>NW_020448307.1:9560433-9584592 GCF_003343035.1 Apteryx rowi
CCAAAGGCCGGGCCCCACCGCGCCTGCCGCTTCTCTTCCAGACGATCGGGGCCGCCTTCGTGGCCAAGGTGATGCCCGTGGGGGACCAGACCGTGACCTTGGGGATCTGGGTAAGTGCGGGGGCACAGGTTGTCCCCAGAGCCCGGGGGCCGTGCCGGCTGCAGGCCCCGACGCTGGTCCTGAGCACCCCCCCGGCACGAGGACCTCCCAGACGAAGTGGCAGTGGGCGCTGCCGGGCCCCAACAGGGCCCCCGCTCACTGCTTCCCTGTCGATCCCCAGGACACGGCCGGCTCCGAGAGGTACGAGGCCATGAGCCGGATCTACTACCGCGGGGCGCGAGCAGCCATCGTGTGCTACGGTAAGGGCGCAGTGTCAGCGGGGTGCGCGGGAGCTGAGGGCTGCTGTGGCCAGGCGCTGGGCCCTCCGCTCCTCTGAGCGGGAAGACGAAGGAGCCGGTGGCCGCGAAGGCTTCGCTGGTGTGAGCACACCTGTGGCAACGCCAGCCCCGCTAAAGGGGCAAAGCAGCGGCGCTGGGCGAAGCAGCCTGGCTGCGGGTGCACCACGTTTCGGGCGCAGATGCTGCCCCTCAGCCCCGGGTGCTGGTGGCTCAGGCTCTGCTCTGCTGGGCGTGGAGGGTGGGATGGCGYGGAGGGTCTTGGGGCAGGGCAGAGCCTGATTTTTCTCTCCCAGATCTCACTGACAGCAGCAGTTTCCAGCGAGCCAAATTCTGGGTGAACGAGCTGCAGAACTTCGAGGAGGTAAATTGCAGAAAAGAGCTCGTGCTGCAGGGCTGGAAGGACCCTCTGGATGTGCTGAGGACAAGCAGGAACTGGGGGTTCACCTTCCTGCACGAAACTGTTGCCATACGTGAGCAGGACGTCTTGCCCCCTTGGGCATATGGCACTTTGCTGGGCTGCCATGAGCCTTGCTGCATTTCGTCCTGAGCCTTAGGAGCATTGTGGGACGCCACAGGATGCGACCAAGGGTTGCAGTGTGTCTGTTCTTGCTTACCGCCAGCTGCAGGCATGCGGCTGCCTGGCAGCTTTGGGGAAGGGAGAAAAAGTCGGTGGCAATGCCTGAGCTCGCAGGTGCCTCTAACCTGGCCCTTCCCTACCTGCCACAGAACTGCCGGATCTATCTGTGCGGCACCAAAAGTGACCTGCTGGAAGAGGACAGGAGGAAGCGGGGAGTTGACTTCCACGACGTGCAGGACTACGTGGATGGTACGTCTCTGCTGCATGGCTGGACCTGGGCAGCTGCTGTTCACTCCCTGCTCCCCAGGCTCTTGAGTCACCACGGTGCCGCACTGCTCCAGCAGAGCCGTGAAGCTCGCTGGCCGGACAGTGTCTGGCCTTTCCGTATTTCCCCAGGGCCAAGCAGGGCTGGGGGTGAGCTAGAAGATTTAGCTGTGGGGGTTGTGAGGCGTGAAGGGCTGCCACCCCTGCCCAGCGCAGAGTCCAGCAGCAGATCCAGTGGCTCTGTGCCTCTGGGTGAATGGCAGGAGCAGCTTGTGGCACAGCGTGGCCTAGGCTCCCTGCGGAACGAGCCTCCGGGTGTTCCAAGAAAATCCCCGAGCACAGTGTGTCCTGAGAGTGCGTACACGGACCGGTGGGATAGGGTCCTGGAAGTGGTGCCAAGCCAGCTGGGGAGAAGGGTGGCGGGAGCAGCTTGTTGAACCCTGCCCTGGGCTCCAGCCAGCTTCCTATCTCTGAGACAGCAGCCACAACTGCTGCTGCAGGGGAAGGGTGGCTCAGGGGAGAGCTCAACTTGTGGGGCCACATCTCGCACCCACGGGCCCTAACCTGTGCCCATTGTTTCAGAGATCAAGGCAGACCTCTTTGAAACCTCCAGTAAGACGGGCCAGAGCGTTGGTGAGTATCCCCCTCTCTGCGGGGCTGTGCTCTGCCCTCGCCTGAGCGGTGCTGGAGGGCAGCTCCGGCGCTGGTTGGGCTCGGTGCAGGCGGGTGGCCCCACTAGCTGCCAAGGGGGCAGAGCACCTCGATGAGCTGCTCTCGGGGGCTAGCAGAGATGGCAGGAGCAGCCATGAGCTCAGGGGCGAGGGGGCTTCTGCCCTTGCCTGGGGAGGCAGTAGCTGCCCCGAGGCAGGAGAGCAAAGCCTGGGTGCTTGGCTCCAGCACGCTGGTCCCGTGCCCAGGCAGAGTGTGGCCTGGTCCCTGCCCTCAGCCACCTCCTGCCTGGAGGGTCCTGGCAGCTGCCCAGCTGTAGCGTGCGGGAAGATACTGACACGCTCTCTCCTGTCACAGATGAGCTGTTCCAGAAGGTGGCCGAGGACTTTGTACACTTCACCGCCTTCCAGGTGATGACAGGTGAGCGCGTCAGGACAGGGCACTCTGCTTGGAGCACCCTGTCCAGGTGCTGGACCTGGGGCATGTGTTCTTCCAAGCCCCCTGGGTGAGGGCATAGATGAAGAGCACCATGGGGTCTCACAGGGTCCTTCTTTGCCCTGGCCCTGCTTGACGCCTGAGGGGCAGGAGGCCCCAGACCCTCGCACTGCTCCGTGGGGGTGTTCAGAGCAGGAGCATAGTTACAGGTTCCTGCTAGTCTCACCCCCCACTTCCTGAGGTTGCTGTGGCTCCACGCCAGGGTTTTTCCAGCAGAGCTTYGGAGGAACTTCCCCATCCGTGGTGTCCCTGTATCAGCCTGTTACACAAGACAGACTCTGCATGGCACAGCACGGTGCGTGCTGAGACTGAGCCATGGAGAGGCCTTTGGGAAACAGGTACCAGAAAGATTCCTCCCTGGCTGCATTACCTGCTTCCAGCACTTCACGTTGGGCCTGTCCTCACCTGTCTGCTTAGGCTCAGCTCAGCTCTGCCTTCAGCTCTGGAATGTCCCATAGCGATGAGTCCTGCAGTTTCACTATGGGTTGTATTAAACCTGCTTGTGCCAGAGATTTCTCCCAGAGGGATCTTCTGGCTTTCCAGAGGCCAGGCCTGGCCAGGGACTGAGGCTGACAGGGGGCTGGAAACTTTTGGCCTCTGCTTGGCATCATGGTGCCGTATGTGTCAACACGCTGCCTTACCCCACTGCTCTCTTTCAGAGGAGAAAGGCGTTGACCTGGGCCAGAAGAGCGGTACCTACTTGTACAGCTGCTGCCACCACTGAGACCTTCTGCCAAAAGGGAATCGCTGCTGTGGGCTGGGCAGTCCATGCTCTCTAGACTTCTCCTATTTTTTACCTGCTGTATTTTAGCTGTATGGGCTGTCTGGCAACGTAGAAACGGAGCACGGCCCTGCGGACTGCTCTCATCTCCCTGGACTTGGCGTGCAGAGCAGCGCCAGCTGTAGTGGGCTGCTGCACGGTGCTGGGACACTGCTGCTGTGTGAGGAGCTGCGGACTGTGACACCTCGGGACGCTCGCGGAGACCTCTCCCTGCAGAGGGTGTATCTGCTACCTAGTGTTGGAAAGAGCTGCTTCCCTGAGTCACAGCTCTGGCCCAGTGCAGCTGTTAATTTATTCTCTTGGAGATATTGCCTGATCCTTTACAGATTATTTAAGTGTCTTCTTTTGAGGTATACAATGTAAATAAAATGCATTGTGGTCTGAGAACGGGCTTACAGGTGAGACATCAACATGTGCCTCAACTAGGGCAGGCAACAGGGTTCAGCCTGTGGAGGTGCGGGGGGAAAAACTCGTCTCCTGAAGTGTGCAAGGCCTGTGCCTGGGGCAAGAAAGATCCCATGCCCTCAGCAATCCCTGAGCTACTGTGAAAGGCCACCCCCTTGCCCAACAGAGCTGATAATCACCTTGACATGCTATTCCCTGAGGCCTGTTGAACTCGCTGCACCAGCTGTGCAGCCCGCCATGGGTAATCCTACCTCCCAGCAGGAACAGGCATTAACCCGTCCTCCTGCAAGGCCCTTGGGCCTGGACCAGAGCAGTCGGCCTGGAGCTCTCGCTCTGGCCACATCTCTGCTTGAGCTAGGACCACTGTTGGGTGGTTGTGTGCAGCCACACTGAAAAATGCCAAACCCAGGCTTGCAGTCAGGAGTCTGTCCTGTCCTGGAAGGGTCCTTGGAAAAATGGGCYGGGTTGCGTTGTGTCCTGTGCACTGCGGCAGTGTAACAGCCCACTGCGCTGGTCCCGCTCCTGGGCCCCCTCCCCAAGCAGCCACACGTGGGGCTCCGGGCTTCCTCCTGGCCCAGCTGCCCAAAGGGCTGCACCTCTGAAGTATTCTGGGTCAACCTGATCCGGCTTTGGAGGAGGATCTCCCATTCCTGCCGTGGCCTCTGAGAGGCCAAGTCAATCTGCTGGGAGGGGAAGGCTSCGCGCTTTGTCCTTCCGAAGGGCTCCGAGACAGGAGCAGTAACGCAGCCTCCCTTCAGGCCTCGTACAGCCCAGCCTTGCCCCATCCTTGCTGAACAGCGCGTGGGTTTGAAAGGCTCATTTCTGCACAAAGATGGCACAGAGGCTGCCCTTCGGTGCGCACACGGCACCTCACTCTCCTCCGGTGAGCCCCGGCGTGGAGCCAGCRTCAAACACATGGGCACCGATCGCCCCTGCTGCTCGCGCGAATCCTGCCGGCTGTTGGACCCGGAAGCGCCGTGACCAAACTGACCTTCACTCAGCCGCTCGCCGGGTCCTGCTTGTCGGCCGGGCAGCGCCGCCGGCTCACCGGCTGCAGGAGCCGGGCAGGTCTCTCCCTTCTACCCCAGACAACCCGAGGGGAGGAAGATGCAGCATTCCCGACTGAGCCGATGCTCCTCGCCGGCCTGCTCTCCCCCGAGTGGGATACGGCCGGGCGCAGCGGGGCTCCCTCCTACGCTACATCCGCACGGCCCCTCCCTGTACGGACGCTCGCCCGCCGCCCGCGCAGCATCCGCCCCCACGCAGCAAGACAAAACACAAGAGGACATCGAGAGTAAAGTTAAACTTTACTTTACAGTAATTTTTCTTCTATATACAAAGAATTACAGTACATGTTCTGGGAGCACCTGGGCAGGGCAACCCTCTTTTCATTATAAGTTTCACATACACAGCCAACAGTCTAAGGGGAGCAAAATGAAAGTAATCAATGGTCCAAGACTCTCCCCTCTCCCTCTTCTAAAAATAATATACATGCTGGAAATATGTAGGTTTCTCTCACCCGCTCTGGCGTTCCCCGCTTGGAACTGACGGACAAGACCCGGGCAGCTCGGAGTAGCTACGCGTCTCCCAGGAGCACCCACGCCTGGCATTGCCCCCGGACACCACCGCGGCGCGGGCACGCAGCTCCGGCCAGCCCCCGGCGGGCCCCTGCGCCAGCTGGGCACCCACGCTTCAGTCAAGTTTTCCTTCAGCAAAGCCTGAAAAACGGGACCCTGCAAGGGATTCCCCCCCGCCACCTCCCGGCGGGCAGCAGACCTCGGGCCTGGTGCGGCAAACGGCGAAAACCACCGCGCCGCCTCCTTCGTGCGGCTCACGCCAGCGCTGGGCCCCCCCCTCCGCCCCCACGCGGCGCTCGATGCTGGGGCTGAGCTCTCGGCCCCCAGCGCTGCCCGCTAGCATCGCRCGCACACGTGAAACGAAGGGCGCAGACGCCAGGGTTAGCGCCTAGCGAATCTCCCCCCGATGCTTTAGGGTGGCTTTGTGCACCTGCACCCCGTGTCGCTCCCTTCCACCCCGGGCAGGGAGACGGAGGGAGTGGGCAGCCGGGGGACCCCCATCCCCAGCTGCCCGCTTGCACGCCTGGGGACACGGTGCTCTTCCGCAGCCGGGCTGCACCCCGCTTGCAGAGGGACATCTTTCTTTGGGATTGCCGCCCGGCGGGACAGAGCCGCTTTCCCCGGGAGCCCACCGCCAAGCGGCRCAGGAGGAGGGTGCCGTGAGACTTCAAAACCACGCGCAGTTCCCGACATGTTCTGTCTCTGAAGCCAGCAGACCGGCGGGGTGGGGAATGGAGCACCGTGTGCAAGCACGGCTGGGACTACTGCTCCCAAAATGTTTCTACCACCCTACAGGGGAGCCCAGGTGAGGCGGTGGAGCGTGCCACCAGCACCGCTGCTCCCCGCGCGCCCTCGTGCCGGCACGAACCGCGGCCGACAGAACAAAYTCACTCCCACCCGTGCTGGCAGGGGCAACCCTCAGCTCCAGCCCTGCTTCACCTTGAGCCTCCTGGTGCTGCTGCTTTTCCTTTTAGTAAGTTCCCAGTGTCTAAAAAAAATACACAAAACCCAGTTCCTTGAAGTCAACAACTAGGAAACATCAGAAAAAAACAAAAACTGAAACCAGCTCAGTACCAAACAGACACAAAGAACATGCAGTTAGCAGACGCCTGGCTTGCTTCATGTAGCTCCATTCGCTCTCTACACTAATGGGGCCCACTGGCACGCTGGTTTGAGTCTCAAAACCATCATAAATCAAAGGAATTGAGTCTCTCCAGGCTTAAGAGACATGCCTTGTCCTGTTTCTGTCACACACACCAAAGCCCAAGTCCCAGCTACCGGGGGACAGGATTCAGCTGACAAGAACTCCAGCCCAAGGGCTGGGAGCTGTGAGTTCAGCCCTACTGCGCTAAGCTGCCAAACGTTTTACAATAGCACCACAATAGCCCAAGTGCTTAGCCAAGGGCAAACTGATTAAAACTTTACCTTGAAATAGGACATAGCATCACCAATTTCTTGAGATTTCCCTTGGAGGTAGATTCAGTGCTGTAGGGACTGTCCATCACTGCCACTTCCCTAGCCCAAGTTCATGCACGCTGTCCTGCTGCCGTGCTTGGAGAGCACCTGCACCTGACTTTGCTTTAGGAGACCCCGAAGCACAAATGGGCATTTCCTACCTCCTGTTAACTGCGGGCACTGCCATCCTGTCACCGCCGCACAGGCAGGTCTCCGGCTGACGCCAGGCAAGCGGCAGAGCGGTCCCCAAACTACAGCGTCCCATCTCCCAGGGCCCGGGAACCCAGAGCACCCATCAGCAAGGCCATGCCGATGCAAGGGTCAGAGCCTCGGTTGCAAATGCCTCCACTGGGGTGTCACCATCGCACGGGAGTAACTAGTGCGGACAAAGCTCGGGCGATCAAACCGCATCATGAGAACTCGCTGAACCCAGGCGGCCGCCTCTGTAGCTTCCTTTCAGAGTAGCTGCACAGTTTGACACTTTGCTTTAACATTCACTCGCTGGCAAAGGCTGAAAGACTCATCAGTAATTTAGGGCAAAGCACATTACAAGCAGGTTACAAGTACGGTTATTCCAAACATCAAGCAAAATCAGAAGTTAAGGCTGAAATTAAAAATAAACTGAAGGTGTTGAAGGTCTGAGGTCTCTCAAACAAACTCTCCTCTACCCTGTAGTGATGCTGGCTACCACATCCAAGTACGAGCAACATACATCAACCGCGTGCTCAGGTTAAACCAGCTGGCAAGATGCATTAGGGTTAAGCCTCATTTTTCTTTCTTTTTATTCTTTTTTTTCAATTAAACAGAGTCAAAGCTTTTCTAGCACCCTAACTCTGCATCTTCTCACCTTAATATGTTGCTGCTCTTTAGATTTAACCATATATCTGATCACTTGAATTTTAATACTGCCCCCACCTTTGAAGCAAAGTCTGAGCCTGTGGGGGGAGGGGGTTAAATCCTAAATTATAATGCATGCTCCCACAGTACTATCTGGGTAGTTTGTGCATGGAAATGAATCTGTTATTTTTTTTTAAATAGGAAAAGTTTTAACTCGAGAACAGTAATAACGCTACCGTGAGCTAGCTAGTATCTGAAGATACACAGTATGGGATTATCCCTTACAATGGTCACTTTTACGCCGGGTTCACCGGAGCCCTGGCTGGCAGGGACCAGTAGGAGTGAGCCCAGCAAGCTGGTGTAAACGGGATGAGCGGAGCAAGACGGTAGCCAGTGCCCTGCTCCTCTCCTGCACGCGCACCCCACAAACCCCCATGGTTCCTCCTCCTCCGCAACTCTCCTCCCGCCTCTTTTGGCAGGTGGATCTTGTCCCTGGGAAGTCTGTAACTGCGCCGTTATCCCTCAGAAGAGCTCCTCTATTGGCAAAGGTGAACGGAGACTACTTTGCCCAATGGGCAAACCCACCGTTGAAGTGGGCACCGCGGTGCCCCAGTCAGTGGGACTGCGACCGCAGCCCACCAAGGCACCACCGCTATGCACTGCTCCAAGCCCGGCCGTCCCACTGGCAAGCAGGGAGCACTGGCAGGGGCGGCTGCCCATCAGGGCGGCAGCAAACGGTTTCAGCCCCCATCAGAGCTGTGGGAAGTCACAGACACTTTTACGAGTGGACTGTTACAGGGAAGTTTCCGTGAGCCTCCTCAAGATGCTACGGAAAGGGACACAGCTCTGAGCAGAAATGACAATTACCCTTGGTTGTGTTTCTAAAACTCGCCATGGCGGCATATTAACACAAGAGTCATCTCTCCTCCACCCTGTGTGCAACAACATCTGATCTGAGACCACTTGTGACCAGGAGATCAGATCCCTTCCACTATCCAAAAAAGTGCCCTGGCCTCAGCCGTGGAGCTATAGCCCAACAGCAAAGGCAGCTTCCCTCCTGTGCCAGCAGCACCACGCCAGCCATCTCCCACGGCACAGGACCTCCCGCACATGGTGTCACGGGTTGACACCAGCAGCTTCCCTCCTGCGTTAATGTTCTGCCAGGGCAACCTGTTACCTGCTGCTTCCTTCTACGTTAAAAACATCCAATGACTCAAACTGGCAAAACTCTGCAAGACAGCAATGTACTTCAGAAACCGAATCAAAGTAGCGGCAGTACACACCTCTCCCTCTCCTCCTCCAAGGACRTGCTACCAGCTACCACAAACAGTAAGCATCCCCTCAAGTGCTGAAGAAGCTCACATTTTCTTCACAAGGGTTTTGTTGCCCAAAGCTGTCTGCCACCCTGAGATCACGTTGTTCACCTCCAGATGAAAGACAGGCTGGTAAAAGCAGAGCACGTCTCTCAGTCTGGCCTAGAGGGACCTATCTCCATGCCTTTTCAGGCCTTGCCCGTTTTGCTGAGGTGACCCAGCACAGTCAGTCATTCCTAAAAGCAAGACTTCTCCTTCCGTGAGCCCCAGGCACATCTATAAAACCCTCCTGATTTGACAAAACATTACCCAGGGGACCACAAGGGCTGAGAGGGAACAACAGCTTGCTGGCTTCCTCTTTCAATGACATTTCCAAATGCCAGGTCACATTTTACCGAGCAGCCTCCCAGCTACGTTGAAGTCAACTTTTCAACACATAGCTGGAAGATAGCAAGCTGGAAAACTGGTTCCRCATGGAAAAGGCATGAAGGGAGACAAGAAGAGAAGCAGGGTAAAGTCAGATGCAGGGAATAAGGCTGTGGGTTTGAAACGCCATGCAACAGTTCAATCTATGTTCACTGTTCAAAACAAGTTTTTAGATAACAGCTTGCTGTGTGAAAGGCTTCTGCTGCTGTGAACCTCACCCTATTATTTGAACACACAATTTATAGAAGTGATTTTTCAAACCTGCACTTACGAGAATTCATTGAGAACTTCTCCATTATACAGATTTAAAATAGCCTGCACCAAAAATATTCACAGTTTATTTTTCATGAAACAAATAACTAGTTAACACATGACAATGCAAAGCGGAGTTGGACAGAGCAGTGCAGATACCTTTCTGGTTACAGCTGTAGCTGGCTGGGTGGCTGGCACGGAGGTAACCCTACTTACACAATCTACATGACTAAGTCCAGCTCATGGGAAGGCCTATAAATGTAAATTCAAGATTTATTTTCCTTCTCACACATGATAAATACTTAATATACTCAACCTCATTACCATTTTTTATTTTGTTTAAAAAAAGTTAATAAATGCCCTTAGTATATCTTCTCTCTCAATGGCTCTGAGGAGTTGTCCTGATTCCCTTTGTGCAGGAGTCACGCAGAAACAGAAGCTGCTTGCATTTCCCCAGTTTCAGCAGCAAGCAGGAATTGACCTGCCAGTCTTCCCGGAAAAAACAACATTAAACAGTAAGTTTCCATAAGCCATAAAGCTTTTCAAAGTCGCTAGCTATTCTACAAAGGATCTGAAATGATTCGGACTAGAGAAGGGATGCACCATAGCACTGGTAATGTCCCCTGGTGCCCAGCACACCCGGCCTTTACAGCAGGACATTGTCTTGGGTGCACACAGCAGGAAAGGAGAACGGATCAGGATTTGTCCTGGTACAAGTGTCTGTCTCCCTTCATAGAACACTGCAAAGCTAATGACCAGCCGGCTCCGGGAGCAGCAAGCCAAATGCTAACAACAACCTGCTCCCAAGTCAGGAGGAAAGGGTCAGCCTGGAGCTAAACTCTCCCTTTGAGGGGAGACCTGCAGATCTGCCTGGACCTAGAAGGATACGCTGGAGCTGTACAAAAGTCGGGTGGCTGGCACAGAGCGATCCGAGGCTGCGGGACCCGCATCAGCGGAGCTCAGGCAAATCAGAGGTAATGTGTTGTGAGAGTGGGAGAGTGTGCTGGTCAGCAACGCTTCCTGATGGCAGGGTACTGAACCCCATCAAACGTGGGCAGTGCCGCCCGGGGACGCCTGCCCTCCTCCTGTCTGCAAGGGCAGCAGTGGCCGGTGTCACAAGGTGCCACTCCTTTGGTCCCTGGGATTCTACCGCTTGCCCCATGAGCGTCATGGCAAAGCAAACTTCTGCCTCAACACTCAAGTAATCGACTGCCTTCAGCAGGCCTAGTCTGGACACCAGCCTGACAACCACCAGGTACAAAACATCTCCTTAAGTGGAAAAGGGAGAAGAGGAAAAAAGAATGCCAGCCAGCTGCTAGAGCCCACTGTGTTCCAGTGTGAGAACTACTATTCAGTTGGAAGGACACACGCACACACACGCACACACACACACCAATATAGTCCAGTTAATTCAAGTCTCCTTTGGTTGTAGATGAGTTAAGCCAAAAGCTACCCAAGGGGAAGGTGTTGAGATGGGTCCCGATACAGATACAGCATTCTTGCCTCTGTGCTACAGAGCGAATGACACAGGCTTCACTTGCAGCTCTGCAGTGCATCACTCTGCTGGGAAGACCAGATATGATGCGAACACATGTCCTGAACACGTCTGAGACAAGTGAAGAAAAGACCTCTTAGTTTGTTGGCTCGTGGTAATGACAGAAGTCAAGAAGAGACTAGATGGAAATTTCAAAGGGAGCACCGACACCCTGCAGGGGTGGTGCACAGCACCTTGGGGAAATTCACTCTGCTCTACTCTGCTATTGCTGCTTTATAGGTCACAATGTTTTCAAGTGCAGGAAACACTCTGCGTGTCCTGTGCTAAAGGATTAAGACACAAGAATGAAAAAACTGCCAGATGGCTTCTTCCAAGATCTCTCTTTCCTCTGACCTCCTTCAGATTTCCCATTTCTCAGGCCTGGACAGTGGCAACTTTGTATAAAGGAGCCTTAATGGATACTGCCTATTGCTGGAGTAAACTGCACAGACCGGTTGCAGTGGGATCCTCTCCTAACTCAGCTGGAGACAATACCTGTCCTTCAGTGAACCATGCATGCAGCACATCCCAGTGAACGTATGGACAAACCTTGCAAAGCAAAACCCTGCAGGGACAGAGAACTGGGCAGACAACAGATAACCCCCTTCCCTGCTTCTACAGAGTCTAGGGAATACATCTGATTGCTCACCATCTGATCCCTGAAACATCTCCAATCCCAGGGCAGCCTAACTGATCTGCTTCCTCTAAACACAGTAATAAGAAAGGGCCCCCTAGCTGCACTTGGGAACCCACCTATGAATCAGACCTGGAGCTTGAACATGCTGGATCAGTAATGTGACCATTCCAATGGAATTTGAGATTTTATCCAGAGTGGACTCTTTATTTCAGCTTTACCATTTGTAAAAGGAAGAGGAAAAGGTCACGGATGCTCTCTCCCCTTGGCTGGGCCGCACTCAGACTTAAGTGAATGTCCTTGCTCATGTCATGAGAGAATATGGATAGGATGTGCATGGGTTAGGGGCTGGGCTCAGGGAAGTGAATAAAAATAAAATAAAATAAAAAAAACAAAGAACATCCCCCTCCCTAAACATTAAAAGACTGAAACCTGCCTCCCATATTCACCAACCTCACTTTGGCTCTGAGTCAGCCAATTCATGACAGACAGAATCCTGGTTATGGGCTAGCGCCGTGTTTTGTTCAGGCAAAGGGTCCTGCCCCCGAGGAGTCTGTACTTTTCCAGCCAGCCAAGAAATCTGGTCAATTGTCTGAACGTTCCTGACAAGCCACTGCGTCTGCTCTGGGGGCACTGGTGCTTCCCTGGCAGGCCGAGGGGTCTGCTCAAACGCACGCAATCTCTCTGATGTCCAAGGGGGTTGCTCTGCGGGGGCTGAAGCCACTTCCCAGCCAGGCTGAAGAGTCGGCTCTGGTAGTTTCTCTGCTGTCCGAGGAGACTGCTCTGCAGGCGTCAGGGCTTTTGCAGCGGGCCAGTGGGTTTGCTCATGCGTCTGTAGTTTCTCCGTAGGCCAAGGTACCTGTCCGACATGCGTTGCCGCTTTCCCAGCAGACCAAGAGATTTGCTCACCAGGTAACATGGTCCTCTCTTTCTGCTGGGGATTCACCTCTATAGCAGCGGCTCCTCTCTCTTTCGGCTGAGCGTTCTGGTCGACGGGCCGCAGCGCCTTCTCAGACAGCAACAGCCTTGGAGCTGACGCAGCTGGAGGCTTATCCAAAGCTTGAGGCCGAGGAGCTACAGCCGCAGCCAGCTTGTCTGATGCCTGAGGCCATGGGGCTGTAAGAGTGAGAGGCCTCTCTAACAGCTGAGGCCGGGCCGCTCCGGAGCCGAGAGCCTTCTCCGGAGGCAGGACCCGCAGTGCCCCGGAGTCGGAAGCCTTCTCCGGARGCAGGGGCCGCAGCACCCCGGGGGTGAGAGCTTTCTGCCCAAGTGGGAGCCGCAGYGTCCCCGAGCCGAGAGCCTTCTCCGCCAGCAGGATGTGCGGTGACCTGGAGCCAGGGGCCTTCTCTGGAGGCAGGGGCCGTGGTATGCCTAAGCTGGGTGCTTTCTCCATGGGTAGGATCCGTGACATCCCCGATGCAGGAGCCTTCTCCAAAGGCAGGGGACGCGGTGCCCCAGAGCTGGGAGCCTTCTCCGTGACTGGGAGCCGCACGGCCCCAGAGAAGGAAGCCTTTTCTGGAAGCAGGGGCCGTGGAACCCCAGATCCAGGAACCTTCTCCGTGGGCAGGATCCGTGAGATTGGGGAGCTGGGAACTTTTTCAACGGGCAGAGGCCACAGCACCCCAGGGCCAGGAACCTTCTCTGATGCTGGGGCACGTGGCACCACAGAGCTGGGAGCCTTTTCCATGGACTGAGGCTGTGGACTCTGGGCAGAAGCTTTATTCAACAGCTGAGGCTGATCAGCCACAGGAGGCTCATCCACTGCCTGGGACTGCAGGGTCCCTGCAGTGATGAGAAGTCTGTCCGACAGTTGAGGATGCAGGCATTTTGTTGGAAACTCATCCAGCAGCTGAGGCTGCTGGGTCGTGGCGCCAATGAGAGACTTGTCTGAGAACCCCAAAACCCCAGCAGTGGCAGGAGGTTTGTCCGATAGCTGGAGCTGCAGGTCACCAGCAGTAACAAGTGACTCGTCTGATGACTGCGGAGTTCCCGGAGGAGATTTGCTCGGCAGATGTGGCTGCGAGGAGTCACTAGGAGACTCATCCAGYGGCCACAGCACCGCGTTGGTGGGAGGTTTGTCGGGCTGCTGAGACCTCAGCGCTACAACGATGGGTTGCTTCTCTGACTGCAGCCTTAGGGACAGGGCAGCCTGGGGCCTGTCTGACGGCTGCAAACGGAGCGACAGGGTGGTAGGAGGTTTGTCCGAAGGCTGCAGCCGGAGTGAAAGGGTGGTGGGGGGTTTGTTGGATGGCTTCAGCTTCAGCGACAAGGTAGTGGGGGGTTTATTTGATGGTGGCAGTCTCAGGGCCAGGGTGGCAGGCGGTTTGTCTGGTGGAGGCAGCCTCAGGGCCAGGGTGGTGGGGGGCTTGTTTGATGGCTGCAACCTCAGGGCTAGGGTTGTGGGGGGTTTGTCTGATGGTGGCAGCCTCAGCGCTAGGGTAGCAGGGGGTTTGTCCGATGTCTGCAGTCTGAAGGCCATGGACTGAGGTAGCCTGTCCAAAGACTGAACGCTCAGGTCTGTATCTGCAGACGGCTGCTCTGGTGGCTGGGTGTCATCGTCGTTAGCCAGTGCTTCTATGGGAGGCACATACTCACGAATTTCTCCTGGCTCCAGCGGGTTGGGCCCACAGGGATCATGCTCCGTGCAGCATAAACGTCCATCCAGCTTGGAGATGAAGAGCATGCCTTCTCGGTGCTGCTTGCAGAAGGATCTGGGGCACATCTCGCAGAAGGAAGCTGCTTCCTTGCCACACAAATCACACTGATGCCATGGGCACTCCCATTTTCCTGCAGTACGGACACAAGAGAAAAGACATAACTTAGGAGTGGTACAAAGGGAAGATACAAGGCCTGCTGCAAAGAGAGTTCAAGGGACAGCGGGAACACCCCTGTAACACTCGGATATAATTCTACAGCTGCTGGTTCTTCTCAGTCTCTGCCACAACTCTTAGGCTGGAAGGCCAGTTAACAGGAATTTGCAGTCCTTAGAAGCAACGAGGGAAATTATCATCATGACAAACACAAACCATGACAGGTGAGACCAAAGGCCCATCTGAGTTCAGGATGACACCAACCAGTATGGGCACCTAGACAAGAGCAGACACCTCCAGCTTGCACCTCTCTGTGGCTCTAATTTCCAGGGAAAACAAAAACAAAAAACCAGCAATATTTGTGTACAAGACACCCAATGGACTTTTTGAAGTAATTTCATCCAAACTATTTTTAAATCCTGGCCATCCAGATTACAGACTGCTGCAAGCTCTGCTGCAGATTTGGCCTTCCATGCTGAATGATTTGTAGATGTTCCAGGTTCACCTAAGTCTTTATTAATTCTGGGGCCAACTTCCTCCCTTCCTGTTTATCAGAAAGTAGTTGTCAGAGGACAGCGGATATAAGGAAATGAGTTTCTCTTGTCTCCGTCCCCAAGGCATCTTCCTTAACCTCTGTGTATGCCCATGATAAAAATGCTTCTTAATACAAAGCCAAGCTGTGCCCTGAGGAGCTCACTGTCCACACTGAATCTGTTCACTGCCAGTATCAAAACCATCATGGAGGAAAAGAAAATAAACATGACAGTTCACAGAGGTTATATTGTTTTTTTTCACGTGAAGATGGATCTTGCTGATTCAGCTCCCTGCTTCCTGCCAGCCAAGGCTGCTGCCGTCTCAACCAAGCTTCTAACTAGTCCACGGATACCGGCTTTACGGCCTCAAGAAGAACCATTTGCACCCAAGGTACATGATGCACTGAGTCTCTGATCTCACATCATGCTGTCAAGCGAGGCCTCTGCAGTGTCCAGTCCCCCAAGCTCCCAGTGCCCAGGGGTGCCACGTCCTGCTGCCGCGAGCAGCTCCTGGCTGAGCAGCCCTCCCCAGGAGGCTGGAGCAGAGCCACGGGCCCGTCTGCCCCCAGAGGCAGCCATCAGCACGGCAGCAAGGCAGTGCCAGGGCTGGAGCACTCCCCACCCTCCCCGACCCAAGCCCACACATCTGTGGTTTTGGCTACTAGCTCTTTCCAAGAAAGGCAGGAAGAGATAGAGACTCCCGCGCCGCACTGAGCAGCTGTGGTCATTTCTTGATGCACTTGTGCAACATCAGCTTTCCTCTCCCCACCACCTCACATGCTGCTTTTCCCCCCGGGCTGAAGAGAACATGCAGCTTGTTTTTCCATTTCTCTGAAGCTAATCCAAGACTTCTGTTCCGGTCTCAAAAAAATGTACACAGCTTCTCTGYGTCTTTTCCAATTTTTCAACATCATTTTCAGAGCATGGAAGCTTCCAACTAGATATGGTTTTCCCATTTCAGCCTTGCAGTGCTGCAGCACAGGTATCACTGCTTCCCCCCATCACCACCACGCCAACCCCTGCACCAAACCTTCTCCCGCTGCACGGACTGCTGAGCTCTCCTGACACRCTGCTATTAAATTAGAGAACAGCCCCTTCGAATAGTCACTTTGGCCACTGGAGAGACTCTGGAACTATTATTACAGAGGTCATTTGTAACGACTGAAAATAAAATAAGACAAAAACTGCCGGTATCTTTCATCAAGGCTAGACTGCATCAAACCACGCTAATGGCCTCGGACAGGATAAAAGACCTAATGAATAAGGAGCCTCTCCAGAGGGCCCAGAGCAGAGGAGCTCTCAGAATTATGATCACATAATTAGTAGCATGCAAACAAGCAGGAAATTCCTACTATTCAGCAGCAATCCCATGACAGAAGAAACTTTTAAAGTAAAAAGTGATAAGCCTTTAACATCCTGCACGATATTCTAAAGTTGCAGGTTATGAAAATAACAGCCTACATACAAAAAAAAACAAATGGTAAAATGGCTGTAACCGGCTCCAAACTATTCTCAAAAAGCAGCTATCAATGGTCTTCTGTCAAACTGAGAGGGCATTTCAAATGAGGTCCTACAGGAGACTGTTCTAGTCTATATTTTAATTTAAATTTTGGAAGCAGAATAGTAAATACCTTCACAGGAACATCTGGAGATGACAACAAGGCTGTGAGGGACTGTAAAAATTTGGCTAGACAGGCTCAGAATTCAAAATTATATTGATAAACTGGACAGATACTCTTACACCAACAAGACACCATAAAATAAGACCAGTGCAAAGCATGATTTTAGGAAGAAGAAATAAAACAAATATGTGAACAAGATCAAGACAAGAGGACTCAAAGACAATAGGGCAAATCACAAACTAAATATAAATAAAATGTTGTTGCTTTTGCAAAACAAGTCCAGTCTCATTTCCTGAAGAATTTTATGTAAAACACAAAATGTAATTACTCCGTTCTGTCGGCATTAGCAAGGCCTCGGTGGCAATACATTTAAATATTCTTATTACTGCACTTTAGAAAATATGTCGGCAAATGGGACACAATTCAGAGTAGAGCAAGAATTATAATTTTAGAAAATAAGAGCTGCAAGGACAGACTGTGTTTGTTTAATCTGGAAAAGGACTAAGGAGATAATACAAGTCTTCCAATACGTAAAAAATTGATATCAGAGAGACAGCAGTGCATTGTTTTTCAAGTCTGCTCAAAACGTTAGGCTGTTTAACAGAAGAAACTTCTTAAATGTAAAGCAGAGGAACTGGGGAGATGCCGGATTCTGCCCTACTGGAGATTCGAAAGCACGGGAAAATATTTGCCAGGATATTCCAAGGTCCTGTCTTAGCACAGAAAGATGGCGTGGAAAGGACAATATTCAGGACTCCCTAGCCCTGTTTGATTACGTTTCCACAGAATTGCCTGCACTCGTCATCAGCTTTCACATGGCTGTGTTAAAGCGTTTCTTCAACGAGCAGAGCAACCCAAGCTATTCTGTACAAATGTCCTATTCTCCCTAATGTTTAAACACACTGATAATTTCTGTCATGTGCAAAATGTATTACTAGCACTTTCTATACTTCGCTAAATTACAGCTAATGATGTTGAATGCCCAGTTCTGGTTCCTTGCAGAGCTCCAACAGAAACGCTCTGTTGCACACTGACTCTCCTGACAGTTTCTTTTAGATACCTCTTGGTTACATGCTTCTTAACCTGCCTCTGAGCTGATCAGAAAATACCGTACAGAGCTGCACAGGGAATTTCTAATGACAACCCTACAGAGTACTAACTGAAAAGACATACAAACCCCTAAACCCAATTACATCAATGCAGTTGCCTTTATTAACCAAATTTATAATCTTAGCAAAACACTAAATTAGGTTTGATGAGTTATTCTGGTTAAAAACTTAGTTATCCAGTACGGTTTACATTCTTACCCTTYTCTTCTTTGGCACTTGGTCCCATATCAGCTTTTCCATCCTCTTGGCCTGGCAGAAATCAGGCTAACTGGCCTACCAGACTCAGGTCAGACATTTTTCATTTCTGAATATTGATTAACTCAAAACACTCAAAGGTCCCTGGAATTTCTTTAGTAACCAAGAGGTACTGCAACAACAGAGGAAACACTCCTCTCAACTAGCTCCTTCAAGACTTCTAAAAGTAACTTAAATGTTTTCCTCTAATAGATGCTACTTTACATCTCTTAAGCAACTGGAAACTGTTTAATCATTGTCATACAGTGAGTACACGAACTTTTTCTTTCTCTGCACACAAACCAGAACTACTTTTTGAATACTTTTGCCTTCTGTGCCAAATTTCTGCCTGTATTTCACCACAAAGGAGAATATGCTTTGATACTGTTCTCTTCCTTAATTATGAAACCACAGCTTTTTAGACATCTAACACGTTCTTTAACTCCCATTTTTCATTAGTGTTTTTCCTCATGATTCATTTCACTAACTTCTGTTCAGCTTTGGAAAAACTGCCAATCTGAGCAAACAACATCTCTCCTATCATTGGGATTGTCCTCTGCCAGGCCCAGAGGACGGGGTCAGCTCACAAGCACCATTTTCCAGGTGACGACAAGCTCCCCAGTCGGCAATAAATTCACCCTCTGCAGTCACAGTGGGGTGCAAACCAGGGCTGCACTGTGTGGGGCAAAAGTGTGCTGAAGTGATAAAGCTCTCTAGTTTTYAGACACGGTAGAGAGAGCTCAACACAGAGAGCAGTGCCGGGGAGACCGTGAGCCAGCACTGTCACCGGAGACCGACGCGTGCTCCCCTTCTCCCGGAGGTGAGCCGAGCCGCGCACTGACCTGCAGGCCTCTTGGTCAGGTTGAGGCAGTCGGCATGGTAAACTTTGGGGCAGCCCGGCTTCTTACAAGAAACTAGCTGCCCTCCATCCCCACAGCTGAAGCACTCGTCCTCTCGCTCCTTCATGACCTCCGCCTGTGACCTGCGCTTCATCTGTGGCCGTCTCTTTAGCTTCTTGGACTTTTCCTCAGTGAGACTGGGTTGGCTCTGCAGGTGAGACAACATCAGTTAATACAGGTCTCTGCCCCTTCCACCTGTTCCCTCCCTGCTACAGTGGATTATAACCACAAATCCCACAATTAAAAGCCGCTGCCAGCCATACCTGAAACATCTCTACAGATGCTTCGTAGTATTGGGCAACCATGTTCCTATAGTAAATTGTTCTTATTTTTGTGGAAACAGGCTGGAAGCTCTGCACCCAAAGMCTGGCTAGATGCATGATACATGCAACTAGCAACAGGAGAACAAGGAGCCGAGGGCTGCCCGGTGGCGCTGAGTTCGTGCCCCTTTGCAGGCAGCCTCTCATGAACTCTCCAGGTTCTCAAAGCAGTTGGGTCTCCTTGTACCCGTGACTCTCACGGGGAGTTCGTTCCAGGCCCTTCCTGGACATTTTGATGTTCTCACCCCTCTCCTTATTTTCAGCCTGAATTTATTTGCAATCAGGTTAGACCTATTTGTTCTTGTGTCAACACTGTTCTTTTCCTGAAGAAGTTTTGCTCTCTCCCTGAAGTAACCACCAGGATACACTTACAGGCAGCAGTCACAGTCCTTCTCACAAACCAAACTCTTACAGTCTTGATTTCCTGTCTTCCTAATGGCTTTTCTCCGCCTGTATTGAGTTCATCTCTCCCAAACACAAGTTACAGAATTATACACACTACTTCAGATGATGCCTCACAGGGCTGTGTACAGCCAGATTGACACTTCTCTAACTGAACTGGAAATACCTCTCTCCAAGCACCCTGACTGCATTTGCCTTTTTCGCAGCTGCATCACAACAGCAGCTCACAGTCATGCTGTGATATAACAAGACAAGAGCTCCTTCTCCACCATTATTTCTCACTGATGACCTTCTTATTGCAGATTTGTTTTTGCTGTTACCCTCCAGGTGTGTGTTCTGGCATACTGAATCACTAAATTTAATCCCATTTCTAGTATTCCTTTGCAATTRTCCAATCTTCTCCTGCACTGATGACACCTGGTATCTTTGTGTCATCAGTACACCTAAATTAGCAGGCTTCCAACATCTGTGTTAGAGACAATAATGAAATAATCAGGACTGYTCCCAAGACTGATGCCTAAATGGCCTAAGTACTTATTTCCCTGGCCTAACACTTCCTCTTTCAATGCCTGCACTGCTACCCGCTTTGGATTGAACTCCTTGGCAAAGGCCTAATTCCTGTAATAATGATCCTCTCCAGGCTGCCTCCCACTGTATCGAACACCCTGCTCAAGTCCAGAAAGATGACACCTTTCTGTGCCCAATCAGTGCGCTTATCAAAGAACTATTAGTGTTGTTTACCCCGATTACTCTTCGATAGACACAAGCTAAATTTTATGCCATTTTCCRTGCATCTTTGTGTCTAAGTACGTGTTCTACATGCTGCATGTAGAATATCTCAGTGTGCTGAGATGAGACCTACAAGTTGATTTTTTGCATGCCTTTATTCTCCATAAATATTAGGCACTCTTTTTTGTCATTCTCCAATCAAGATAAAAATAAAAACATTTAAAAACCTTTGTCACCAGACCTACAATTTCAGAATTCTGCATTGGTGATTGTCCAGCTGCCCTGCCACGAATGTATTACATTTCATGTTTGCTTCCCTTKCACGTGTGGATATTTCTGTTTTCATACCCACATTCCCATTGACAATAGGGACGAGTCAGGCCTTTTTTATCTTATTGAAACTACAGGCAAAGAAATGATTCAATTTGAAGGCCACACCTAAACTGTCACTACCTTTTACCTATTCTCTCCTGCTTTTCAGCCACATAAATACAAAAGAGAACAAGAAAAACCTTTCACAACTAATCTGAATGTCCTCAACAAGGTCCTAAGCTAAATTTCAGTGATTCTCACTTTTTCCGCTGCAGTACAATAGACTCCTAAGCATTCTTCCAAACTCACAGTTAGAAAGATCACTTTTAGAAGTGAACTGTGAGTATAATCAATGAAGTTTTGTCTTGCTGTATCTTCAGGAAGTTTAAAAATGTATCTACTGTGGGATGAATTTCGGGGGGGGGGGAAGATACTGTTTCTTGGGTATTTTTTCTTAGCCCATCTCATCGAGGTGGAATGAATTGCCTCAGTCATCACAATGGAACATTAATGCCAATGTAAGGGCACTTTTCTCTGATTTCCATCATGCAGCCTGCAATTTCAGGACCAAAATGACAGTTGAGCCACGTATAACCCAGAGGCAGTGCAAAATAAATTGAACTTTAAAATCACAACAAAAAAGAGAAATAACTACACCAGATGTGTAATTCACCTCATCCATTGTCCTTTGAAGACATCATTTTTTATCAGAAATTAATTTTTCTGCAGAATTAAGGCCTAGCTCTCTGGGAAATATGCAAAGCCTTCTCTATATTTTCATGGGGCTTAACAGCTGTGCTGCTAGAACTTTTAACCCTTAACTGCGGGTAAGCTGCCAGCATCTACATGCCAGAGCAGAGTGTTTACAGAGTGCTTTGGTGCATCTCTTGAAACAAACCAACAGCTGAGACAGATTTAGCTGATGACAGCTGGGAACTCAGCCAACTGCTTCTGTAATTTCCTTTTCCCAGTAAGAACCAGCTCACACGAGCAAGGTAATTGAAATCAATTCCTGTTACTGCAACATCACATTTACAAAACTAAGTTCTCAAAAGTCTGTAAGTTCTAAAAACTAGTGATTCTTCTACTGTAGAAATGGCAAATTTCCTTTTCTGTCTGACGTGTATRCTTTCATCGTTTAAGTAAAAGAAAGAAAAAACAGGAACTTTCTTATTGCAGCGAAGATGGTGATGCAGAAGTCTTCTGGCTCTATGGTATTTCTAACTCCAATCTAAAGGAATATGGGTGTGCTGGCCTTCCAAGTATGCTCACAATTTACTCAGGCCTTTACTTAGAGAAATGGGCTGAGCTAAGGTTGCTTCATTATCTGATAGAAGTCTTTTACATGCTTGTCCTTTCCCTCCTTAACAAGATGAAAATTGCCATGACAATTAGAAAAAAATTCTGAAAAAAACTTTCATTTATTTTTTGTTATAAAATACAGCTTCCTGTGATTATTTGTAGCAATTCCAACTCTAATAATTGAGGTCTAAAATCTGCACTTMTGAGATTGAAAGCCTGGATATTCATCCCAATTCAAGCAGTGTTCTCACAGCCACGTGAAAACGGATTACCCTTCCTGCAATCTCTGTAGCAAATGCACCACTTCTATGCAAAGAGATCATTTGGAAGAGTTTAAAAGAGGCATCATACCTTTGGCCGTACTCCTAGGAAGCCACTGCAATTTGGGGCACCACATTTGCAAACTGTCTTTCCATTTCCCAAACACTCCAGGTTGTAGTTAAAAGTCAGCTCAGTTCCTAACACAAAAGCAAATCAAGAACAGAAGACGAGTCGTAACAAACTACGTAGCAGAATGTCTTGTTACTACTGCTAAAGTACATTTGAAATATGATGACTCAAATGACTGACAAAACTATGCAGGGATATCAACTATTATTCTTCCTGTAGATCTGGGTGGATTGAGAACTCAGTGCAACTCCCCTCTCCCACCACATACTAGAGCTGAAAAGCGCATTCAACCCCATGCTGTGGCACACTTAGTTCCATTTCTTGGTTCTGCAAATTATACCCATGAACCTCCATTTATACCATGGACGTGTGCGTTTCACTGTGTCAGTGCTGGTGTTTTGTCTCATGAAGGCCTATGTGAAAACAGAGAAATTAAGTATATTCCCAGCGAGCCACAAACCTTTCCCTTTGCTTACAGACCCCCCACTACATTCCAGGTACTGACAGGCGGGGTTCCTTACCAGCTTTGATATTTACAAGCGCGAAGAGACCAACCCGAGTGTCACCATTCACACACCATTTCTGGGTCTCACAGTTTGGCTGGCAGCAGTGGTTCATGAACCGAGCGTAATTGCCCTTTGGCCCAGCATCAATGATTCGATCCTAGAATTGCAAAGGACAAGAAAACCATGTTTAATAAGTGCTATTTCCGGCTCAAGCCATTCCAGCAGAGGTACCGGTGTGCCAAGAAAGCATTTTATAGCAGTGAAAAGTATGCACAGAGACATCTGGTGACACTTGCAAAGCACCAGAGAATGTATGTACACTTTAACCAGGTGTAAGTGACAGGTACCACTCTGTGTTCCTTGGACAGTCAAGATACCCAAACAGTTTCTGCACTCTGATATCTCTGGACAGGGCTGGCAGATCATATGGCAGTAGAGTGTCCTGTGGGACAACATCCTCCTCTTCAAAAAGATGTGGTCTCCCAAACAGCTGGCAAAATGTTACCGCTGCTTTCTGGGAACTTAGCTCTTCTTGTAATATCAACACTGGATAAACACCACACCTGCACATATCCAAGGCAGCACTTGCACTTCCAGACCCTAACTTCTGCTTAAAAGCAAAATATCAGCTCCTATTTCTTATAGTTTAATGAACAACAGGAAACAGGAACAGTATGTAATGTATGAGGTGACAACATCCCTGCACAGTGTACTAAGATTTGCTATAACACGTCAGAGAGAAGAGGGGAATTGCAACTGAGATTGGTTTTGTCACAGTTGCTGACTCGAGAGATACTAATATTTGTTTTTGTTCCTGCTCCCACCCATGAGCCAAACAAGGAGAGAGTACTCAGTGGATGGAGCCAGTTTTCTCAGAAGGTGTATGCTATAGGACACAACACMCAGAAATTCACTATGAGCTGGGCCATACTTTGTCACGAGTGACTTATTTTGTGAATGTCGGCTCRGAAAAGCCCCTTTTCCCTTCTCATTTACCCTGTCAGCCCTAAGTGTGTAGACGAGAGGTTGGCTTTTGTCCTGACAATGCAGTTTTCTCATCCACATCTGCAGCACAGAGCACATATCCATATTTCTGGCTGCTGGAAAGTCTTTAGCTAGTTTGTGCAACAGCACAGTTCTTAGGTATTGGATATACATATAAGAAAGCCAATGTCACCCCAGTCTTCAAAAAGGGCAAGAAGGAGGACCCAGGGAACTACAGGCCAGTCAGCCTCACCTGCATCCCTVGAAAGSTGATGGAGCAKMTCATCCTGGAGGCCATCTCCAAGCATGTGGAGGAAAAGAAGGTGATCAGGAGTAGTCAGCATGGCTTCACCAAGGGGAAATCATGCCTAACCAATCTGATAGCCTTCT
>NW_020448307.1:9585638-9634275 GCF_003343035.1 Apteryx rowi
CCTGGACACGATCCTGTGCAATATGCTCTAGGTGACCCTGCTTGAGCAGGGGGGTTGGACTAGATATCTCCAGAGGTCCCTTCCAACCTCAGCGATTCTGTGATTCTGTGATATCTGGGAGAGTCAAGGCCCCATGATGCTTAAACTCACAAGAAAAGAAATTGCCTCAAAGGCTTCCAAATGAGAACAATATATGGCCAATGTCAACTTCCAACAAGAAGGAAGAAAGAGGAAAAGGGAGAGCTAGAAAGCAGCCACACTGTTATCCTGTTCCACACACTGCTTTTTTTTTTCCTATGCCTGCTTTAATGGTTTTCTTCAGATCTTTCCAAGCCTGAGCAACAAAGTATGGAAAGCAGTTGACAAAACTATTTACCTCTAAAAGCCAGGAACTTACACTAACAACTGGGCCTCCAGAATCCACTGAGAACCTCTCTGTGGCTGGAGCAAACTCCTTCCCTGTCTCCTTTGACATGCAAGGCCTGGGTCCTGAACTTAAATGAGGGTCCCCTTGTGCCTGGTGCTGTTATCCAAGGGCTGATGTCTTCTCCAGCACTCACCAGCCCAGTCCTGGACTATGCAAGGTTCAGCTGCTGGGAAGGACTCTGAGGTTATGAAATTCACCCTGTTACACGCTGAAGCATGATCCACGATCCTCAGACAATTGTCCCTAGACAACTCTCTCACCTCTTCTGTATAAACTCCAATGAAGCTGGTTCAGACTTTGCTCCTGATCCTAATATCCAACCTGAACCTTCTCCACTGCACAGCAAGTCCATTCTTTTAGTGGAAGTCCATTCATCTTAGTGGAAATGCACACCAGCTCCTCAGCACTCTTAGCACCTTTATAATTACGGAAGTGGAAGATCGCTATCATGCAGCCCTCGAAATATCATTTCACTTCTGCCTAGGATCTTGGCAAGAGAAACTCCTTCCACATACCTTATCCAGTGTCAACATGTAGAAATTGGTGATGTCATGCTCCTGAGCATAGCGGATTCGGGCTCGGCACTCTTCTTCATCAATTAGCTCCCCAACATACTCATTAACAAATTCACCCTGCCAGAGAGAAAACAACAGGCTCATGATACAACAAATTCCCTCCAGGAGAGAGGGACATCCATCTCTGTGCTAGAACTTAGTTCCTGTTTCCTTTGTAGAAACTTTTTCCTAACAGCCTTCCTCTGTGCTTTGCAGTCAGTTTGACCTACAACCTTCACTAAGAGCTCTGAATTATACAGCCATTTCACATACCCAAAAAATAACATGAAGTAAATTAAACAAAGCAACAACAGTCATCACATTATTCTTTGTGCTATGGAAAGAATGAACATTCAGGGATAGCATAAAGGAAGCCACAGATAGCTGTTTTTTGCTGCAAAGTTCAAAATACTACCTAACTGCATTCCAGTTGGAAGCAATATCCATTTTCGGACCTGCAAAAACAAGAAGCATAATGCACTTAGGGCATCCTCTCCTGCAGTAAATCCAGGGAGTCACCTGTAGCAAAGTACTACAGAGACTGTACTTCAGCCATCAAAGGGAACCACAGCTCTGCTCCACTGGAGCCAAGAGGTGCCTCCATTAAATAATGGAGTTTTGTTTCTCTTTTAACTGTCGGTGTGGAAACCGTGAAACAGGCACATGGAGTGGCAAAGAAATCCTTCAACCTATGTCACAGCAGGCAGTGAAGCCTAAACAGGACAGACTCTTGCACTTTTCCTACTGATATCAAGCCCTCCCCCACAGTATGTTCTCCATACTCCTCCTTCTTCAGACATTCTTCTCCTACTATGCTATCTACTTGTCCTCTGTTTCAGTTCATCATTTCTTCGCTTTGAGTTTGTTATAATACTCTTCTTCATTCAGCACAGATGTGTGGCCACAGAATAACCACTCTCTGGATTAAAATAAATAAATAAATAAATGTTTCAGCTGCCTGGAGATACTAGTTTCAGCAATAATTATAGCCATCTCCAAAACATTCCCCCTTTGTAAGAGCCGAGCCCTGGTCTCAGTAACAAGATTCTCATGTTAGAAGAGCCTGGCTATTCAAGAATGAGGGGGAAAAAAACCCACTGTTCCTTTTCTGGAAATCTCAAGCACTGTCTTCAGGCCAGTGTTCTAGTGTATTCATAATGTTCAATCACTTTAGTGTCTGTCCACACAAACAGACAAATCAAGCAATCATCTGTGTTACCCTGTTACATTAACATACAAACCATGTACTTAGCTAAGCCAGAACATTCTTGTCAGGACTGGAAAAGTTAAATTCATCCATTTCTTTTATAAATGACATTCTACAGCAAGAAAGTATTTTTCAAATCATGGAAGACATTAGAACATATCTATTAAAACTGACACTGTGGCAAGAGGAAATTAAATGTAGAAACGGAGTACTTACTTTTCTAATGTCTGTTTTGGCTTGTAAGCCCCAGCCTCGTGCCAGCGTGCGGAAAATCTGTACCTCGGGATACTGCCGTTTGGAAAAGCACTGGTTCTGACAGCGCTCCCCAGCAGGGCAGACCATGGGATGGCATTCGTAGAGCAACATGCGATTGATGCACTCTGAGTCCAGGCCACACGGGTTTTCATCCGTTGGTTTGCAGTTGCAACGTGGTATCTCCGACAGGTCTGCAGTGAAGATCTGCACCTTACCCACTGGCCGGTTTACCTTGAAGGCACATGAAGGATGTTAGCTACGTAGGAACAACAGTTCATCACAACAGTCACTGCTATACTTAACCCTTGCCTACGAGCTTACAGGCTGCAGCGCAAGTTAGTTACAGTGAGGTGCAGAAGGACACAAATATACAGGCCCATATGTACTTCTGCGCACATTATTTCAGGATGTGTACATGTAGAGGAAAGAGCTAAGGAGGATGTAGGTCCCCCATTAGCATCACCTGGTGCAGTGTGTGTTCTTTAGCCCCTGAAGGGGGAGATGCTGCAAAGTGTCCCCCTCCCAGCACCACTGTGACTACATCCAGCCCCGTCTCATCCCTTGTGGCCCAGTGCTCAGGCTGGGTATACACCACACATGTGACTGACACCAAGCATTCACTGTGTGAAACAGCACCTTCTCCAGTCCCTGGGAGTCGGGTCTTTCTCCTTATCTTTCCTTAYAGCCCTCTTTCTGGAATCTGTTACCTTCAAGCCGTTTTGTGCTCTCAGCTGTCACTACGAGAACCAGGCTTGCGTACCTGTGACAGCGTGCAGAGGGCCTACCCACACACCAGGACACAAGCAGTTATCTCCCTACCCAACTTTCCTGCAGATGTAAATGAAAGAAAAACCAGACAAGGCTYGGGTTGGAAGACCCAAACAGGAGCTCAGAGTTAAGCCAAGGAGCTCTCTAAAAACCGCTCCTGAAGGAAGCAGAGTGCAGCACCAGGTGGAGAAGTGACTGGCTTGTCTGTGGCACGAGCAGGGTCCTTTGGTTTTGGTTAAAGGCAGCAAACACTGAAAGGCAGGCAACAGAGAGTCAGGACTTTGGAGAGAGACACTGAAGAAAAGCTCCTTGTTGTACTTTGCATGGGCGAGCAATACCATCAGGTCCCTTTCCTCTCCCAAAAACATGAAGGAGGGGATCATTTAGCAAAACTATTCCAGCCCGGACACAACTTCTCAAGTCCCACCCACAGAGCAAAGTTTCTGCRCTGGCAGCCTGCCACAGGCTGGCCTAGGCCTTATCCTCTTTCTTTGTTTAAAAGCAAACCAATCAGACACCCAGGTTAATCTCTTTAACACATGCAGTCTCCTTTTCCTACTATTGCAGTCTCTTCCTCCTRTTACTGCCTCCCATCTGTGACCTTCCTTGTAACTCTGTGTTCCTCTCTCTCCTCTGCTGCTTCTCATCTCTTACTTAAATTGTTAGCTCATCACTTTGATAGAGTGATGAGAGACTCACAAAAYTAGACCCGTTCAGCACTGGGCAGACAGAGGTGCTGTTGCTGACTCTGGCACTGCCAATCCAAACTGTAATGCTGTCTAAGCAAGATCACCCTCTCAGCATGAAAGGCCCTAATCTGAGACATTACTGGTACAAAACCAGTTCCCAAGCAGGGAGATGCTTGGACAAGCCATGACCCTAATCCTGGTGTCATGAAGGATCCCAAGTGTACTTTGCAGCAGTCCCCTGTGTTGGTAATCCTCAGGTTAGACCTGAGGTGCTGATGTCCTTAGAAGGACAGGTAAGGGAGGGGACACAGCTATCTTCTGCCATTCCAACTTAAAGCCCTGCCTAACTCATTGTACACTCCTGCAAATGGTTTCCTTTGCTTTCACAGAGACAAACAGCTTGTACCCAGACCTCAGAAGAACAACTGTCATGGCTAATAGCCATGACTATTATTATTTATATTAAAAGACTATCCAAAAGGCCCCAGACTGCTTCCACAATTTCTTTGTGTTGCAGCCAAAGACAGACTTAAAAATACCTTTAATGAGAAACAGGATTTCCACCACTGAAGCTGCCTGGCCCATGCTGTTGGCACAGTGCCACAGCATTCAGTTGTATTCTTTGCACTGTACAGTAAGTCATGCAGGATCTACCTGCCTGCCTAGAAATCCTAGCTAGAAACAAAAAAGACCAGCAATCAGTTGAGCTTTCATAGTTTGCCACATAAAAAAGGGAAGGAGCAGAAGGAGGCAAAGAAAAAAGGAGCACAGTCCCCAAGTCACTGGGTTTCTGATCACCCTGCATCCCAGCTGGGCCCACACCTCAAGCGCATTAGCCTGCTCAGCCCTACCTCTCCCTCTCAGTTATCTCCATCCTGTAGTACTCTCTTCTTTTACTGCTCCAAATCTAACTCAAAACACAGCCCTAAATCTGAACAGTTCCCCAAAACTCAGCAAAAGGGTTGATATTCCAGCACATACATCTGCTTTAGTGGTTCTGTTCAGTCAGCAATTGATAGAGAAAACCCTGAAACAGGAGAGATGAAACAAGATACTACCAACCTCCAGTGTGGGTTACCATATTCCCCACAGCTCTGCTCCACTATACCTCAACCCGTCTGCTTTCCCACACCACGTGGGAAGCCCACCTTGCACCAGTAGCACACAGTACTTGGGCACACTGCACTTACTAGTGCATTTACTAGTGCTCTCCCTTAAGTCCCAAGGAAGAGAGACACTTCTTTCACACCACACAAATGACATGGAACAGAGATGTCCAGATCTGTTCCAGTAAATCAGAGTACCTCTATTACTGGTGTCCAGCTTCCATACAGCTCTGCTGATACATGAATCCTTTCTGTGGAGAATGTCTGAAGATGCCAGTGGGACCAAAGTAACCTTCAAATGCAGCCAGATGCGCAAACAGTAGAAATGTTTGTATACCTATAAATCACCTGCACCAATAGCTCAACACTTGTCTTCTGCACCTGTCCCCCCACACTTGCCCTCACCTTGATGTGTTTGTAGGGAGGAGGCTTCTTGTCATTCTTTTTRTCTTCCTGAAGCTGTCTCAGTTCTTTCTGTGCCTTCAACTCTTCAAATCTTACTGCAGCTTCCTGAAGAGCTAAGTGAAAGAACAGAGTGTGTTACGAGGAACTCTCTCTGCTCACAAGGAGGAAGGCTGTGAGTGCCCACCTCATGTGCAAAGCTCAGGCACTTGCACTCTCCTGAGTGGGCAGCCTGTGTTACTGTAATCTTGAGCATGATTTCTGCAAATGGCCCCCCAACAGTGTCTGAGCTGGACTCTCACAGGAAAGGTTCACCAGCAATCATGAATTGACAGCTCCATTGACAACACAGAGCTGCAAGGCATTCAGAAGACCAGCTCTCACTCTCCACAACCAAACCTCCCCAGCAGAGAGCTGCATGTTGCTCTGGAGGGAAAGGAAAAGGTTCACTAGAGGGACATGAAGAAAAAGCCAACGCAGTAGGGMAGTCACAGGAGTTACAGTAAAGGACTTGCCTAGGTGATGAAGCATCCAAACCATCAGCTAGCTTTGCCTGCTTTTATGAAGAAGTGTCAGGCAGCTGCATTCAGAACTCTTAACTGCATTTTTATATAGAGATAATGACTGTATTAGACACAGGGAAGCAGACAGAGCAGCAGCTTGCCCAGACTTAGAGCACCTGTGGCAGAGCTAGAGAAGAGTTCAAGATCTGTGCGTCCTGCAGGAACTCAGACCTATGAAAATTTTGGGTGGTCTGGATGATAGGTAAAAAGCAGTTTATTCTGAAAATTTAGTTTAGCTTTAGCTCTGAAAGATCATTCTCYCTCTCATAAGAGCACCGCTTCTCCAAATGGGAAAGAAAAGAAACAGAACACGAAGACATCATGTACCTCCATGGATCACAATGAGTTACCTTTCTTGTATATGCCATCCACACCTTTCCCCATCTTGTCTTTGCTGCTGACATCACCTTCCATGTAAGGGAACACACGAGCCTGGTGGGTCCACAGGTAATCGTTGGAGCCGAAGAACAGCACGGGGAACTCGCCAATGTCATGTTTCATTTTCTGGATGTTGACRGGAATTGTCCTGGGATGGCAAATCTCAGCTGGCCACCATCTACAGAGGGAAGTGCAGATGAAACCTTGGACTTCCCCACTTGCAATGGACTCAGATGCATGCTACTGGGTTGAGAGGCATGGGAAAAGAACTGTGTGAGGGCAATCACCAAGGCTGGTGCGAAAGAAGAGGCTACAGGAGGAGGAAAGCATGCACTTTACCAGCAGCTGCATACATGGAAATAAGTCAGAGGCTGCTGCACTGTACCCTACAAAGAGGAGCAGTTTCTCATCTTGGACACCACGAGCACCACACGAAGAAGGAATGGGGACAAATCTGTTCTGCCTTCACCTACCTGTAGCGCCCAACTTTCACCCAAACTACTTCCTTGTAGCGTGGCTTTTTGCCTGCCTTGCAATCATTACAATACCAGCTTCCCTCCGGCATCTCAATGTTTAGACACTCACGGTGAAATGCAGCCGGGCACGACTCGCAGCATAAAAGGCTGCCCCCTACAAAGAAAAGGAGCAGATATTTAGCAGAGTCACTGTGCAGAGGCACTGGCCTTTACATTTCTAGACAGAATCAAACAGCTGGCAAAAAAGTATGATGCCCTTCTGCGAACCCTTTTCAACAGCTCATGCCATACTCTTGTTGCACAAAGAACCTCTTTAAGGATCCGGAAAAAGTCCTAGCCTGAAGTTAGATTTCAGTGGGGATGAATAAGAAGACAACCTGTTCTCTTCCATTTTCACTGGCACACTTTGCACAGGCAAAGCTTCTGCCTGCTACAACGAGCTCTTCTGACAGCGTTTCTGTTACTGTTTATCATTTACACTGGGGCCTTGCTCAGTGACAGCAGACCCAGCACAGACTGTCTCACCTTCCGAGCAGACAAAGCACCAGCTGACATTGACGTGCTCATGGTTGCGACAGCCCCTCCGCGCAGTGAAGTGATTGGGGCAGATGATGCTGTTGGAGGCAAGGACCACGGACCCAGCAGCAAGGCAGAAGTCGTTGGAGTGGTATGCAACCGGACACCGCACACAGCGCATCAGGCGACCTAGCACCAGAACGTGTCAGAAACATAGTGAACCTCTAAAGGAAGTCAAGTTTTCTTTTCTTCTCAAAACTAGTCTCTGTTGGTATATGAGTACCAAACAAGCAACTGTAGGTGATTTTTGGGAATGGAAACTGACCTTTATTTTTTATAGACAATCCATGACATACTCACTAGATTCCTATCAAATTACGTAATGTAACAAAACCTATTATTTAGRAGTGAAAAACCTCCTGCATGCAGCACAGAAACAGCTCAAGAGCCCACAGACTAGGACTGCTTCCTATCATACACAAATAATTAGCAAATTAGTTCAGACAGTAACTACAGTGGGGGTGTTCCAAGTGCTTAGCCGAACATCAGGAAAACAATCTGTGTGGCTTTTGAAAACATCAGCACTCGCCTCACACTTTACTACCAAATTCCAGAACAGAGAATTTAGAAACCGCTAAAGACCTAATTTATTCAAAAATTTTCAGTGCCTCTGTTCAATTCCTCACAGGAGACTATTAATAGGGAGAAGAGATCAGAGGAAAGGGGTAAATTTGACCATCAAGAAGTAGCCAGAGAAACACAAGGCAAACGTTCAGTGGAGAAGGGGTCAGCTGGGGGCTTGAGGCCCTGGTGACTTCTATTACACTAAGTATCAGTATGTGGGAAAAAAAGGACAGGCATAACAGAGCTCAAGGATAAAAATACAGCTAATATTATTGTCACCAGTCTTAAGATACCAAGGATGTAAAGACAGGCAGTTTTGGAAGCAAATATACAAGACATATAAAAGTTTTAAGTTTAATTGTGCAGGAAAAAAGGTCAAAGTATTGTTGTGAACAGCTCAAACAAACATTTGCCTGAGAAGCTTAACCCAAGGGTGTCACTACAAGATGAATTTGCGTTAAAAAAAAAGGAAAGGAAAACAATACCAAAATTAGTACTATGCTGTTTTCTGTACCATTGCCTTGACAGCCAGTGCTGCTAAGCAGGCACTGATTGCAGCACTAGCACAGTGAAAAGCAAGCAGGAGAAATGCGAGAGAGTCCATACAGCTCCAGAGACTTATTCAAAAACCCAGAAAGGAACGTGGCATCGCTGGACGTGCAGGCAGCCAAGTATCTGGACAGACAAGAACATTTTAGTTGCTACCTCTGACCATCAGGAGTGCTGATGAGCAGCAACCTCACACACGGACACCTCCCCGCCTACTCACTGGAGAGGAGCTGCTCCCCAGCAAATGCTACAGCAAGCAGTGTGGCCAGGACAGAAAATCAATACAAACAACTAGTGGACCATGTAACAGCACAGTGGACATGAAACAGAAAGAAAAGGGTTCTGATTGCCTCCCAGGACCACCCTAGAGAAGTATAGTACCTTTAGACGCGGAGATGTTTGCTGGGTTAGCAGCATGACAAGTCATACATATGTGCAGAGAGCATCGGAAGCCCTTGTTCTGCATGACCGTGGGCGGATACTTCTGTATGCACTCCTCATGGTAATACTTCCCGCAGAGGGGCAGCAAGCACCGTTTTACATCTTCCCCGCTACTCTTGCACACAAAGCAGGTATGGACGCCTGGAGAAAGAGCAGTAGACATAGCACCAGTCAGAGAGCAGAACTAAATGAAAACCTGCCACCTCCGCCAAGCTACATATTAGCACCGTACGACCTCCCAACCCACTGTATGTATCCCAAAGCACAGCTCTCTGCAGCAGGCTGGTTTTGCCTGCAGCTGCAATACAACTCCAAATGGAAACAAAGATTGTTATAATTGTGATCACAGGCTGGAGCTGGGGGAAGAGAAAAGAAAAATCAACAACTCCACTTAGATATTTCCCACTTTCCAGCTTGCCCTGGACTCATCTTCCCTACCACTCTTCTCTCTCTAATACCATATATAAATTTTCCCCTTCTCTTTCCCACCAGGCTCTGGGCATTCCCTTCTTCCTAACCCACCTGCCTGAAGAATATTTGTTCAATAATGAGACCAGTTAATTGGAAAGCGATCGTCAAACATTAAGCCAATAAGCAGAGAACTGAGAGGCAGTTAACGGCCCTACTGCAGGCATAAATACTGCAGTGAAGAAAGCGCCAGGTAAGCACACAGTAAGCTCCCTGTCCTTCTGCACTCACAAAGGCTGCCGTACCTGTGGAACACTCATTGCAGATGAATTTGCCCTTTGGCATCTCGGAGAGCCCAAGGCACTGCAGGTGGAAAGCACCACAGCACTGCGCCTCACACAGCAGCAATTCCCCTGGCTTCTCGCAGATCTACAGGGAAGGAAGCACACCATCAGCTCTGAGCAACCCCCTTCCCCGACTAGTCACAGACAGCAGCAGCAACCTGTGCATTGGCCAAGACTGCCAGCAGAGATCCTGCAGAAAAGTTCTGAGCTCTCCTTGATGCAATAAGTTTGAGCGGTTTCTGCACCACCACTGCCACTTGCTATCCAGTCCCTGCTACCATGCATCAGCTAAAATAAGTTATGCGTTGGTCATGTTTTCCTTTCTCACATCCTTAACTTTTAGCAGGATGAGACATGCTCACACAGGGAAGGTTCAGTTCAGAACAAGGGATGTTACCAGCTAAAGGACAGTCAAAGCCTCCAGAACTGCACAGCCCTCACACAGAACACAAAAAGCTGGTTAATTCTTTAAGAAGTGCCTTAAGGCTACCTGGTTAGCTGGGGCACTGGTGCATGCCAGAATTTACATGAGAAAACTTGAGGGTGGTAAAGTTTCAAAGACATCCCTTCAAGGACACTACCTGACACACGTTCTCCTTGAGAGCTGCTCCTCCTCCACGCTCCCCCTGCATCTTTTTGGACGAAGGCACTCCATGGTCATTCTCAGACCCCTCTTCATTACCCTCTTTGGGGCTTGCAGCAGTCCCATGAACTGATGTCTCCCCCTTAAAAAAAAAAATCCAGAATTGGGACTGTCAGTATTTCCTGTACTGACTTGCAAATTGCAAATTCGGCTAGCAAACACATACAGATTTGGCAGTCAGCCTGCATACTGCACTACAGGCTTTGTTACCCACCCTGGAGAGAACACCCCTATACAACTCCACCAAAAGTTTTAAGAAAGGGAAGAAAAGAGCTCTTAGTTTATTAAATCATTAAATATATATATATATATACATTCAATACAACTATTTTGCTATGAAAATGGAAAATCATGGCTGTGGAAGAGAGATATTACCCTGCATAGAAACAAACTAGGCAGGCTGGAAGAGTCTGGAAATCATGCCCTCCACCCAACGCCAGAGAAGTGTCCCGCATCATGATGTCTGCTTGCACTGGAAATGCAAATAAGAACCTTCAAACAATCCTTACTGCAGGTTTCACCCAGCAAATGAGCTTATTTTCTCCAGGCTCTTCTCAGCTTGTACTACCCCTGTACAACACACCCACACAGGTACTCAAGGCCCACAGTACTATGAATTAGCAGGCCCACGCTAACATGAACAACAAGCAGGGCATTTACGCTACCCATCCTGCCTGAGGTGGCAAGTCTATAGTAAGCACTTGACCTGGGTGACTGGGACAGCACTGACTGTAACACCTAACAGAGAGCAAGCATCCTGCAGAAAGACAGACAGACTTTGCGTGATGGACACCCAGTCGCACCCACATGTGCCAAGTTGGCAGATTCTGCCAAAAAGGCCACAGCATTTCCCAAGGTGGAAGGATACCCTCTCACATGCATGCGGGACCTGCCCAGAGACTATTTATGGGGAGGAGAGCAGCAGCTGTGCTAAAGACACTGGTTGCCACCACAAGAAACTGTTCTGCAGCTGGCACATGGCAGAACATCCTTCGCTTTCATCAGGACAGATGATTTCAGCTAGGAAACGTGACCACTCCAACTTCTAAGCTTTTAGGTACAATCTAGGCAATACTTCTGCAGTCTTTTATGAGCCCCAGCTGCTACTCCATAGTGGATAAGCCTTACAGGACTTTCACCACTGCACCAACATATTGCTTAGGAACTGGCTAAGTTTAGAGAAGCCTGCCATGTTTTTTTTGTTTTTTTTTTTTTAAATAACCCAGTCCACTGCACAGATAGCCAAGAGATCTCAATGGCTAGCCACCACTTCCTCCTTGGGTCACAAAGTCATACCCAGTGTATATCCAGACATGTACTGTACACCTTAAAGACCTTGTCAGGAATTCAAACTCCTGTCTGGAGTAGCAGCCATCATTCTCAATACGCTTGATGCTGCCCACTACTCGGTATCCAAATAGCAATCAGGAGAGGGAGCTTGACACCAGCTTCTGTATGGGAGAATACCAATTAGAATTGTTGTGCCACTAATGCTAGGACGCTCGGATGTGAATACAGCTTGCAAGCTGAACTAGATACACTCTGGACACATGATTAGCCTGGGCAAAACAAATTTTGGGAAAGTTTTATGTCCCTAAGTGGGAAGAACTTGGAGCTGGTATCCTGGTCAGATAATGTTGCTTCCCTCTGCTTGTTTTTCATTCCTTGGATGCAACAATATGCTTTCATTATGGGATATTTTAAAGTCATGTGAGTTCTGTGGAGCAATGAAGCACAGATGCACTGATGGTATATTAAAACACACAATGCAAAGATGAATGGTACAAACTTCCTTTATTGAGCACAAAAAAGCAAATTCCCAGCTACAAACTACTGCCAACCCAATATACCACACAGTGTACAACCTCACAGACTATTATCACAAATGCACAGGAAGGCCAGCAGCAATACAGCCTGTGGGAATGCTGAGAAAGAGCATTTAAGCCGCTGCCACCCTAACACATAGCCCTGGTGGAGGGACAAGAAAGGTCTCTACCACACTGGTATAAAGACCAGCTAACAACACTACTGCTGTCTACCTCTGTACCCAACAGCATCTTCTCAAGTGCTGCCTATGATACCTCTGTTCCTGCAGCCTTTACTTCTGCTAGCAAGGACACAGTCTGTCACAAGACAGCCCTCTGGCCCAAACGCTGGATTTGGTGCCCTAAAATTCACGTGGTTACTTCTGCCTCGAGTCTGCATGCATTGACAGCCCTCTCTTCCACATCAGCCTGCAGCTCCAGGAGCAGCACTGGAGACCAGCGCTCCAGGGACTGGGTACAGCTCAGGTCCTCCTATTCCTACATTCGTGCTCCCTCTTCTGCTCAGCTCAGCAGTGACCTCGAGGTTGCAGGGGTCACTGTAACAAAGAACAAGAGCAGGGTTAATCAGCTACAGGTACTGGCAAACAATGTCAGCTACTGCTTCTGCTCACTCTGGGGCCCCAGGGTTGCAGACTCACAGTGAGCTCAGCTCCCCTCACGGTCACTGAGGATCCACTTCAGGAGGTACAGGGTGCTGGTAAACAGGCGCCACTCCTGTGATTAATGGCACTAGCTTCCTGCTGTAGCAAAGGTTCAAGAGAGTCTTGGAAGGAGGGAAGGGGAGAGATTCAGACTTGCTACAGACAGGGATATGAGGGATTTCAAAGTGGTTCATCTTTCTATCCTTCTGGCCCGCGGCTGCTAGGACTACTTGTTTTGAACCCTGATGGCCATGTTTCCTGTGTTAATGGAATGGCAGAATAAAATGCATCTAGAGTTATATAACATTAACCAGCAACCCTGTCTTCAGAGCTGGTAGCACTTGCTGGCAGCAAAAATGCTAACAACTGGGCCCACACTGTGCAGTGTGGCACAGCATGCTCTAGCCCTGATCTTTTCAGTCTAAATCCATCCTACTTTGTTCTACAAATATCTGGCCAATCTGCAAGTTTCACACACCAGAAACCTAAGTCTTATTTGAATCAAGGCTTCCTACAGCCACATAGGGAAGGGAATGTCAGAGCCAAGAAAGATAGGCAAGGCCAGATATTTGTGCTTTGAGAACAGGGAAAAGGGAATTGCCATCCAAGGCCATGACTCAAAAGAACCTGTCACACTGTTCCCCCTCTTCTCCCCTACCCAATGTGTGAGCACTGCAAAACTACATACCTCCTACAGAGGGCAGGTCTCTCATCTTGGGTCTTCTTCCAGAGCTATTTCTGCTGCTGCATCTGGCAAAATCCTCCAGAGCCTGGCCTGTTCTTTGGCACAGCCTGACCTTGGCTCACAACCTTGACAACCATTTCAACAGCATTTTCCATCCCCTTCTCTCAGTCTCTTGCTGCCCTGATGTTGTGAACTTGCACTCCTGGCTCCATCGACAGGCAAGGACAGAGAAAGATGCCTAGTTCAGCCCAGGTGGACAAGCTTTCCTCTGCCCTCTTTTCCTCTGAAAGCAGCTGGATCCAAGACTTCACTGTGCTGTATCATCAGACCATCTATTTCTTCCAGCACCATTCAGCAGAAAGGGGGATTCCTTGCCTGGCGTGTGGACAGTCACTTAGGGACCAGCGTGGTCTGAATTCCAAGTGAAAATGTAATTGCATCTCCACAGCACCCCAATACTCACCAGTACCCATGCACCCATCTAAGCCAAGCGGCTCAAGAGACCCACAATCACAGGGAAATGGATGCTGGTAAAAGGTGCCAAGCATTGACATTACTTAACTTCAGGTACTCAACACAGATGTCTAAGGCTGGAGGCAGTTAGACTCCCTGGCCTTCCTCTGCAGTGAATGGTGAGTGAGAAATTCAGAGCTTTGGCCTAGCTACCCTGGTGCTCTGAACTGCTCCCTCATTTCTTCCCTATAGAAGACACATGGATAATTTGCTTACTCTGAACTAAGCCAGCATCTTAGTGGGTGTCTAACAGCAGACAGTGTTAACTACCCCCCAGCATTGGCAAAGATATTGGTACAGGCTTCTTGAAACATGATTCCAGGTGAGCACACTTCAGAAACAACAGAATGACCTGTGCGCTAAAAACAGCACAGGAAGGATTGCCCAGCCCAGGGTTATTACCCCAAACTTTATCACCCCCGTCAGAAATGCCCTTCTCAAAAAGCAGTAGCAGCACACAGCAGGGTGGCTGGCGCTGCTCAGACAAGTGGTGTGCTGCTTGTGCTCTGCTGGAAGCTGTATAACAGTAACAAATATAACAGTATATGTCTATAATTGGCTCCTGAAATACATACTGACTATCCTGACAGAACAGCCTGCTGCTCAACCTGGGCCACTGGAAGAGAGGCGATGGTGGGAGGCCCAGAGGTGTCCCGCCTCTCCCAGGAAAAGTCTTGCTTCCCCTATACTTGGTGATACCTGGCTCATTCCTAAAAGGCAAAATGTGCTTGTCAGAGATATTTGTATGCCAGTTCTGCTGGGGTGCAGTAGAAGGGAGTTGCCCCAGTTATCCCTTTCTGTTGGATGGCAGGATGTAATGAGGGGCTCCTGCGAGCAATCACATATGGGTCCCCCCCATCCCCTCCTACATGGATCTTCAGCTCACCCTAGCATGCCAGGGGCATGCACTTCATACTGGTATGTAAAAATGGCAAGATTCCCACCACCAGCAGACAAGACATTTTACATCAAGAAGACCTTCTGAGGTGCAAAGCAAAATGCCAGGCAAAACCTGGTTTTATCAGATCAGAACAGCCTTTCTCCTGGAGAATTAGCTGAGTAGCAGCTTAAAAACTGAGCCTGAGTTAAGCAGTCACCATCAAATAACTACTAAAATCAAGGTGGTACCTTCAGCTTCAACCCCAGGCTCATGCCACTACATCAGTGGGACAAAGTCCCAACTGAAACGCCAACCTCACATTCAGCCAGCCAAAGACTACCTGGCCTTGTTTCTGCACAGTGCCCTGAGGAGCAGCAGACAGGTTACAGAGATCACAGCATGTAGGAAGACTCAACAGTACCTCAGAGTGTGGGGCCTCCCCCAGCCCTTCCTCGTTTCTTTCCTTCTTGGAGTGCATCGCAACAGACTGATGGCGCTGTCTCTTCCGCTTCCGCTGCTTCTCCAAGAGCTTTTCAGGAGCTGGGATGGGACAGAAATACCACTCAAGAAAAATGCAGAAATAACAACTCTCTTGCTACAGGCACCACCAGCAAATTCCACGCTCCTGCTGACAGTTTCAGGCTAGGTCCTACTGCCTTGGAGGCTGTAAAGCCTGGGGCAACATTAGCCTCCGGGCAGTCTGCCCTCTGTCCCGCAGCCATCAGAAGACTTGAATGACATTGATTCATACTAGTCTAAACTGCTTCTGCTGAACTGCCAAAAAACATCACTTTGACTTTTCTGAGACTGTCCCCCAGCAAGAAAGAAGGTACCAACGCAAAGTTTAAATTAATAATCAAATGCTGATTTGATGCCTTCCCCCAACACACTGCAACAAAAACTCTCCTTACATCGATACCAGTGTGATGCCAATGCAGGGAAAAGGAAACAAAACAAAACAAAATGATACAATACAACTGCACAATTCTTCATGGGACAGAGCAGCCACTGTTGAGCCTGGTCACAACACACCATCAGGCAAAAGACACTGCATTGGTACAGGACCCATGGTGATGGGTTTCCTTCAAGCACCCAGACTAAAAACAGTGAACATCTTCCTGGAGAATTTTGAATCCTACATTTCTACTTTCCATAGGAGAGTCAGACAAAGCAGCACCTTCGATAAACGATCTCAGTACCTATATCTTCTGCCACTGCCTCAGCTGAGGCAAGTACCCTCTGAGAGCTCAGGACATGTAAGACCTTGCATACATGCTAAAGCCACAGGCACTAATCCAAACGGTATCAACAGTTTGCCCACATGGTCCCATCTTCACTTACCTTCTCCCAGGTCCGAGAAGTGGGCTGGAGAGTATAGCTCAGAGCTGTCACTCTCCGAAGGGCCAGTACCCTACAAAAACACAACACAGACACAATTCACCGGCTGCAATCAGATGCAAATCAGAGATGCACGTTCCTCAACCACTCAGAACTTTTACAAACAACTGCAACAAGTAACATTTCAGATCATAAATTCATCAATGATTGGAGACTGTACAAGAAAACATTTGGTTTCTGTGTTTGATACATCCCAAACGGAAAAGTCAACACTCTCTGGGAAGGGAGGAACGCCAAGTCTGCTGTGTCTCATGCTGGCCAGCATCACCTGCTGTTTCCTGAGCTCTTCTGGAAAGGCTGCTAACACCCTGCAAGTTACTGGGGGGTAGAGACTCTCTCTCCCGCTTTCACACCTGTATGGAGCCTAAGACTGAAACACACCGGCCTCTGCACTACTGCAGCCATAACTGTACCAAACAGGGAGAGAACAAAGAAAGCAAGACTGCTCTTAATAAACCTTAGGAACAAACCTTAGGAACCTTAGGATCAGTCTTGTACAGGTGCAACACTTGAAATAACTCTTTACAATTGTTTTTTCAAACCACGTCGTTGAATGAACTTTGAATATTTAGCAGAGAAGAGCTGCATTTTATTTAAAAATCTGAACCAAGCATTGCATACTGCATATGCGATATAACTCAAGCCTCCATCCTGCTACAAGCTCTACACTCGCGTACCGTTCACCAGCCCCCTGGGGAGGGTAACAAAAGAAACACTATTCAGAGGAAATCTGACAGAAAAGGACAAAGCCTTCGGTTCAAGCTCAAGCTACAGTGCAGCATAATAGGGATTCCCTGTGACAGAAAACCCCTGCCCAGAACATTTCTGCTCACACCTCGCCAGCCAGCATTCAGACAGATCCTTTTCCCATACAAATCAATAGAGAGAGGAGGTTTTACAGCCAGAACTTCCCAATCCACATTACAAGTGGGGAGGGGTGGAGAACACCACCGTATCCAAGAGATTTCTTCATCATAACACAGCAACCAACACCTTTGGGAAAGGTGGACCTTCCCTCCTGGACCACAGCCACAAAAAAAACACAGTCCGTTGCATCGCATGCCTTGTTCAGGAGAGTGCGCTATCTGGGCTCATTTTCTATCTAGCCTTCAAAACACCGGGAAGGAAATACCTTCTTTTGGGGAGTCCACTCCTTCTTTGGCATAAAGGCAGTGTCCAAATCATTGGATTCCAAGAGCTTTTTAGTGGGCTTCCTTTGACGCTTGCTTTCGAAGTTTCCTGCAATAAAACTCTTTTTGTTAGATAAATGAGGAATTTCTTCAATCAGACTAACGCCATTAAACAAATACCAACAAACAGTTCAAAACTCTCAACCGGCTTCACCTTGTCTTCTGGACTGTAAGGTCTTTGGGCAGAGATGCCAATTATCTGCATCTGTACAACTTTCACAAAAATGGACCTCCACCTGCTGTGACCTTCAGGCATACTTCAATATTAAATATTTAAACAAAAATCTATCCACAGAAGACAGACTATGAAGTTAATGCCAGCAGATAACACAGGCAGTGCAATTCAGATTATAATTTCAGAATCACTTTGATCTGGCATAAGTCAGTCCTGCTACAGATGTAGCCCTGCCTCCTCCTGCTCCCACTCCCCCACCACTCACACCAGCACTCATGCTAGGTATGGTGAGCAAGCTAAAGGCCCTGATCCTCGTTAAGTACTACCTGGGGAGGGAAAAAAATAAAATAAAATAAAAATAATAATTTCAACTGCATCAGTTTCCAGATCCTGCTCAAGCTTTTTTGCTGGCACTCAGGAGGTAACAAGCAACCAGAATGTAGACCATCCACTGATTTAGGCAACAGTGTAAACTTGAAACGACCAGGAAGTTATGGTGCTATGAAGCGCAAGTCAATCCACAGAAACAGCCTACTCATACCCTATTCATCTGCTTCCTTTCTCATCCTTGGCTATGTCTCCCCTGTGACACACACCTCTGCTTGCACTGCTTATGCATCAGATGCCTAATGAAGGGACAACGCGACATCACTCTCAAGGTAAGCCTCCCTGCCCACAGCTTGGGCTGTTTCCTTTAGCAAGAGAGTTTTCTTAGAAGTGAGAACAGCTGTGTGCCCTCTGCTTACCGGCTGTCGGTTCCTACTGCTGCACTCTGTACTGTTCTCCTGCATCTCTAACCTCGGGTTCACGTCCCCATTTTTCCCTCCTTTAATCCTCTCCAACTTTCCATTTCCTTTTGATGCCCACAAGTCTCCACAAAAAGAGCAGGCTAACTGATTTCCTTGTGTCTGTACCTTCCTGCCTGCTCAATTTCCTGCTTGGTTTATTTTTACAGTAGGCCTGTAGAACAGACACAGCGTTGCCTACAAGTTAGCGCAGCCAGAACACCAAGGCTTCTACCCTGGACATATCTTTAGACACTACCAGAGAACATACTGTTAGGTGTACTCTGATACTGACTCTGTTGAAATGGAAAGTCTATCAGATCACAATCTCTCTTCATATACAGTGCCTTGCTGAATGCTAGTGCCCTGGCCTGCAGTCACACGCAGCTGCTGGTGCAAATCTCTGATTTCTTCAGATACTTAAAACCTCTAAAAAATATAATAATAATAAAGTTCAGGAGGGAGTTCTGTGCTACAGTTCCCTGAGCTCACTATGAGACCAAAAGGTCCAGCCCATTACCTGTGCAAAAGATCACACTTTGCACATCAACTGCAGCACAGCAATGCTCATCCGAAATGTTTTAACTACGAGACTCCGTCAAGCTAAAAATAACGTAACTGTTCGCAAGCACAAGGCAAGCAAAGATGACAAGGATTCAGAAAAGGAATCATGGCTATCTTCATTTGGATAAAGGGGCACTCTGAGCCTTCTAGTGTATGATGTCTTCAAAAGGAAGACATCACACACTAGAGAATGCTAAAACCAAAAATGTAATGAATCAACTCACTGGGACACCCACTTCACCTGTCCTCTCCCTTTCAAACACTAGTAACAGTCACTGAATGCAGCAAAGCAAAAAAACAACCTTTTTCACTCTGACTGGAGCAACAATTTCCACTGAACTTGTGACATGTTCACTTATGTGAACAGAATCACACAACCCCCAACTTACCTGTTTTCAGGAATCTCTCCTCTGCTTCTGGAGAAGCAGAAACTTCAGAAACATCTGAGGAAGACAACACCAGCTCTGGCAAGTCTGAATGTCCTTCTAAAAGTTGGTCAGTGGGATCAGTGGAATGGGATCCTAGTTCTGACAGGGAGCACACTGCTTCAAGGATTGGAGGGGAGTCTTTGGTTGAAGATGGAGTTGAAACCAAAGGGCTCTGCCCTCGCTGGGCATCACTTCCAGGACTGCATTGCGCAGGAAGCCCTCCTTCAAATTCAGACTTCACCACAGAATTCACCTAACGTAGCAAAACGTGGAGATGAAAGCATTATCCTGCACAGCACTGCACATACTAAGAAAACTCAGCAAGCAGGAAGGACACAAACCAGAGCCCTAGGGTAAGAGCCATGAAGAGCTTATTTGCCTTAACCTACCTTCTGTAATTGCTCCTGGCCCTTCTTTGATTTTTTCTTGGGTGCAAATATGTGATCATATTCTTCTGCGTATTCCAGAAGCCGTTTACTTGGCTTTCTAAGGCGTTTCCTCTCTGAATGTACTAAGAAAAAGGAAAGCAGCTTCAAGACTATGTTTCTGAGAAGATCACAAGACAAAATTCTCCTTATGATCTGTAGAAAATAGCTGCTCCTGCCTTCTCTTCCAAAGGCTCCATGTGGAAAGAGCCCTGTGACTTCATTCCCTTTGATACAGCCTTATAATCTTGGAGCTTCATATTTTTCATAATCCTGACGTAGCAGGTAGGATTTTTAAGGACCTAAGAGACTTCAAGCAGGAATTCAGCAGGTGAGAATTCAAAAAAACATTAGCTATCCGACTGACTGAGAAGCTCCAAGGAATTTCGCCCATCTCCTTAGACAAATGACATCTAACCTTCTTGCAGTACGTTTACCCAAACCTAAGCCTGTTTGGCAACTCAGACTCTTCACACTACTTTTCCTGTTAACCCAAACTCCCTTGGTTTTAGTGTGGGGGCAAAGGAAAAACATTACTTTCTCTAAGACAGTTCAGTTACTAGTTTCACTAGTAACACATAAGCCTAGCTCCTTCCGTTTCCTCCCTAGCATCACATCCTCTTCTACACTACAATGCTACAAGAGCCTACAATTCCCACTTGCTGCTGCCAGCCTGTTTATTCCCTTTGCTTCCCAACAGATTCTACAATCAGATCAGGATGACCAGGGAGTGAACAGATCAGTCTGCAGCAGACTGGAAGCTCTTCAGGGTCAGGTGTCTTCTGTAAGTTTGAACAGCACTGCACCTTCACAAGGGGGAAAATCCAGTAACGGGTATTTCCCCAGTACAAACATAACCACCTGTGCTATACTACCTCACAACACCTCGACACTTGTCAAGTTTCAAAAAAAAGAGCCCTGACACTCTATGCCAGCTCTGCTTAGCAAGTTTCAGAAGCAAGATGATGTAAGTTTATTTCTTTTTGTCACTTTCTGGAGTATCTCTGACCAAATGACTCTTTTTCACCTTGATTTATTTTCAGAATTATTAAACAGTATTCTCAAAAGATGGCTCCTGGTCACCAAAACATTTGCAGTCTCTGCAACGTTGGAACAAACAGTAAACATTCTCTTCTTTACTTCTTTTCATGTGTAGGAGGTGGCTTTTTTTTCTTTCTTTCTTTTTTTTTCTTTAAACGGAAACATTTTATAACAAAGGATTCCAGGGCAATACTTAAGAAACAGGGATGTTGGACAAGATTGCTACACTTTATTGTGGCTTTGTGGTTAAACAAGCATTAAAATGTCAAACTTGTCCAAAAGAGAAGAAAGGAACAACTTTTTCAAACACAACTATTCCCAGCCACTATTAAAGCTCTGAGCAGGTGTCTGGGTAAAATATGTATTTCAGTATATAACCAGCTTATAGGATGAGTATCTTCACTAGGCAACTACTCAGAGCCTCAAAGCCATGCAGCAGAGCACAGAGCACTGTGCCAAGAAGGGTGGCTTAACTGCATTTGTTTCCAAAGTGAATCCTGCATAAGAATCCCAAATGCAGTCCTGATTGGCAATGGCAGATCACATACCTTAAGAAACTATTATTATAAAAAATGCTCCAAGTCAGCAAATTCCAGTCTTCATTTCTGCCTTATTTGCTCTAAAACATACAAATGTTTGTAGCAAGAATATGCCAAACATTGCCATTCAACAAAGACGAGGAATCATACAGTTTGTGTTTAGTGGGAATTACAGAGTTCTGAATGCAATCTTTTATGCTCCTTTTCGCTGATATTCTGCCTGCTGCGGACAAGGACTAATCATGTCTTCTCAAAGCACTAGTAAACTCATTCTCTTAAGCTGCAGTTAGTCAAATTTCCAACATCATACACTCTACTCTCTATAGAATTGGCCTTGTCTGATATAAGGGAAGGAAAACTAGTTTCCATGAAGGGACTTTTCACAGCATTAGAAGTTTACTCAGTACCAATACTGTGCTGCTGACCTTAAGCACTCCAGACAGCTCCTTATTCACGGGGGCTCTGGTGCCTTGTTATTGCACATTTATAAATACAAGCGTCAGATGTGCTTCAAAGCCCATGTGCTTTTTAGGGCAGGGGAGTTAGGTTACACTACACTTGCTGATCTGTCATGTTTCTAAGCAAACCCAGGCCCTTGAAGGGTTCCTGCATTGCATTCCTGCACGCAGCACCTGGACAGCTCTGCTCTCCAAATGCCACCTCACCCTGGGAGCCATCTGCCTTGCTCTGCTGTTTTTTTTTCCCTTTTCTCTCAGCAGCGTTACCCCTTATCAACTATTGGTCTCTAGTTCTCTCTGTAGACTTGCATCTCCATCTCACATAGCAACAGAGAGGGATTCTTCAATCACAAAAAAACATCATGAAGCCATAGGAATCCAGCTGCATCTAGAGTAAGCCAGGAATTCACTCCCTTGGTGAGGCTGCGACACTCCTCCGTGGTTGAGCCTATCTACACAGCATGAGTCCAGGACAAAGAAAATATTTTTTACTTGTTTTGTGAAGATGTGTGTACTTAAGTCCTCAAAAACCACACAGCCACAGTCAGAGGAGTTAATGAATGATTAAGCTTGTCATGTTTTCAAAACAGAACTTTTACCCAGTGCATTACACCCTATGGGCTCATTTTTGTGCCTGTCATGACTTGCCTTTACCAGTTCCTACGACCACTGGGCCAGGTGCTCTGTCTTCTCTGCATTGAAACAGAGGTGTGCAGGCAACCTCCAGCAGCATCTTACTAATGACAAAATATACACACATCAGAATGTGCATGCAGGCAACATAGAGCAGAAGCGACAAAACAGAGGTTCAAAAATTCTGTCAGTTATACTAATTTACAATATTACTTGTAAACAGATTAAAGCCCTTTGGTTTGGTGAAATCATTGCAAAGATTTCATTTTGATCTTTTCATTATCTTCATGGGAGAGGCAGGGTTGTCTGACCTTGCGGCCCTCAGCAGCTTCCTTCTTCCTAGGTCACCTTCTTTTGGATGAGGCTGCCTTACTTCCGCCTACCATCTTCCAGACCCACCTCTGTTCCAAACTCCCTGGCAACTTTCCCCTCTCCTCTATTCTCTCCTTATCCCTCAGACAGCCCCATACAAGCTGTAAATTAGGAAATCTGTGGGGTTATCAGCAGCTAATAAACTTCCACTCTGAAGCAAAAAAACAAGAACCAAACACAACAAGTCTTGATGAAATCCTACAGAAAAAACTAAACATGGATTCTAAGTCAAACAGCATTTAAAAAAAAAAAAAGGAGCCATTGAACCTTTGAGGATCAGTTTCCCATAACTTTCTAGAGTTGATCTATGCAGCTAAGAACAAGCACATGGCTAGGGACCATGGTAGGAAGCTATAAGTAAAAAAGAAAAAAAAGCCCCAAATTCATTAGGATGAGTAATTTACCTTGCAATGTGGAGATAAATAAATCCCCATAATCAATCCACCTCCTTTTTTCTCCGTCCTTACAGAGAACCCCCAAAAGAACATATCACACTTTCTTCAGCTCACAGATATGCGTATCTCCATGTTGTCAAATAGCCCCAAATTCCATAATTTATATTTTAAATAAAAGTTTATAAAATGTATACAAATATACACACTCTGGTGCAAGTCCAGCTCCCTTACCTTGTGCAGAGAATTCAGACTGGGGAGCAAAGTTGCCAAGCTCTGTTTCTGAGTCCATCACACTGTTGTTTGGCTTACCACATACATTCAAACGTTTCTCAACTAAGTCTAAATGATTCTCATAGTCCTGATCTGTTAGGTCTCCCTCAAGCACCTTCGAATGAGAGGAATGCCTACGTCCCAAGCACTCATTTCCCTTCAGCAAAAAGCCACGAGAATTCAGGCCAAAGGCACTCTCCAAGTTTCCTTGTTCCCTAGATCTACTGATGTGCTTATTGGATCTAGCACTGCTTTGGTTAAAACGCTGCCATCGCTTTTTGGGTGCTACGTGATTCATATCATTAGACTCATCACCAAGAGAGCTCTCACTATTTGCCTCTGAATCCAAGTCTGGACTCTCCCCATTTTCAGCAGAAATGCAGCTCTCAATATTTCTACCAGGTTCAGGTCTCCTTCCAATACGATCTAAATTGTCATCAGACAAACAGGCAGAGTCTTCATCAGTTGAATGTTCTGTTAAATCAATAGACTCTTTCCTCTCAGTATCTTCTGCTTCATTACCTAGAGGACTGGTAACCAAACCACGAACACGGAATGCATGTTCTCCTGAATCTCTGGATAACCGACTTAACAACTTACTTGGCCCTCCTGGTTTTAAGTCCTTTCTGTTTGAAAGTGTTTTATCTCCAAGTTTTGATGGCTGCTTAGATTTTGAACAGTTGCGTTTGGATACGCAATTTGTGCCATTTGTCCCAGAAACAGCAGTATTCGTGGGCTCCCTTTTGCTAGTACCAATCCCCGTTAACTTGGTTGTAGGATTGCGTGAAAATGAGGAGTTGCTTATATTGGAGTTTGGATTTACTGTTTCCTGGACACAATCCCCATTTTTTTCTATTTTATATGGGGGGCCTACAACAGCCAAGGACTTCAGACCACTCGCAGAATTGCTTCCGGAGCCATCAGCCGTACTGGTATTTCGATATGGGACCATATTCTGAGTAGCCATCAGTTGCTGCTCTTTTGTCTTACTATCATGCATATCCTTCAACATCATTAACAAGGTGCTGAATTTGTAATCTGGCTCAATAGGCAAACGACTGTGACCAGAGGTGGAAGAGAAAAGTAAAGGTACTGTGGCCTTCGGAGTGCCAGAGTCACTAGCATCATCATTTATGGACCGATAAGACAGTTCCTTCAGCTCTGACAAGACATGTTTCACCACAGCTGTTTCTATTTCAGCAGAATCCCTGGCTTTCTCATGCATGTTGTTTAACAGTTTCTGACCATCAACTTTTCCACTTTTAGGAAGAGAATCTCTATGAAGGCCAGAGAAACCTTTGGTATCAGGAGAGCAGCAATTCATGCTACGCTCCTCTTCTGCAAGAGAAGGTTCCAAGCCAGCAACTTTTTCTTTATGTTTACATTTTATACTCCTGATCCGGGGCAGTTTCATACTTTTCGGTTTTAAGATTGCTTGATTTGGAACAGCAGCCCAGGAGCTGTCCTTGGAAACACTTTGGGGAGTAGTGTGCTTGTTTACTAGGGAAAGATTGTCATTTCTCACATCTGAAGAGCACTCAAGAGCCATCAGTGACATCTCAGCATCAGAGGAGCCGCCTTCAAGTTCCCCATCTGCAAATTCAGCATCAAGTCTGCTGACTACTGAACCTCCCAGAGGTCTGCGATCTCTCTGTGACTTCTTCCTGGCCCTCCTGTTGCTCTTCTGAGACAGATACATGGAAAGCTTAATGTTTCCACTTGATGTCATAGGAAACTCCTTCTCCATTTTATCTGAAGAATCACTAACTTCAAGAGTGCTAGAGGCTCTCTCCGAACTTTGGTCCATGGTATCTACATCACTGTTTCCATCATCGGAGAGGGAAGAGGATGTATCCGATTCGGTTTGCTTTTTCTCAATACCAGTATCAGACGCAGAATAGTGTATTTGTAATTTGGAACTGCACAGAATGCCCAGGGAGCTCTTCTCTCTCTCCAAAGATGCACTGGAAAACAAATCCCCCTGGAGTGTGTTTTTCAGAGTGTCACTTTTACGACTCTCATACTCTGCTTTCAAAGTTGCCTTTTCAAAACGTCTTTCTCCAAAGGAGGAAAGCAAATGGTTTTCCCTGGGGCCACTGGATGCTGTTAGGCTGTTTGCAATGCGACGAAGTTCATGAGATGCATGCTTATCTGGTAGGTCCCCAACAATCATGTCTCTAACTATGCTCTCTGATGTCTTTTCTTTGATTTCTCCCCTAGATGCTTCCCCTCTTGTGCCACTCTTTTTTACTCTAGTCCTTTTTCTACTGTCAGAGCTCTTTTTCATGTGTGGCTTAATGTGCAACTTTCCTTTTTCACTGGCTGGGTGTCTGGAGCCAAACGCCAAGGATTTAAAACAACCATTCAGCTGCCTGTCCCTTTCTGCTCCAGGGCCATTGGCATAGTATTCCGACTGCGCTTCCTTCTCGCTGTCCAGCTCGCTGGAGTTCTGGCTGCACTTTTGATCCTCTGGCCCCCCGAGAAGAATGTCTTCTGCCTGTCCAACACTGACTTCCCATTTAGCCATAAATCTTTGAGGAACCTTAAAGTTGGAGGAGACAAAAAAAAGAAAAAAGAAAAAAGAAAAAGAAAAAATTTGAGGGGGTAACCAACAGGATAAAAGGGAGAGAGAAACGGACAAAGCACAGAACAGAGCAACGGTCCTGCATTTGTTATCTATGGGACAATCACATGGACTCCCATAGACAGTGCCTAGAGGACACAGAAAATACTTCTCCTGGACAAATACCTGGCACTCCAAATGAACCTAATAAAAATCCATGTACATTCCCAAAACAGTAAAAAGGTCCTTCAAGCACAGTTCTCCCAGGGACCAAATGTCCTGGCACCCTAGCACATCCTGAATGCGACAGTCTGTAAGGGGAATGCATATGGATCCCTGGCACAGAAGTGCAAAGCAACAGCCAACAGGCCTCTCAAGGCAACTGCAGCATCATTTTCTCAAAATATCTGAACAGACATGTTTGCTTTGCTCTCTCTTGATTCTTCCTACATCGCTTGAATTCGGAGCACAATTCAATCTGTCCTCTCCATCAGCTCACCCAGGTACAAACGTTGAGTTCCAGACACACACAACTAAAATACACCCAAACAAATTCAACATTTCTACTACTTAGAAGTCTCCCAGCTTTATCCCTTTACCTTTAGCATAAAACAAAAGGCAATCTGCATATTGGAGAGGAATCTCTGCTGACAACTAAAACAACAAGAAACTTGTTTCTTATTTGCACATGTTATTCTTGGCTGCACAGTAATAAATCAAAGGCTTCACAACTGCTCCTAAAATTAAAACCAATTCCAAGGCAGGAGGAACAACTCAAATTTCTGATGTCTTTTTCTTTAAAAAAAAAAAAAATAATAAAAAACAAAAAAAACCACCCACAACCTCATCTCAGTAGATAACAAAAAGGTATAGAGCCTAGCAGCAAAGCAGCCAAATACTCTCAACTTGCATCAGATCTTGAGTTCTGGGGATGCAAACCCGGACATTTAGGCAAGCAACAAACATCCAATTCCCTCTGCTGCAGCCACAATGGCACTACAATTTACATACAGAATGAGACTTTAGCCCACGAAGCATTTTAACTTCTAGGACCAGAAAAGTTACTTGGGAGCATGTAACTAGTGGTTAGGAAGCTGGGAACACAAGCGGAAGAGTCATGAGAGAAGATATTGAGCATTCTCTTGGAAAAGGGAAACCCAAAGAAAGTATTACATACAGGGAGCTCAAATCTGCAAGAGCACTATACTTAATCCGGTGCTTTCCATTAACACGGGCTAAGTACTTAACTGCTAATAAATTTGTTATTTAAAAAAAAGAAAAAAAAAACAGAGACACCATTGCTGCTCTTACAGTAATGCAGTAGCCTCTGTACTTCTTCTCTTTAACAATTTTAAAAAGTGAATTTCTCCAGTCTCCTTCCTCAAGATGTAGAACAGACCTTTGTGTCACACTACATTACACTCGCCACAGCTGCTTGGGGCTGTTATGTTTGGAAAAGAGGCAAATGCAGATGATGCGATGAGCCACAGAACTCATTCCTACAGGCTCACTGACAAGGTATTTTCCAAGTCAAATTACAAATACTTACAGGTTTCTATAAAGAGGATTGCTGAAGCAGGGTTAAAAACCCCACTGCTTTATCTCACTCAGTGATCTAGTAAAGTGTGCAACTCCACCTCTGCTTCAGATCAGCCAAAAGAGGCTGCCAGAGAGCAGAGGAAGTTATTTAAAAGCGCACTGTAATTGGCATCAGGAGAGGGTTATGCAGCTGAACAAATCTCACGCTGACAGAGAGACCTGAACTCCTCTACCTCTCAGAGCTTTGTAGGGCAACAAAGCAACAGGCCACACCTCTACATAAAAGAGCCTAGAAACTCCTGGCAGCTTATAAACTATGCTTGTTATAAGGATGCAAAGAATCACTTTGCTAGCTGTGTTGCTCAAAATCACCGCCACAAAAGAAAGCTGTCAAAGTGCAATTCCAGACACAAAGGATTATTTTTACTGTGCAGATCCAAAGAATCAAAAACATACTAGAGAAAACAGATCTTTTACCTTATGTTTGTAGCCTTTTTCTTTTTGCTTTCCTCTTCTCCGAAGAATAGGCAGCTCTTCAAACTGATGTCTTCCTTCAAAGAGGACAATAGCTTTTCCAGCAACCCAGGTTTTCTCTGAAGGCTCTCCTAAGGCATCCACATAGTACTCTCGGTATGGTCTCCGATTGGAAACTATTTCAAGAAATTTAACAGGATTAATCTCTTGCATAAAACAGAATAAAGATACAGGAAAAGAATCAGAGAAGGCAGTAGCAATTTGTTAGTCAATTCTTAACAACTTTGCTTAATAACACTCCCATATGAATGCCAGTTCTGGGGAGTTCTAGTCAGAACTTAGGGAGATCCCTCTGATCTCCACTTTCTGTGTTATTTGTTGCTACTCTGCATCTCTGATTTTTTTTTTTTTTCCTTACAAACAGTTGATCAACAGGTCTAAGATGACCTGTCTCCCTAGAGCAAAGACTAGAGTTTGGCTGCAAAAAAATGGCAGAAGTATCCAAATATCTTTTTCCTTGAGAGAGATAACATACTAGGCAGGACATTTCTTTTTGCTCCTCCCTGATTAAAGATTAAACAGTCCAGTCCACTTGTCCATCTGGAAAAGGCAAGAGTGTGCTGGCAACACCCAGAAATAACATCCTTCTGGATATGATTTACTCACACAGGTTTTACCTCCCCCACAACAACATATCCCATCTTGTTGCACATTTTATTGTCAAACAAATTCTTACTCTTAACATAAAGCATTAACAGCAGCATTTAAGCAAGCATGTCTCTGGAGCAGAAATGCCGCATACATGCACTACTACTAAGTGCAATGTGACAAAACGCCAATTATAATGAATATATCCATACTTTGGTCACTAAGGTGCAAAGAAAGAGAAGAAACTCCACCCTAATGGCACAATCACAACCACGCTGGAGATTTAAATGGTGCTTTCTGTGTAAGAACACTGGACAAATGTGGTACAATTAAGAACTGAATCAGTAACTAGGTATGTTGGTGAAAGAGGACAGGTTAAGGGCATTAGAGCAGAGCTAGCTAGGCTGGAACAAGGGATATAAACTTTTCCCTGCATTTCCCTACAACCTCTGCTTAATGTTCTGCTGGGAATACCTTCACCTTCTGAACACGTAGCTCAAGTTTCACAGCCCATTTGGTTTGTGATGTCTCTTTTAAGAATGCCAAGGCAGTGCCAGTTGCCCTGGTGTTCAGCAATGCGGACATTTAGATTCTGACCAAGACCATCGAGAGGATGACAAATAGCAAGTGGGGCAACATCAAACCAAGGACAAAGGTGACAGACTTCATCCATCCCATTTACAATACAGGGACCAAGCTACTGAGCCTCAATTTCTCAGCTCCAAAAATCTTTTAAGTTCTGTCATTCAAGAGCTTGCTGTGAAGAGGCAAACTGCTTTAAATAAAACACCATGCCACAGACCAAGAAGAGAAAAGCTTTTTACACAAGTGATGAGTTTGAAGCAACCTGTCTTGTTTTGAACGGCCTGTTCCCATGACAACGGGAGAGGCAGCTAAGGTAGGAGGACTGTGCTTCCTATGGTACATACAGAGCTCAGGCAGCTCCCTTTGCCCAAAATCACCAGAGTTCAGATTCCACCGGTCTTCCATTTCTGGCTCAGGGAGGCAAAATAACCAGATTAAATAAAACCACAACTGCAAAATACTATTTTCCCCAGATATCTATTGGTTTGAACAGGGATAAAACATGATGGGAGAGTCTATCACGTGGCTGGAGATCAGACCTTGCTGGAATTTGTTAACAGCATGTTTCCTCCCTGCAGAATTCCCATATTAGAAATCATCATATAAAGACTGAGACAGGATTACTGGACAGCTATATACACTAAATCCAATACAAAATTTCATTGGCAGAGGGACAGAGGGGATGGAAGCATGCCTGGCATATCTTCAGGCAACATCTTTGTTACATGCTCTTCGTGAGTTCAGAAGAGACTATTTAAAACTGCACATTCGGTATTATCTAGAATCAGGACGAATGCCTCCCAAAGGAAGAAGAGGGAGGTGAAGAAATAGCATGCAAGATTGCAGCAACCAGACTTGGGGCAACACACGTGCGATGTAGAAAAAGCTGCTTCGTGTGTCTAGAGGAATAGCAAAGAGCTCTGAGCTGATGGTCAACGAAACCTGCTCACTCTCAGCACTTGGTTCTTAGGCCAGCAAAAGTCACAAAAACTGCAGACAAATACGTCAGTGAGCAGCAACCTTACCAGTTCACAGAGCTGTCAATGACAGACGGTACCATTGCAAGGAGTTTCCAGTTACCCACAGAACAAAGAAAGAACCAGAAGGAGAAACCAGGAAGAAATACACATGTAATGAGCCTTTCCATTTGTGGCAGCCTCCCCATGGCAGCTAATATGATCCTAAAAGCAATCTGAGGACTTTCAAATAGAAGGCAATTTCCAAACAATCACTTCCCACTTGATCACTCATCTACACTTCTCTGCCTTGGCCTTACAGCACCCTGTTCCCTCCCAGCTCTCCCTTCTCTTTCCCGTGTTCATGCATGCGCAGCTCTGCCTTATTTCCTTCCATCTCTTCCTCTTACACTCAGCTGCTCCTAGTCTCTCTAACACACTATGCCCTAAACTTTCACATATGTGGCTCCATCTCCAGGTTTTTCTGACACTTCCCCATAAACAGCCCCCTGCTTCCTTGTGCCAAACAACGCCAAAAAAATTTTTTTTCACTTCCTCCCACACATTCACATCATACCTTCAGGCACTCAGCAGCTACACTGTTCTACCCCACACCCCACTTCACAGCCTCTCCTGCCTCCCGTTCTTCTCCAAGCCTGGCTGACTCTCCACATCCTCACGCACTCCAGGCTACCCAGCTCTGCTTGCCCACCCTTTTCACCCATTGCACTTCTCAGTCTCCACCTCTCTGATTCATCCCTTTTTTTTTTTGCCTTCTCTCTATATCACTTTCTCAATAGGCTGCTCTTTCTTCTGCATTGCCCTGCACTCAGAGTAGCTTCTCATCCTTCTTCTACCCTGTGAACCAGAGCCAACATGTCCAGCTATCTGTGCCACTTCATTCTCAATTCCATCAGCTTCAGCCCCTTTTTCCTCCTGATACCTCCCAGGCTCAGGTCTACTTTATAGAGCCCACAGCTCTCTACAGTAGAGTCTATTTCTTTAGACCTATCAAGGGCCGGGAATGTTTGTTTAATGAATAAAAAAAACGGCAGCACCTTGCCATACACAGCTCCTCCACTTTGTGGTCTGAGTAGATACAGTACCTTTCATTTTTGAGTGACAGTCCAGCACTGGGTCATGACAAATTGTGCATGGCCACCATGGGCGTCTGTTGAACTTGGCCCAAACAAGATCCCCAACTTCATACTTCACTGGAGTAGGTTTCTTCTTGGCTCGAATCTTTGGGGAAAAACCAGAACACAAGAAATCACTAAAGCTCCAGATGCTTTTAAAGAGATTTGCCTCCCCCCTGTGTACAGATTACATCTGGCCACCAGAGACAGTTACATTAAAAGGCAAGCTCTGATTTTACTTAGTTGCCCCTACACCTTCAAAGAACATGATTGTTTTCCCCATCCTTCTGAAAGAGCATAACAATAAACTAGGGCTTGATTTTTTATTATTATTCTTTAGCAAAGAATGTGACCTCTGGTAAATGACTGCACTCAAACTTCATACAGTCGACCAGGTAAATATTTCAGGTCACAACTAGCACTGAATACTTCACTAACACCGAACCATTCATTTCAAAGGTGGCAGTGTACAGAAAAAGTAGTAAGAGAAAATAAAATATTCCTCACTGGAAGAAGGTGATAAGAACAACACAGAAAGTGTCTACCAATAGCAAAAAGAAAGGTTTATATTTACAAGCTAATAGATGCCCTGCTTCTCAGATATGCTCAGGAAAAAGTTCACAGGCAAATATTCAAAATCAAAGGCAGGCACAGTCAGAAAAACTATGCATCTTCTAAATTGTGGTTTACATGAGCAGAACTGCCCCTGCTCTGCCCCCAAAACCACACAGCGGGAATAGGGGAGAAGCTACCCTGCAGTCCTCTACTCCCTTCACGAGGCAGACAGGACACAGGAACTTGCCCGTTTCCAAAAACAGCTTACAAATATTAACTTGTAGGAACGAACACCCAAGCCCGCTCTGCCTCAGAGGACTGGGAGCAGCTGGGAGAACGGCAAATCCTCCCAACACACAGCACCCTAATGCTGCTTAATGCCATTTCTGCCTTTCGAGAGAGGAGCTGAGGGCAGGCCCGTTTTGTTTGCTAAGTATGCAGACCTCTTTGGTTGGACACAGTGCTACCAGTGGGATCTTTGCCAAAATAAGGATTCATGAGCTTAAACGCGTTGTGACAAATTGAGCCGAGACATGGTACAATAGCTTTTCACAAGAAACAGGAGTCCCTGTGCCTGGCTGCAGGGTATCCTGCTCGTTTACCAGCACCTGCCAATGACCTGTTCCAGGTGGTTTCAGCAGTTTAAGAGCTCTAAGAAGTGCCGCACATATTATTCTTACCAATAAGTATCAGCAGTATGCTCCCCATTAAAGCTGTCATGGCACAAATGTACACCATCTCACATCACATTTTAATTCTGCTTACTAGTCTTTCTGAGGCGTGCCTCCTACAATTCACAGTTCAACATCCTAGTGACTAAAATGCAACAGATCTCTCTAATAAAATATATATTCCACTTCAGGTAGAGTTTTATGAGTTTTCTCCATATGATTAGAGAGAATACAAAAGGATAAACTTCTCTGTTACATGAGGAAAAGCAGGTAATTACGTTACAGACTACATTGCTAAAACCCTTTTCGCACCAAAATTTTCGCCACCAAAAGCCATGCAATAACCTATTCCTGAGCAAGAGTCCAGAAACAGGCAATGCGAATGAGCACCCGGAGCACCGGGCAGGGGATCACAGGGACTTCCTAGCTCTGCCACCGCCCCGCCACGGCCTCGCCACTTCTCCTCCGCACCTCCGCCGTGCCGCACGTGCAAGCTGCCCGCAACGAAGAACGCGTCCGTGAGCTCGGGACGCGGAGATGTGCTGCCCTTGCTGGCACTTAGAAAACACGGCTGTACATTCAGTGGTAAAAACAATTTTCTTTTTGTCTGTTTCTGGCTTGTGCGTTCTTCCTGCAAAGAGTTTGACGCATAAGTACCATTTGCCCATTCTTTTAACCCAAGCGAAATTTAAGGGGCATATGTATAACATAACTATACAAGTTTCACAAAAGCAATGCACAGCACACGCATCATCTCCGTGCGCGCGCCTTCCTGAAAACCGTAACCTGAGCACAGTCAGCTGGACCAAACAGGAAAGCTATGCTGGAGATTTGCCAAAGATATTCACAGTGATTCACCTGAGTGACACCCACAACCCCCGCCTAGAGGCAAGTCTGCATTTAAATCAATTCTTTGCTCTCTCCCTCTAATACCGCACACAGATGCCTAATGAAAATACAGCTTTCAAGAAATTATTCAGGCAAGGCTTAAATAGTTAACTCTATTTCCAAGCATTCAGCAAGCTTGTCAACAGTCCAGTTCAGTTATTTTAATTCTTCACCAGTTTTGCCTTCTCATTTTCCTAGCGCTCTAAGTCAGATGTTGACCTCAACATTAAGCATTAAGCATCATAAAAGCCCCCTCGGTGTGCTCACCGAGGGGGATTACCCAAGCGCACAGTGTTATGATGGCCTTAACGAAGAACACCGTGACAGGACACACTGACACAGGTTGCTGTCTGGCACTATTTTCTCTCCACTCCCCCCGAATTCCCACCAGGCTGCTGGAAATGCCTTTATGTTTCCAGGAGACAAATTTCTCCTAGGGAGTTTTAAAATCTGTAACATTAAAGAAACAAAAACAAAAAAAACCCACCCACTGGCGCAGGCGCTTATGAAGTGGTTATCATCACTTCCAGGTACAGTTTGCCTCTTCCTTTAAGTTCTGCGGCGTGATGCCATAGTTACAGCCCCCAAAGCGTGTATTTCTTGAGTCAGAATACAACAGATCTCATTCCTAGTGCAATTAGGATTTACTACGCCAAGATCAAATCGTTAATATATCCAGACRGCCCAAATTTCAGTCCTGCAGTGATGCCATTTACGACCTCCTTTCTATGGGCTAGGGAAAGCCCCGAATTTCAACGYAATACCAAAATACTGAACTTCAGATGTAGTCTTTATATATGACCCCGGTAATGAATCTTTATCTTCAGAGCATTAAAAAGTTCAAGTGTTTAAATAATAACAAAGCTAACTCATTACAAACGAGCCACTGCAGACGAGGCAGGTACCATGCTGTAACTCCCGTGGAGATGTACTGAAGTAATTCAAAGCAGACGTGAGCCTGGGTTAGCGAGGATGGGAAGGACAGGGCCTTGCACTGCTTGCAAGCGACATTACAGCTTCTGCACTGTTAGACATTCTCCTAAAGGGAGTCAGTACTGTCTACCCTTATCAACTGTTTGGCATTAATTTGCAGTTTGGATGGGACAAGCTATAGACTAAACTCTAGATTACAAGCAATATTTTAGAGCACTTCGTTCTATTTCCGGAAAGAGAAAGAATGCATCTTTGGGGTGTTTTAATTAAACCTTCTCCACCAAAGAATAACCTCAAAACAACCATTAATCACCAAGGATGGGGTCACAAGCTGAGGAACAGCAACAGGGTGACACAAACGCATCTACCTTGAGAAGCCACCTCCTGAATGTGTGTTATGCAAAACATACCAATCTTTGTAATTCACTAAGTGAAGCTGAGCATCAACTTACAATATCTCTTGGGAAAACAGGCTTTCTAATAGACACGACAATTATACAAGTAATATCTCTGCACTCCTGCAATTCCCACTGTAAGGCAACTATAAAACAAATATCGAGCAAAGAAAGGTTACATTTCTAAATGATTTTATTTTTGCTCAGGTACTGTAGTCCTGGACTCTGTCTCTSACCAGTAGTCTTCCCTTTAAAATAGCCACGTTATTAAGTGATGACAAAAACAATAATTATCCAGTAACCACTCTTTGTTGTGTCATTTTAAGCTGCTGTTCAATCCATTAATCTTGCTGGAAGAAGTGGCACGAAGCACAAGCCCACAAGTGCACACATATGCTGCTGTCCATACGGTGCACCTTCACGCACCACTGGTCAACCTTGGCTTAACAATCAGAGTCTCCGTCCCCATCATCTCCAGCACAGCAGGCCAAGGTGACAGGCATCTCTGCTGTCCTAAGCAGTGCAACTGGAAGTGACCATCTTGGCAAAGTCACAGCAACACCAAAGTATGTGCAAAGAGGCAGAAGAATATATTGCTGTAGACCAAGATCCTAACTAACATGCACCCAAACAGCCTAGTTTTCTAGAGTYCAAGCACCAAGCTGCATCCATCACAGACAGCCCTGCACACTATTTAAATCCAGGCCCACTTCAGGAAGCTGTCATGGAAAAGCTTGGCCAAAGTAATCCTCATGGTTTAATCCTGGCTGAATAATGTTATTTTTACAATTAAATGAAGCAAGGGATAGAACATACTTTGGGAGAAAGAACCTGGGACAGCAAAAAAAAAAAAAGCCAGTGAGGAGAAGGAATAAAAAACATTAGAGGAAAGAAGAGTGACAAGGACATAGAAAAGAAAGAACTGACCCTTAAGGATAAGGGGGAAAGATAATGTCAAGCCTATTAAAGGCAAGAAGTGGGCAGAATCAAAGTCAAGAAYGGAGGAGGTACATCCAAACCATAATTAAACAATGCAGTATAAACAATGACACTAACAGTGTTTTCAGCTGAGCGTGCAGACAACATAAAACCGCTTATTTCTTTAAAGCGCAGCAGACATCTGCTGAGGGCCCTGTAGCACAGCCTATCTCAGGGTAGATCTTACCACACTAGTAGCTGCCAGGTAACATTCACCACCTGATACGTAAGCTGATGCATATATCAATGCCAAGTGGAGAAGGCAGCCACAACTCTGCCCCATAAGCTTCCAGGGCTTTCTTCAAACCTTCTTTGCAGTTCATTCCTGGGGCATCACCTCTCCTGTCTCTCCGTACAGCCCATTTACCCCAAGAACATTTGCAAAGGAGCTGTTCCCAACACCCGCTTCACACCAGCTAGAGCTGGAAGCCGTGGTGAGGATGAGTCTGCTGCCCTTTTGCTTATTTATTTTTAAAAAACTCAATAATCATCAGTCTTTGCCTGAATGGGATGAGAGGATGAGATCCTCTAATTCCTACCAGCCACCAGCCCACCCCAGGTGCCCTAACATTGCTAAACCTGCTCAAGATCGGCATCTCTTTTTAACAGCAAAAAATTCTAAACAAGAACAAACTTCAGACATAAATGAGATCTGAAGGCACTTGGATTAGACTGGACCAGTCTGCTTAAATTAGTATCTATTAACACAATCAACCTCAAAGGGCATTGCTAGCATGATCCCACAAGTTTTCATGGGATGTTGCTTCCCTCTGTGCAAACTCAGGCCAGTACTCTTTGTTCCCTACTCTTACATCCCTGAGTTAACTTACATTTTAGGACAAAACAGAGCAACTTCAATCTCAGTCCTTTTTGCTCAGGCTTGTCCTTCTGTCCTGAGCCTGTACAGCTCCTATCACCGTGGGTCCAGATCCTTTAACTCAGGCAATAGAAACTAAGCAGCTATGCTCCAACACACGCACAGTGACTGCTTCTGAGAGTCAATGGTAGTTAAATATAAGACTTCTACCACTTCTTCTGCTCTTAGTCTTCTTTCCACCCCCCCATCCTTAAGTGCTTGCTCATGATTCCACTATTCATTATCTCAGTCAGTTCCCGCACTCATGCACTGAGAATTGAATGAATATGAAGAGGAGGAGGAATATTGAATACAGACAGGACCTGGAAAATAATCTTTGCTTGTGACATATTATATGAAACGATAAAAAGGAGATGAGATTAAGAACAACACTGAAGCAAAGTCAAGAATGGAAATTAATAACTGCCTGTGATGAAAGCTCCAAAAAATAAATGCTCATTAGCAAAGATTCTTGTTTCAAATAAGCTTTTCTAAAATCAAAATAGAATCCATCAAGAAACAAAAAGTGGACAGAAATTAAATTATATCCACTTCATAGCTTAAGTATCTGAAACCAAGCAAAAAGAGGTTATCAATTAAAGTTTCCTCAGCACAGAGTAGCAACATAAAGCACATGAGCTTGAAAGCTTTCACACACAGAAGCTGCGATGCTGAACCTGCCCTAGTGCAGGTAGAGCAGCCCTCTGCTCACTGGTACAAGCATTCCTACAGGAATAAATCCCTGCACAGGAAATGGGGTAAGCCCAACTGGAGTAGGTATTTAAAAAAAGGAAAGAAAAGAAAAAACCACACCCACACACCACATTGTATGGCTTAACTACCGAAATCATCACCACCCTCACCAAAATAATCACACTAGCACTTAACTTCTTTAAGCTTCAATTCAAACACAGAAATTACAAAAGCCTGCTGAAAACCCACCAACAGATCCTGGATGACTGAAGACAACAGGACATATCCTTTATCTTCACTGCTCAGGGACAGATCATCAGGGAACGTCCATCTGAGGCCAAAGGGAGTTGTGGAGGACACATCTGCAAACAAGGGTCACCAACCAAGACCCCAGCTCTTCTGGGGCGGCTGCCAGAACAGGGGATTCTCTAACTGGCTTGCACTACCAAAACGATTAGGTTTTCGCTCCTGTTCATGATATATTAGTCTTCCTTCAGCTTCAGCATAGTAGTTAAAAGTAAATAGACATCTGACCTACATCATGTTTGCAAAAGTACAATACCTCTTATCTGAGACTCTCATCACAAAGAAGTGTTAAATGCTCACTAATTAAATATTCACTAGCTAAAAATAAAGCAGAGATTACAATACAAGCCAAACTTCTGTTAGTTATGTGCTTACGGATATTTGCTGTCTTTGACTAGCTTTTAATACCCTTTTCCAGGTGGTGGCAGCCTACAAATATGAAAGGGTTCTATGTATATGTAAGCTACTGTGAAAGGTTAAAATAAAAAGAGCTGATTGCATTATATTGGGTAATTTATACATGCAGATGTTTAAATTTAGGAGTTATAAATGTATATATTTTAAATAAAGAACATACTAACATGAGAACACCAAGTTTCAGACACAAAGACAACTGGCTAAAAGCATCTCTATTTTACCACTCTCTCAATCGTGATCATTTACCCGRTGAATTCAACAGAACAGCAGAGTGATATCAAGCTTTGGCACTTTTGCGTCATAATAACCAGAAACGCAAGATCTGAGAAAGAAAGGGGGAAGAAGTGGGAGAGACAGAGTACGAGGTTCTCCCCCAGGCTGCCAGTGGGCAGAAGTCCCCAGGCTGATACTGATCACAAACATACAGAAGATTTCCAACCGCTGTCAAGCGGCCCGAGATAGAGGGAAACTATTCCTGGGAACACTCATGCTGAGTTATCTGCATACATTTTAATGCTAAACCAAACTCTCTTTGAGTCTGGCTCCTTAATCAACACCAATTGTCTCGAGAAAGGGAGGAAATGCAGGCATTACCAGAACTTTGCTACGTCTTACAAAGGAGACATCTTACAAAGGAGACGTATCATCAAATATTTTCTAATGTCAGAGAGCTAGTAAAAAAAACAAACCGAAATCCGGTCATCAAATCTGCCCTCTGTTTAGCCTTCCTTTTGTGTTCCTTTATGGTGGAACAGAACTTCTTCACAAGCAAGACGTCTCATAAATACAATGTTAGTTTTAGAAATTAAGCTTCAAAATCTGTGAATTGAAAACCCAAATCAAGATTGTGCAAAACTAAGCTTGGCTATTCCAATTAGTATGTGTACACTGCACACCTTCCRACTTGAGCAGTAATCAGAATGCAGTAGTACTGGAGAACAGCATGCACATGCAATGCAAAAGAGCGAATACTGCTTCAGAACCTTTAACACCTAAAAACTGGGATTTGGGGTTACATTAAACATGTAACTACACTAACACTTTTTTTTCTTTAATTTCCTAGGCTTCTTTAAAAAGAGCAAATATTTAAGYAGGGCTTGCAAGTTTCACATTCTGCAGAAATCATGATTTGCCCACAGGAGGAGGCTGAATGATCCCACTTAGTCATTCAAACTGCAAAGATGCCACCATAAGCAAGACTGTAACCTCCTCAAAGCTATAAAGCATTCAGCGTGCAAACTGGTTTCAGTCAAACCATTTTTCCAAACCAAGAAGAGACAATGAATGTTAAGCTCACATAGAATTAAGTTTTAAATTAAKTTGAAAATGTCAGCTGCTTTTGCTTAATCCCTACTAAAAGGGAATCAGAATTTTTGAATACTAGCAGTACAGTAAACTTTTGTTTTGTTTTCCTTGATACTAGCAGTTAGAGCTATGCCCTGAGGAAGGTTCAGGCTACCAGTTTCTACAAACTTATGCTTAGGAGAGGCTTCCTAAGCTTTACGTTGTGCAACTAGCTTCCTAAACGTCCTCATGAGCATACCAAGAGACCAGAGCCAACTCGAATTAAGAAGAATCTGATTTGTTTCACTGCTGCTATTTAGAAATCTGTGGGCAGWTGCGACATTATCCAGAACAGTAAGAAGCCTGAACAGGTGCTTGGGAAARCCAAGGACAGGCTAACACCAGGGCAAGCATGGAAACTCTTAAAAGGGAGCTAATCACCGTGCTCCTAGCCTTTCTTGCATTAGGCAACAGGCAGGTTTCTGTCTTTTCGCTAAGCCTCAAAGAGCATTAATACAAACTCTTWAAAAACAAAAGGGACATGGAAGCTTCGAGTAGGCTTCAGGGCCAGAGTCCAGCTGGACACTCAACACTGTTGGCTCTACAGGAGCTGAAAGGAAGCTGAAATTTTCCCTAGGTGTTGTCCGGAGATGTCACTGGGCAAGGAATTCTCCATCCACTTTTTCCAAACATTCCCCCCCCTCCAAAAAAGCTCCAACCAAACAAAAGCACACAACCAAAGAAAAGACCCAAAACAAAACACAACATCCTCTGCCTGCTGTATAACATTTTATAGGGTTGCTCTCTCCAACCCAACACTTCTGGTTTGATTTAGAAAAACAATTCTGCAAGTACAAAAGTGAAAAATTAGTCCTTAATGCAGTACTTTTAAGGAGCATCTGAAAGTTAATAGAAGTTGAACCCCTATTTTGTTACCAACTAAAATAAAACTCATTTATTTTCTGAAGACCAGAGCAGTGTCAATGTCCACTCTCAAACAGCATTCATAAACGTTGRATGCCATATGTAACCTACAGAACAAGTTCCCTATCAAGAATTAATACAAACAAAGCTTTGCTTAGCAACCACCAGGCTTCCTAATACCATCAACACTCCACCCATGCAAACCCTGGAGAGGATGGAAAGGGACGTGGAAGAAGTCTCCCAGATCGGAGGCTTGCTGCCTTCCCCCTGCTTTCGGCACTGACAGCACACCCAGCGATGCTTCCTTCCCACGTGCGCAGCTTGAGAAGCAGCGCACGCTTCACCTGCGGACTTGCTCCTTCGCACAGAGTAATTTATCACTGTGGAAGCAGCGGATGGAGGCAGCTAGCTGCCCGGCAGCCCATTCATTTGYGAATCACGCCGCTCCGCCACCGCCGAGGCCGTAGCTAGATGGTGCAACATGGTGAGCAGGGGAACTCGGCACAAAACTGCTCTTTGGACGGCACTACAGATCGAAGCGAAGGCTCTACGGCCAGGATCAGGCCATCTCTGCAAGTACTGGGAACGAGAAGTGATACACAAGGACYTTCCTGCCTTTCCCCTCCCCTCTTGTTTTGCCATTCTTCCTAAGACACGGGTGAGGCAAATCTTGATGTAATCATAACGGCAATTAAACAAAGTCTATGTGTAAATTTTAATGAATGCTTTTCCATGAGAAATTCTTCTTGATTCTTTCAAGAGAAAGACAAAGTGCACTGCTGAAATTACTCCTGGCTTCATCAACACTTTTAGAAACACAAGAGACTGATGGACACCAAGAGCATCTTGATCTCTGCTGAGCACTTAAGAATCACTGCCAAAAATGTTCCTGTGAATAGCCATACTAAAACCAGTTTCCTAATTTGATGAAAACAAACTAGAAGAACAGAGAACTTTAGCTGGCCACTGCAAAGAGATCCATGTCAGCCACAGCCTCCCTCTAACACACAGCAGCATCTTCTGCTCTTCTGGAAATGGGTCAGCAGCACCTGCTTAGACCAGCCAAACCCACCGCTGTGCTCCTGCACAGGTCTGAGCCGGCGGGAAGCACAACTCTGCACCTCCCTATCTGCCCCTGCACGGCACCGCAGCACACTACGCACGCCAAATTCCTTCAGTGCCGCAAGTCCTCTCCCTCTCTGCCACTGCGTGGTGGAAGGAGCACGTCACATTCCCGAGGGAGCCCAAACAAACCCCCGTCGCCTGCGCATATCATTAACAACATTCCTGCTGCTGCCCTATTCCTGCATTGCCAGCGACCCTTGCAAGGAAGCCCCTAAAATCCCCAGGCACCGCTGCGAGCTTCAGCATCTCCCAACCTAAAAGCACAAGCCCTGCTGCAGCTTTCTGATCTTCCTGCAGACTAAACCCATTAATTGCTCTTTACAGCCCTTACCAGAGAGCAGTGGGAAGGCAACACCTGTGACAGTTCACAGTCCTGTAACGTAGCACACCAAATAACCCTAAAATCCTCTGTGCCAGAGCCAAGACAGTTCTTTGATGCCATTGCGCCTTGTGGTTTCAAGCACCAGATTGAACTTAACTGATAACACGGCATAACATCAACATACACAAAAAGTAACATTTAAACTTCCAGTAAATATTTCATCAAAGCACGCTGCAACTTTTATCAAACATTCTTGCAACATATTGACAGCAGCAAATCGCATATGCTTTATGGCACACCTGCCTGCTACAGTTTGCTTTTAAAAATGACCCAAAGGACAACTGCAACATTATAGCCATATGGCGCCTTTTACGTTTTACTCAACACAAATATCATGTAGGTCAGACACCACAACTAACATTTGCAATACATCCTTTAACTTGGTGGTCTGCAAACATGTATCCACAGAAAAATACTCCGATGCCCTGAAAATATATAAAAGAAAGCAAGGCTATTGTTGATAGGTCTAAATTCACTATACAAGAGTCTGCACCTGGGAAGTGTTTAGGGGTCCACAAATCAATAGAGGTTGAAAACTGCTGCTCTAATTCAAAGCAGACTCTCTTACAGACCTTTTCCACCCATTAACTTGGAAATCCTGGCAATGCCTTAACCATCATAAAGGATTTAACTCCCATTTTACTGAGCTAAGACTGCACTGCACAGCACAGATGGCTCCATGCAGACAGAACAAAACATATGTCATTTTTTCTGGTATTAAAAGTGACATTAAGTTAAAATTTCTTTTTTAAAAAAGCTTCTAGGACAAGCCCCCTCTTGCTAGGATTTTGTGTTTCTTTCTTCAGGCGATTCTATTCCGCGTGCCCTTCTAAATGCCACAGCAAATGACCGTAGGGGGGAAAAAAAAACAATAAAAATGACTATATACAACAAGTTATCAACCACAGCAAAGAAAAACAGAAGTGTGTTCTAAGGCAGCTACAATGAAAGTTGTCATTCATAATACTTAAAAAGACACTCCTAACTCAAAAATTAAGAAAGACAATCAAAAATAGTAACTCAGGAAACACCACTTTTCTTCTTGGGCCTCAAGTAGTTAGTTCATTATTCAAAGTTTACACCTCTTCAGTGAGCTACTGAGCTGTTAAGTAAACATGGGGAAATTAAAAAAAAACCTAATAATCATGGAGCTTCTACTAATGCAATCCACCGTCATAAAAGAAAACCACACATTTTAATCCCACTTCTGGAAATAGCATGCAATGAGTTCTAAAAGAAGCTACTACACTGCAAGAGAAATCAACGGATCCATGAATTCACGCAGAACAAATATTCTATCCTACCATCAAAATCTACCGTTACAGAATCAAACCGAACCACTACCATTAATTTTTAGCAAGCGCTTAGAAGAAGCTGTAACAGCAGAACTAGAAACATCACGGCCTCAAACCTTAAATTTGTTAGGAAAAGCTGAAGTTCTGTGAGATGCATTTTTCTAAAAGAAATCAATAATTATAGACAAAAATCATGAGCAGACCTTGAGAGGCTAAACCAAAGCAGCATGCAATCTAAAAAAGTCCCTGTAAAAGCTGGTTTTGTTGTTACTGTAGGCTGTTTTTTTTCTGTAGTAGCAGGTGATATACTAAATATCCTAAATGAAGTATAGGCTTGATCTTAATGACTAAACAGCTGAGTGAAGTCTACACTTTTCTGCTAACAATATTAACACAGCTTAAAGTCATAAATACTCGACTAAGAGCAACACAGTGAAGAGCAGAGTATGTTAATTGGGACATGGTTTGAACAAAGTCTCTCTGACCCAAGCTTTAAAATTTTTTTAAATTTAGAAAGCAGAAATGACACAGAGGTTTTCCCATTATATTCAGTAAAACATTACCTTCAAGACTATCCAATATGCAAGAAAATACCTTTGATTTTGCTATTTACACATGAACACGTGTTCAGCTTCAAGCAGCTGCACGGCCCCCATAGGAATTGTGAAGGCATTGATCACACAAGTTTCACACTGCACTACAGGTAGTCAGAAAATCCATATTCACTAGACAAACCACATTATTTTCTGTAACATCACATATGCAAACAGGTATTTCACACCTTATCAGAAATACTAGATTAGAGAATGAACCTTAACGAAACAAGAAGAATAAAAGCAAACATGGCCAAATGCTAGAATAGAGACTTCCAAGATTCAGTTCACTGAGCAGGAGAGCTCTAATTCCTACAGATTGTTCATAAAACTGCAGACACTCAAAAGCAAACCGTTCCCGACATCTACGGTGCACAGTCGTACCATAGCAGGATCTTTAACAGCCATCTACTCACATCACCGTTAACAGGTAAGGCAGTGCTATCATTTACATCATGAAAGCACTGAAGTCACCAAGGACCTCAAAAATTTATGGTCAAGCAGCAACAGAACCCAGGAGGGTGCTCCAAAGCACGCTCCTTCTGGACGCCCACCACATCTGAAGTCTTCTGCATGCAAGTTGAGATCTGCTCAAAACATGAACGCACTTTTATATGACAGAACTAGTCACTTCAGATACAGGGGACCCAGTGGATGTCAGCCGACTTTGAAGCCAGACGAGATCCAGCTACATGCTCCTTTCTGAAAAGAATTAAGGTCTTCCAAAGAGGATAAATGTCAGCAGTAAAAAAGGTTCTGTGAAAGATCTGAAGCACAAAGACAGTAGTATCCCGAGAGCCTCTGCTCTCATTAGGTGTACGGACAGTGAGCATATGCCTGCCTGAAGTACAGACAGCCAAACTGAATCCATTTCCCCACTGGGAAGGAGATGTCAACTGACCAAGGAAATTTATGTTCCCTGCTCAAACTACTGCCATGCCTATTATATCTCAGGGATACGATGTTACCAGTAATTACTCATACCTTAAAGCAACACTCAGTCTTAAACACTGTAGCAGAAGATCCTTTCAGAATTGTTTACAGGTCTAGCTAGTATCAAAAAGCATTAGTTCCTGTATTTTATTTTTAGTAAAGAGAGAAATGACACGAGACAAGCCAGCCAATATATGGAGAACTACCATAACTCCTGTATACAGGCAGCCTAACACTTTCTTTATAGTAAAAGTACTTTCCCATATCTGTGGGGTGCAACAGAACTCTGAAGTTTATCATGGATTAATTCTAGGCTTAAAGAGATGGTTTTTGCTGGCCTTTAGTACTTAAACATGCTGCGTGTGTTGAACACAGCAGAGTGCTGGTAAAACAAAAACCTTCTAATAGCTCTGCACATGCGCCCTACGCATTTCATACATCCAACCACTGGAAGCAGCCATCTTCAGTCACAACAAAAAGAAAAAAATACAACTTTGGATTTCCCTGCATCTCGTTTCCTCACTTCCGTCACAAGAACATCATGCTCCTCCAGAGCCGAGTTGGGCAACAAAGAAATAGTATGAGAAGAATGAAAAGCAACATTGAGCGAGCGCCTCGCTCCGAGCGCTGCACATCCTGCAGCCTGAAGTCATCAGGGTCCTGTGGAAAAAACAGCTTGCGAACACATAACCCAAGACTGTACATTGCATAACGTACATGCACTTAAAAGTAGCGCAGACCTACTTAAACCCAAGAACTCTTCTCTTTCAAGTGCTCAGCTCAGCAAACTCAATGATCCTAAGGCGCTTTGTGGACAGCGATTAAAAATCAACAAACTGGCAAAGCGAAAGCAAAGTAAGATGACACCAAAAATTACACAGAAAAGCAAAACTTAAACATGGGAATTCTGTCAGAAACAAGTTCACCTGTTTCAATACTTCAGCAATTGAGTTCAAGCAACATCTTCTCTGGTCACAAGTTGTGTGGCTACACCTTCACCAGCACTGCAGAATCTGGGCCTAATTCTCCATAAAACTCCCCAAAATGCTGTCAAAGGACCTTTACAGCTTACAAAGGCCAGAAGCGTGACAAGCTCACGTCAAGATGATAATAGCAATAAATAGAGGAGTTCAGAAATGACCTTCCATTTCAGTTTAAACCTGCTATAATCCAACATCAACCCCATGTTCAGAATGAAATAACACCTCAGATGCCAGCAGTCGCTGTACGGTGACTTCTGGGGCAGTAACAGTGGTCCCAAGAACTGCTGTTATAATTCGTTTCTCTCCAACACAAAATCTGGCAGCAGCTGCTGTAAGAAGAGTTTCAGTCCATCCTGAACTAACAGAAATTCAGTATTAAAAAAAAAAAAAGAAAAAAATCGGTTCAGAACATGCACATCCCTGTTTACACCTGAATACTGAGCAACCCCTCCCCAGCTTGGTGCAATCAGAGTGCTAACAGATGCCAGAGCTATTAACAAATCACCATACAAAACAATACCTGCCTGCTGCCTCACCTCACCCAAGGCATCACTTAAATGCTGGACTTTGCATCCCAATAAAGGCTCTAAATCAAATCCTGTTCATCCTGCTGCAAGCCCCCTCGACATTTTGGAAAGCAGCCTTTTCAAAGCGAGTTCTCAATGATCCAGCTGAAAAACCCAAAATTTGCAAGGGTTAGAGGGGCTGCTGAACCAGGCATAAAGATGAGGCCTGAGATACATGCATGCTTTTCTCTTGGCAAAACAGGAAGTTTAAGAAGCAGTTGGCATACTCAGAGCTGTGAGCCTCATGAATAAAAGCGCAGAGAAAGGCCTCCTGTGAGGTGGAGCTCCATCCTCGGGTGGGGGTAAAAGCAATTATCCGAAGGAATGGCCCAACTGCGACAAGTCACCTTAAAAGCAGCAGTGCAGAGTTCCTGGGGGGTTTTGTTTGTTAATTTGAGCAGGCTCTCCAATAAAGGTGACTGCTTACCCAAATACAAAATGGGACAAGAATTAAATGCCTGCACAAATACGGGATCTGAAGAGCAAGTCTGGTTATTTCTAGTTACGATGTCATGTTTAGCAATTAAAAGATTCTACGTATCCCACTGGTGTCTGGCACAGACTAAAATCTCTCTTCCCATCCCACAATCAGCAGGGTTAAAATGAAGGAATAGTCAACCTTCCCCAACCATGCAAAAACAGACTCAAAACAAAAAACCTCTTACTTATTAAAGAAAGAATGCAAGACTCTAGGAGAGAAGGATGCTACGCTGTCAAAAAACATGCCTTTCTTTTTCGTATTTTTTACTAAATGCAGCTATTCTTTTAAGCCACCAGAACAACGCAATGAGATTAATCTCACCCTGCAGCAAACAGGATTGCCTTTTTTATTGGAAAGTCAACCCTTCGTTGCATATTCAAATAACAGGCTCAATCACTAAAAAAAGTTTTCCCGCTGTACAAGCCAGTGTTCTGCGGTGCGTGTAAAGCCACTGATAGTAGAGGCAAGAGTTGTGAAAGTACCTCTGCTAGCTTCTGTTTACAAAGCGAGACCCTCCCACAACCGCATCACTGAGCACATGTCTGCTGAGAGGTCCCTGCTTTACTCTGCAAAACAAAGCTAAGCATACACAAACCTCAGACCAACTGCAGCTTTCCACCCAAAAAAAGGTAAAAGGAGGGGTCTCCACAAGGACACTGCTTCTTCCTATGAAACACTCAAAAGGATCCGTGACCCAGATCAAGTGCGGAGCCTAACACAGTGCCACAAAAATTAAGCTGCCTTGAACATCTTCCTGGAGTCGCCCCTTCTGCGGGCACTTGTGACAACTGCTCCCCATCTCTCGTAGCACACAGGAGAAACCTTACCGGTTCCCACGTGGGTTGATTTGTTTTGCTCAAAGAACACAGCTGAAAACAAGTAATTTTTCCTCAAATACTATGTGCACAGGTAGCATCTGTCTGGCTTCAATATCTATACTGAAATTAAAAAGAATAAGAAGGTTTCAGGGGTCAATGTCATCACATTAGGTAATTTGCACACCCTGCATCAAGTATTACTGAAAACCCAGGCACAAAATATCCTTGATCAAGCAACTTGTAAGTTTACAAAAACGTATTAAAAGTACTCAGGGAAAATATTTAAGTACTGCATCAACTTTTATCCATATATCTATATAAAACATAGATAAAATCTCCACTAAGGAAAGCTGAAACCAATCCAAGAACTATGTCCACATTCACAAGACATAAATAAACCAAAAATGTTATACACATCTAACCACTTTCAGAACTCTGTAGGCTTAATCTGCTTTGCCTCTCAAAAAGCGCATCAGAAAATCAACTCAGGGAATATATTTGCGACCGCGGAGCGAAATTACAAAGGAAAAATTCAGTCTGGGTAACGGGCAAGACTTCCTAACAGGGAGACCTAGTAGGCCACGACACAGCCCCTCCCTAGCGATCACGAAAGTCTGATGGCTTGGGTAACTTACAGCTAGACCAAACAAAGAGAGCAGGCTGATACAGCCTTAAAACACGGCATGCTAAAAGACACGAAAGCTCTGCTTCTGCCCTTGTTATTAAAAAAAAGGCCTAAAAAAACAAAAATAAAAATCCCATAATGGGAAGAAACTCCGCCAGAACTTTGTAGCCATCCTGCTTCTGTGATGGAGCAACTGGATGTCTCTTCCTTTAAAGAAGGAAAAAAAAAATAGAGAGAGAGAGTGGGAGAGAGAATTAAAGCACTGTAACAAAGCTACAGGTCTCATCTGTTAATGACAGTTTGCTCTTAAGGCCTAGCACGCAAACACGTGAATGCAGACAAGCCTCCTGACCCCACGCGTCGCCGCCAGCGGAGAGGGCGCAGCGAGGAGCCCGGCCGGACGCTCGGCGCGGCCCCGCGGCAGCCCCAGCGGCGGGGAGCGCGGCCCCGCGGCACGGCCGGCAGGG
>NW_020448307.1:9637147-9654455 GCF_003343035.1 Apteryx rowi
CTGCACACTCAGGCAGGGCGGCGCGGCCGCCCGCGCCTCGGACGCAGCCCGCCCGCAGCGAAAAGAGCGTCCCGGAGCGGCTGCGGGTTGGCACGGCGGCGCGGCGCGGCGGGCAGGATCCGGCCTGCAGGCCGGTGCCGCGCCGCCTCTCTTCCCCTCCCGAGCGCCCTGCTCAGCTGGGCTGGTGGCTTTCTCCGCACATCCCACCGCTCCAACAGGTGCTGCGGGCTCGTGGCTTTCTCCACACCCTCCTCATCCCCTTTGGTCTGGCTGCGCCACGCTCCCCTGCCCTCGCTGCTAGGCGCTGCAGCTCTCGCGGGGCATCCTGGCCCGTTCCTGCCCCGTCTCATGGGCCACTCGTTTGTCCCCGGCGTCCACCCCAAAGGTGTCACGCTGTGGCCGTGCAAGGCCCCTGACCTGTTGTCCCCCCATCCCATCAGCGTGTCACCCTTCAGTGAAACTGCCTTGTTTGGTTTCGTTTGTACCGCTCGCCTTTCCAGCACACCCACAGAGGGTGGAGTGACTTGGCAGGAAGCACCACAGTCGGAGGTTTTCCTCATGACTTGTTTATAACTAAGAGGTCCCCAGCTTGGGGTTTGGGCCAGGCCGGTGACCCAACCTGCCCGTGAGCGGTCTCGCCCTGCACCACCGGTGACAACATGCTGCAGCAACACGCGGGAGCTGGAAGCGCACCGCGTGCGGTGCTGTACAAAGGGAGCGCCGCCAGCCCTCGCCCCAAACACCTTGCAGGCCACTGGTCCTCTCCCACGCCAGCGGTGATGGGGCAGCACCCCCGTTTGGCACGAGGGCTGCCAAATGGCCTGGTTTGCACCATTTCCCCAAACCACTTGGGAATGTAACTCCAGCACGGCCCATCTCCTCTCACAGTGATGCTGCATGCCCCAACCTGGCTGATGGCTCAGGAGTCGACTTTCTCTTCCTCTTTGGAGTAACCTGCCACATGCATTTCCGTCACATGCCCAAAATAAAGCTAATGATTTTATTTATAAACACCCCAGGGGCATGCAGGGCTCTGCACAGGATGAATGCGTTTGGAGGAGCCGTTTCCCCATGTTCATTCCCTGRTGTTTTAGTCAGACAAAAACCCACAGCAAATGAGAGCTGACGTGGCACTGCAGAGTTTTAAGACAGCGTTCCCAAAATATGGGAGCTGCCTCCATGCCCCAAACCAGCACCAATTTTTCCTCTTGCCCTGCTGACTTGCCTCCTCTTACGTTTGCTGGGCAGGGAGAGTCAAGGCTGCCTGCAGAGTACATCCCGGCCTCAGCCTGAGCCCCGAGAAGCGCCGCGCATGTGACAGCGCCTATTCGCACCTAGGTGTCTGATCCACCCTGCTGAAGTCCGAGCCCGCCGCCGGCCCTTGCTGGCACCACTTGCAGCGCCCGCGCAGGCTCGTGAGGCAGCAGAGCCAGGCGAGGCAGCTCGCCGCTCGGTCGCACGGGTGCGGGGATGCCAGYGGCGATGGGGGGGATATAACGTTCCCGCCGGCAGCCCCAAGGCACGTTGCTGCCCTGCCGCCCGTGTGGCCCGTCCCTGCCGATGGTCCCGGGGCAGCGGGGGAGCCGTTTCGAGCGGGTCCCTTTGCGGTGCTGCCCTCCGCAGCCATTTCATTACGGGTGCAGCCGAGCACAGGGCTGGGGGCGGCTGCAGGCTCGGCTGGCAGCATCCAGCGCCCGTGGCGGCCTGCCCGCGCGGCTGCCCGGTGCAGATGTGGCACAGGCCCGACACRGCCCCGCGGCTCGCCCTGCCCTCAGATGCACTTTGCTTCTGCTGTGTCACCTTTTCCTGTGCCACATCTAGAGCCCGGCAGGAAGGGGAACTTCCCCGGCTCCTCTCTTCCGGCACAGGAGCAGGCAAATGGCACCACTCGCCTGCACGCTCCTGGCCCGGATGTGCGGCGCAGGGGGGGCGCAAGGGCAGCYGCTGCTGCCGGCCGCGCAGGGCTTTGTCTGCGGGCTCGGGGAGGGAGCCGAGACGCCCGGCAGCCTCGCGCGGAGGCGTCCCTCCGTGCCGCACTTCGTTTGCCAGCTCCCCACCCCGGGGCTCTCCTCACCCCCTTTCCGAGCCCTGCTTCCCAGCTCCCGCTTTGCAGGCGATGCGCGGCGGGAGCCGGGGCGGGCTGCGCGCGCCTGCAGACGCTTAGGCCGCCGGCCGCGGGCGCTGGCGCTGGCGCGGCGCTGCGGGCTCCCTCTGGAGGCCCCGGTCCCGCGGCACAGCGTGGCACGGTCGCCCCGCGGCTCCCCGGCGGGCGCGCAGCCCCCGAGGTGCAGCCCTGGCTCCCGCCATGGCCGATCTCCGCTGTGCGGGGGGGCGAGAGGGATGCAGCGGGAAGCGCCTCTGGCCGCGGGGAAGCGCGCAGCCTGAACGGGGGGCTCTCGCTCGCTCTTCCCGGGGAAAACATCACGGGGGGGGGGGCACAGGCACTTGCGGCATCCGCAGAGGAGCCGGCCCACGGGGCGCTCCGAATGCCAGGAGTTATCGCCCGCCGGGGCCTGCGGGATCAGCGACGTACACAGGCTGGGCTGGGATAACTGCGGAGCAGCGTCCGGGGAGAAGGCGGCCCGGCCGCGGCTGTCCAATCCCTGGCAGACACTTGGAGAGCAGCCGCGGCCGGGCGGCTGGAGCGAGTGCGTGGAGCCCCGGGGAAGGGGCTTGCGGGGGGCTGCAGCGGCGGGGGGGGGAAGGCYGGGGGGGCTGCAGGGGCCTGGGGTGGGGAGCGCGGCCCCGGGGAGCTGCGGCACGGCCCCGAGCCCAGGCCCTCGCGCACAAAGAGCCGGGCAGGGCAGCTGGGAGCTGGGGCCGGAGAGCTGGCGCGTGGCCAGCCAGYGCGGGCGAAAGGGTTAAGGAGCTCTGGTGGGCATGGGGGAGGGCTGGTCAGGCCGGGGGAGAGGAAGGAAGCAGAGGAGGAGAAGAGCATCCTGCCCGGAGGGCTTGCCGGGGGCCCCTTTCCCCCCCGGGAAGCGGCTCGCGAGGCCCGAGACCGAGGCTTGCAGCCGCTCTGGATGGAGCCGTGAAGAGCCGCGCGGAGCGAGCTGGGCGCAGCCCCTCTCCGTGCCCGGTGGCACCGCTGCGCCGTGCCCGCAGCCTGCGGCCCGGGGCCTGGGCCGGCCCTGCTTTGCAGGCAGACGGGGCTGCCTGCTCCCCGTGCGGCGGCAGCCCCGGCCTCGCAGGCCCTGCGGCGCTGCGGCCTCCCTGCGCTGCCAGCTTCCCCCTCCTGGGGGCCTGCTGCAACGAGCAGGCCACGAGCAGCCCCAGCACACACCAGCGCATGGGGGGACGGGACCCCCGAGCTGGTGCACTGGGCACCGGCAGAGCATGGGGGGCTGGGACCCCTGGAGCCGGCACACTGGCCACCAGCAGGGCACGGGCAGATGGGACCCCAGTGCTGGCATGCTGGACACCAGCAGGGCTTGGGGAGATGGGACCCCCGGAGCTGGCACACAGCACCAACAGGGCATGGAGGGGACAGGACTCCCAGAGCTGGTGCACTGGGCACCAGTAGGGCATGGAGGGGACAGGACCCCCAGAGCTGGTGCACTGGGCACTGGCAGGGTATGGGGGGGGGATGACAGGACCCCCAGAGCTGGTGCACTGGGCACCAGTAGGGCACAGGAGGACAGGATGTCTAAAGCCAATGCACTGGGCACTGGCAGGGCATGGGTGGATGGGACCCCAGAGCTGGTGCACTGGGCACCAGCAGGGCATGGGGGGACGGGATCCTTGGAGCTGGCATGCTGGACACCGGCAGGGCATGGGGAGATGGGACCCCCGGAGCTGGTGCACTGGGYACTGGCAGGGCATGGGGGGATGGGACCTCTAAAGCCAGCACACTGGGCACCAGCAGGGCACAGGGGGATGGGACCCCTGGAGCTGGCACACTGAGGACCAGCAGGACATGGGGGGATGGGACCCCCAGAGCTGCCCTCTCCGGGAGAAGGGGACTGGCACAGGGCACTGCTCTCCCCGCCCAGGGCCCAGGCTCGGTGGCAGAGGCCTGGCTTGGCGCTCTCCTCTGCCCCCGGGTTTCCCTGCTGGCTGCTCTACCTCCTAGTCCAGCGCAGCTCTCCAGTGCAGCCCCAGGCGCCGAGGGGCCGGCTGCTTCCGGGCAAGTTTTGGGGACAGCCCGTGGGGGATGCTCTGTGCAGTAGGTTTGCCCTGCATGCTGGGGACTCTCCTGCTCCCTCCAGTCCCCAGGGAGAGATGCGCTCCCATCCCCCTGCTCCCGGAGGGGATGCTTGCCCACCCCAGGGCCATTACACCAGGCGCCAGCCTGCCTGGCATCCCGTTGCAGAGAGCCTTGCCCCAGCGCCCCGCCACGCTGTGCTGCAGCCAGGCTCACGGCGCTCAGGGGGCCCTGCAGGCATCTCCCCGCTTCCCGGCCTGGAGATGCATCTCCATGCCGGCGCAGCGCAGCTGAGCCCTCTCCGTGCCTGGCTGGGCTTTGCTCCGGCCATTCGAGACACAGCCGGGTTCCCGATGTGGGCATGGGAGCCTTCCCATGCCGGTAGGTCCAGGGCCTGCACCGGGGCGTGACGTGGCTCTGCAGCCCGACCCCCCCTCTTGCCCCGCRTCCCAGGGGGCCCGGGCCGAGCCGAGCGGGAGAGCTGCCTGTCCGGTCCCATTTCTGCACCGCTCTGCGCAGAGCTGCTCCTGCTCGCCAGGAGATGGGGCTCGCAGCCCAGCTTCCCCCAGCCGCCCCGCGCGGAGCTGGGGATGGCGGAGGAGCGCAGAGGGCTGCGGGGCCGTGGCAGGGCCGAGGGGGCTTGCAGCCCTGCGGCCCTCCCTCACTGGGACCCCCAGCTCGGGCTGCCCTGGAGCCCGGCTGGAGCACAGAGCCATGGGCAGCGCCAGGGTGGGAGGCAGCTCTGCCCTGCGCAGGAGGAGCCAGGAGGGTTGTGTGCATGTGTGTGCGTGTGCGTGCATGGATGTGCACATGTGCATGGGGTTWGTGTGCACGGGGACGTGTATGTGTGCATGTGTGTGTACGTGTGCGTGCAGATGTGTGCATGTGTGTGCACGGGGGTGTGTGGGAGTGTGTACATGGGGCGGTGTGTATGGATGTGTGTGTGTGCATGGGCTACACGGGGGGTGTATGTGTGCACGGGGGTGTGTATGTGCGTGGGATGTAAATGTGCGTGCATCGTTGGGGTGCGTGCATGAATGGGGTGTATGTGCACATGTGGCGGTGTGCTTAGGGATGCGGGGGGGTGTACACACGTGCATGGGGTGTGTAGAAGTTTGGATGATGGGAATGCAAGGGGGGGGAATATGCTGATATGTTTGTGTGTGTGTGTGTGTGTGTGTACATGTCCATGAGGTGTTTGTGTGCACGAGGGGATGTGTGCAAACAGGGTGTGTGTGTGTGTGTGTGTGTGTGTGTGTGCAGCAGCATGTGTGTGCACTGGGCAGCTGTGTGCATGGAGGGGGGGGGGAGTGCTTGGGGTGTGTGTAGGGGCTGTGTGGGGGATTTCTGTGTGTGTATGTGCGCATGTCCAGGGTCTGCTTGTGTTCAGATTGCTCCACGGCAGAGGACAGACCCTTTCCTCATGGCGCCCAGGAAGCAGTGCAGCGTGCTCATGCGCGCGGGTCCCCATGGGCCCCATTTCACTGTCCTCTGGCCCATGGGGCCCTTCCTTCCCCCCAGCCTGGGCACCGGGCACTGGCAGTGTGCCTGGGGCACAGGACACGGGCATGGGACGTGGGGTACAGGGGACAGGGCATGGGGCTTGGGGCATGGGACACAGGCTGCAGGACACGGGACAAGGGTTATGGGACATAGGGCATGGGATATAGGACACGGGGCATGGGACACGAGACGCGGGACATGGGACACGGGCCATTGGGTTTGGGCACAGCAGGAGCAGGCAGAGGGGCAGCGGCAGGCAGGGAGGAGGCAGGAGCCTGCTGCCTTCCCCCCTCATCCCTCCTTGCCGGGCAGGGGCAGCGGCAGCCCCGGGGCAGAGGCTCTCTGCATCTCACAAAAGCCAGATTCTCCTCAGAGATAAAATCCCTTCGCCTTTGTTTGGGGGAGAAAGGACAACAGGAACTCCTGGCCCTACAACAGGGAGTCGTTAAGCAAAGGCGTCTCTGAGCATGGCGCCGGAGCCACGTCCCGAAAGCTGGAATGAGGAACTGGCCCCTGTCCGGCATCTCCTCGGGCCGCGGCTCCCGGCTGCCTCCCGGCCCGGGTGCCGCTCGGGAGGGACCCAGGCGTCCGGGGCCGGGGCGCTGCGGGGAGCGGAGGCGCAGCCCCCGGCGGGCAGGGTGCCGCGGGCCGGGCGAGCGGTGCCAGGGCCCGGCGGCCGCGGGGCGGGCGGCTGGGGGAGGGCGTGTGGGAACGCGGCCTCAGGAAACCGGCGGGATTTACTGGGCTACACGCTAAATCCCCCTCACAAAGGGGGCCTGTTCGCGGGGACAGGATGCCGGTGGCTCAGCCGCACTTGTTTGGCCAGCAGAGCCTGGCGGATTAAGGACAATTGGTTCAGCCCTGACAGAAAATACCAGGAATGTTCAACAATAAAACTGCCTCCAGTTGTTCGGCTGCCTCCCCTGCCCGCACGCGGCCCGAGCCGCCCCGCAGCGCTCGCCGCGGGGGCAGCGCCCGGAGGGASGCAGCCAGCGCCGGGGCTGCACGGCGCCGGCGTCCTCCTCGCTTCGCCGGGCGGAGGGGACCCGAAGGCAGAGGGGAAGGCGACGACAGCAGCACTCGGTGGCTCCGGGCACGCACATGCCACCACGCCRCRGAGACGAGGCGCCTGCGTTCCCGACGGGAGCTCTGGCGAGGCCAGCGGGGATGAAGGAGCGGTGCCGCGCGGAGCAGGCCGTGTGTGGGGGCCGCCGTGCCGTGCCGGTGCCGGTGCCGGTGCCGGTGCCGGTGCCGTGTCCCCCCTGGTGGCACCTGGCAGCCCCGGGTGCTGCGCTGGGCCGCGGGGCGCAGCATCGGCGTGCGTTCGGGGTGTCACCTCCCCACTCACAATCTCCCCTTGTGTCCCCGCACCTGGCGTTAACGATTAACGAACCCACCTCCTCCCCAGCCTTCGCAATTGGCYGCGGCTCCGTTTTCCAGGGAAGCCGTGAAAACAGGAATGCCGAGAAAGCGAGCAGGGCAGCGCTCTGCGAACCGCGCTGGGCAGTGGGTGCTGCCTGCCTCCCGCCCCGGTGCCCCCGGCACGGCAGCCCCAGCGCGGAGCCACCCCGGGGCCGGCGGTGCGGGCAGGGCGCCAACACCATGGCTCGACCCCGGCCCCGGGCACCGGCTCACGCTGTTCCCCCGGGCTGGCTGGGGAAGGCTGGCTCCCCTCACGGCCCCGGCCATGGCGCTCCGGCGGGGAGCCGGGGCCGGCCGCCCCCGCGGGCTGCCTGGGCAGTTTGCCCTCCGGCGTGTGAATGCCCCATTCAGGGCTGTGATAAATGCATTGGTTCTGGCACATTAGCAGACAGCTGGGATCCTTCGCCGGGGCACGGAGGCTGCCGGGACATGGCAGGTTTCACACCTGCTGGTGGTCCGTCTGCCTCCGCCAGCCCCGTGGGAGCGGGGGGAGGCCCTGCTGTGGCCGGAGGGCCCCTCTGCCAGCAGCGCCGGGGGGACCGAGGCTGCAAGGCACTGGTCTCCCTCCGGCAGCCCTGCCGGGGCTGCGTGAGCGGGGGCACCGCGGGCAGCGACGGGGCTGTGGAGAGGAGGGTGCCTGGGACGGCTCTGCGCGCTGCTGGGCTCCYGGCACGTGCAGCGCCCGGCAGGCTCGGCACCCGGGGCAGCACCACAGCGGGGCCGGCCCGGGGCTCACACGCGCAGGGCTCCCCCGGGACGGCTCACGAGCTTGCCGAGGTGGCACAGGAGCCAGCCACAAGGCCACGTCCCTTGCGAGCCAGGGCCCAGGCCTGGCCCTGGTGCCTGTGCAGTGGAGCCGTCCAGGCAAGAGTCAGAGGCATCGGCTGCAGCCGCCCTGAGCCCGTCTGGCACCGGGCTGTTCCTGTCTCCGGCTCCTGCCCTCGCTGCTCCCCCGGGGCAGGTTTGCGGCACCGTGCGCCCGGGGCTGCTCCAGCGAGAGCCGGTTCCCAGGCCGGGTGGGGGCCTGCCCCCTCCCTCCGCGGGAGCTCCGAATGCAGCTGGGAGCCGGAGAAGGAAACAGGATCCTGGGGCTAACGGCCCGGCAAAGCCCAGCCCTCGCCGGAGCGGAGGAGACGAGGTGAAACCCTAGACCCCGCGAGCAGCCCGGCGGGAGGGGGCGAGACAGCTGCAGCCCCTGCCTGCCCACGCTCCCCGCAGAGCCGGCTGGGGAGCGGGGCTGGGTGCCGTGGGGCAACGGGGGAGGCGAAGAGCAGGGCCTGGGGCTGCAGCTCCCCAGCCCAYGCTCCCAGGAGCACAGGGGCGCCGGGGTTAGAGGAAGGCAGCGCCGAGCCCATAACTCACTTTTATCTGGTGTCCGGGGGCCGGCCCAGGTGGGGAGGGGGCAGGGGGTCCCCTGCGTGCAGGGCCGGGCCCGGGAGCGCTTTCCCAGCCTGGGAGCCAGCAGCAGTTGGTGGATCAGTTTCAGGGTGACGCTGGTAGCGGAGTTCACGGTGGCTTAGTGCAACAGCGGCTAATGGGGAACAGATGCACCAGCGCTTTGTGCAGGAGCGCTGCACGGAGCGCCTGGAGGCACCAGAGCGGGGACACTGCTTCCTGCACCTGTGGCACTGCCTCGGTGCCCCCCGGGAGCGCGGGCACCCCCCTGCACTGGCTGGGCTGCAGCGACCTGCCGTCCCCGCTCGGCCGTTCCCTGCTCACCCTCGCCTGGCCCTTCGCCCACCGGGAGCAGCCCAGAAACTGCACCAGGGTCTATTCCAAAAAATAATTTATCAGCTCGATAGTTCATGTACATAAATATTCATCTCTATGGCTATGTACAGGGGCAGGCGGGAGCCAGGCAGGCAGCAGGGCTCCCGCCAAGAGACACTTCCATCAAAACGTCCAGTCAAAGCAATGCCGGACAAAGCCCGGCTCTCCGGGTGACGCTGCGGGTGCCCCGGGCAGTGCCCGTCCCAGAGAGGCACTGGCTCATGCAATGCCAGGCCCGGGTTTGCAGGTCTCAGCCTGGACTGAAGGCACCGTGCAGAGATGGAGGCCAGGCAGGGAAGAGCCCAGGCCCCCCAGGCCCTGGAGAGAGCGACCCCCTGCCCCAGCACCGCGGCTCGGGGCCCTGCCCATGCACCGCAGGGAACAGCCCTGCGCCCGCTTCATGCCCAGATCCGCTGCCCCCGAGAGCGGCGGCGCCCTCGGCATCTCCCGTCCCTGCCCGCCCTTATGTCCTCACGCTGGGGTAGGCGAAGAGGCAGGGAGCGAGCGGCAGCGGGTCGTGGGTGAAGACAGAGTCGTCCGAAGAGCAGGTGCTGGTGGTGTCCTCGCAGGAGGGCGAGTACTGCTCGAAGGGCATGGAGAGGTCCAGGTACTGCAGGGGGGAGATGGGGCCATCAGCACCCAGTGCCGCCTGCCCCGCCGCCCGCGGGGACCATGCAGGGCGCTCCCCTCCGCAACTCACCTCCTCGGAGACGGCCGCCAGGATCTTGTCCAGCCCCTCCACCAGCTGCTTGAAGGTGGGGCGCTGGGAGGGCACGGCGTGCCAGCACTCCCGCATCAGCATGTACCTGGGGAGCGAGGGCGCGTTAGCGGGGCCGTGCCGCGGCCCCTGCCCCTGCCCCTGCCCCTGCCCCTGCCCCTGCCCCTGCCCCTGCCTGGCCGCTACTCACAGCTCGTGGGTGCAGTTGGACGGCCGGTCCATGCGGTGCCCCTCCTTCAGCAGCTTGAAGAGCTCTTCTACGGGGATGCCGGGGTAGGGGGAGCCCCCCAGGGTGAAGATCTCCCACATCAGGATCCCAAAGGACCACCTGGGATCACAGGCAGCAAGGGGAGGGGGGGTCAGCCACGTCCTCGACCCCTTCCTGYGCAGGCAGGGCCCTCGCTGCCCCCACAGCACTCTGCTGTGCCGTGGGAGGAGGGATGGGAGAAGGTGGCAGGTCCAGACGTCACCGCTGGGAGAGATGTGCCCTGCCGCTGCTATCCCTGCGGGGCACTGTCTGCCTATTTATGGGGGCTCTCCAGTGTGGGCATAGCCCCATGGAGCTGCCTCGTCCCACACCCTACAGCAGCCCCCAGTCCCCAGGACTCACACATCACTCTGGTGCGTGTAGACACGGTCAAACAGGGCCTCTGGTGCCATCCACTTCACGGGCAGGCGGCCCTGCGAGAACAAACCCTCTGCTTAGCCAKGGCTACGGGCCCCCGTCCCCGTTCCTTCCCCTCTCCCAGTCCCCGCCACACTCACATTGCTGGTTTTCTTGTAGTAGTCGATGTCGTGGACATCTCTGGCCAAGCCGAAGTCAGCGATTTTCATCACGCTCTCYGCCGTGACGAGCACGTTGCGGGCAGCCAAGTCACGGTGGATGCACTGCCAGGAAGGAACCATCACCCACAGGAGGTTTGAGACAGTGGCTCCAGTTCAGCATGTCCCCTCCGCACACCCTGACCGCCACACACCTCCCATGCACCCCACGGCCCCACCAGTCCCCTCCACGCTCCCACGTCAGGGTCACCCCCACACGGGGCTGGCTGCAGTGACAGGAGCATCTGGGGAAGAGAACCAGGAGGCAGGACAGGTCTTTTGTCCTGCACAGATGGTTCTGGGGAGATCTCCGAGATGCTGCCCTGAGCTTTGCTGGATGTGGCTGGGAGCTGCTGGACCGCCTGGAGGAGGTGGCTGGGTTCCCCCTCTCCATTCAGAGAGAGGACAGTGGATTCAGCAGGGACATGAAACACACAGTTCCTCCATCAGCGCTGTGCCCACCCCAAGGTTTTTGCAGGCACAGGCAGCCCAATGGGCTGTGCCAGCCGTACCCGTTTGGACTCCAGGTACTCCATGCCACGGGCCACCTGGTAGACACAGGAGACCAGGTCCTTGAAGGAGAGCTGCTCCTCAGGCATCGCAGTGATGTCGAAAGAATAGTCAGGCGTCGGGGGCCGCCGGGCCCGGAGGTACTCACGCAGGTTGCCCTTCGCAGCAAACTCCACAATCACGTACAGCGGCCCTGGAAAGGGCATCCACACCGCTCAGCCCCAGCGCCCCGTCCGGGCCCCCTCCAACCCTTCCCTGCCCACCCAGCAGCCCACCCCAAAGTCCCCCCTCCTCTGCTCACAACCTGGCCCCTTTCAGCCCTGTGCCTGCCCTCCCCGATCCCCCGAGCCCTGCCTGCACAGCCCCCCTCACCGTCCTGCGTGCAGACTCCCAGGAGGTTGATGATGTTTTTGTGCTTGTCCATGAGCTTCATCATCTCCATCTCGGATATGAGGTCAGCCAGGTCCTTGTCAGTGGCGTTGTCTGGGGAAGGAGGGTCGCGTCACTGTGCTAGCGGGGGTGGCAGCGCAGCCTGGCCCCGCGCCTGGCACCGCTGCAACCTCTGTGCCTGGGATGCCGCACAGAAACGGTTACCTTTGAGCATCTTGACAGCCACAGTGACGGCTCGGTCCGGCCGGTCTCTGTCGATGCCGTACGCCTCTGCCCGCACCACCTGGCCAAAGCAGCCTTCTCCCAGGGGCTTGCCCAGCACCAGCCTGGCAGGGCGAGACGGATCCGTGAGCRCCCCGCAGGGAGAGCCCTGCTGCCCACCCCACAGCACCATCCGACACCGTGGGGCAGAGCCGGCGTGGCTGCCCCCTCTGTCCCGGGCCGGGGCAAGTGCAGAGTCCCAGCGCTGGCACCAGCTGCGGCTGTCACAGTTCTTGATGCAGAGCCTTGGGGTACAGCGGTGCTGGCTCTCGGTCGCTGGTGATGGGGGGCCCTGACCCACAGGTCTGCGTTACAGACTGACGGGGAGCCAGGGCAGCCAGGAGACCTCCCCATCCAGCGCCCGCAAGCTGCTGGTCCCAGGGGTGGCTGCAGACAGCAGCCCCCRGACACAGACCTCCCTCTCCCCCGTGCTGCGCGGCACCGTACTTGTCTCGGGGGAACTCCCACTTGGAGTCAAGGGGCAGGTCCAGCTCCATGACCCCAGCCAGCATCGGGGCACAGCTGGAGGAGAGACGAGTGACGCGCATCAGGGACGTACTGGACTTCCCGGAGGAGCTGGAGTCCAGGGAGAACTGTGGAGAGAGCCCAGGAGACCTCAGCCATCCGGCCCTGTGCTCTGGGGCCGAACAGAGCTCCCAGCCCAAGGACAGCAGGGACACGCGGGGATCCAGTGGTGCCGCGGAGACACCCTCACTCAAGAGCAATGGGGCGAGGGAGTTCCCCGGGGCTGAGGGCAGGAGGAGGCAGTGGGGAGGGCTGGCAGGACAGTAAGGAGGGATGGGTGCAGGTGGCACTAGCAGAAGCCAGCCCTCCATGTTCCCAGGGCTCCCGCTTGGCACGCACCTGTCGGATGAGTGGGAATTTGGAGAGCTTGTGGACAGCCATGGGCTCCAGAGGCTGCTTGCTTGGCTGGGTCTGCATCCGGCACAGCACCACGATGATGACAGCCATGGCCACAGCCAGCGAGCCCGATGTGTAGATGATGATGTCTGTGTACTTGGCCTCGGGGGCCTCGGCTTCCCGTTCCAGGTCCTCTTCTGGAGGGAGCGAACGAGTTGGCCAGAGCCTTGGTCCCCACACACCCAGGCCCCTGTTTCCCAGACAGGCCCCCTGCTCCCGCACCAGCCTTGTGCTGCTGCCCCGGGAGCCCCTGCCCTCACCTGGGAGCACGGTGAGCCAGGCTGACTGGTAGGAGAGGCCGATGGAGTTCCCTGCCAGGCAGGTGTACTCGCCGGCATCCTCCATGGAGACGTTGCGCAGGTACAATACCTCCACCTCCGAGCTGTTGATGTCCGCGGTCTGCCAGAGAARGGGACAGAGCGTGAGCACCCCTCCTCGAAGGCAGGCTCTGTGCAAACCCCTCGCCACCACTCCAGGGTGGGCATCTGGGGTCCGGGCACTTCCAGTCCCGGTCTGCAAGGTGGCTCAGCCCTGATCTCCCAGGGCTGGGCRTTACCTTGAGCACTTGCACGTAGGGGACACCATCAGGACCGTAGCTGCTGCCGTTCACCTCGATGTGCTTCAGCCACTGGATGTGGGGCTGGGCATCGCTGTAGACCTTGCAGAAGAACTCCACGTCGCTGCCTACCAGGGCCGTGGTGTTGGCGGGCAGCCCAGCCTGCAAGATGGGTCTGTGTGGGGACCTCTCTGCACAGAGGAAAGCAGGGCAGTGTCACCAACACAGCACGTGACACTTGGGGCAGGGCCTTATTTCTGCCTCCCTCCCTGCCCTCTGTGAACCTCCGGAGCCATGGCGAGCCCTTCCCAGGACCTGGCAGTGAATCAGTGCAGCTCCAAGCCTGGTCTCGCATCCCCATGTCCCTTGGGTGCTCAGGACTCTCCAGGGACATATGGGCTGCTCAAGCAGTGAGGACATGACCAGACTCCTCTGCCTCTTTCCCTGTGAGCCTGTGCCCCTCTCCCAGAGCSCTGCATGAGCAGAGACCCAGCACCAGCGCTGCTCACCCAGTACATCCAGCAGGTAGCTGTAGCGGATGCTGCCGAACCTGTTCTCCACCAGGCAGGTGTAGTTGCCGCGGTCGGAGGGCACCACGCTCTCCATGACCAGGCTCCAGTGCTGGTGCCGAAGCTGCAGAGAGGGAGGYGATGTGGTGAGGGGTGATGGGGGGGGTGAGGGCAACACAGCTGCTGCTGAGCTGGGCCCGGGACAGGCAGATGCTGAGGGGGGAACCTGTGTCCTTACCCGGATGCCTCCGATGCGGTGCTCGCCCCGAAACTCGCGCCCGTTCTTGAACCAGCGGATGCTGGGGCTGGGGCTGCCCGAGGCCGGGCAGCGAAACTTGACCGTGTTCCCTGCRGGCACCGCGTACAGCTTCTTGTCCATCCGGTGCGGATGTGTCCAGTAGGGTGCTGGGGAGGCACGTGGTTAATGCACAGCAGGACGAGGTGCATGTCCCAGCTCAGGGGCCAAGGGGCAGCCCGGAGCTTGGCTGAGCTGTTCCCAGCCCCTCACGCTGTGAGCAAGGCCCTGCCCCACACRGCCTTCTCCGGGGCAAGCCAGACCCCAGATGTGGCCCAAGCTGCTCCCTACCCTGGGCAGCACTGACCTCTGTGCACATAGACGGGCTCCTCGTTCCGGTCTCCGTGGGGACCATCCCCATCACTGTCTTCATCGTCATCACCAGATGCCAGTGAGTCTGCAAGGGAAGATGGGTTGAGAGGGACATCTCTATCTGCAGGACTGCATGGGATGTGGGGTGCCCTCCTCCCCATGGCTGCCCCAGGCAGTGGGCTGGGTGCCGCCTGGGCTCTTACCCACGACAGAGATGGTGAAGTTGCGCAGGATCTCCCCAGTCGCCCGTGCCCGGCACGCGTAGAGCCCTGAGTCCTCATAGGTGACCTCTGAGATCTCCAACAGGCTCTGCTGGAGAYGGATGCGACCCCCTGGGACAAGAGGCCTGGACTCCTTGTACCAGACCACGCTGGCACTGCTGTGGTTGGCATCACAGCACAGCTTCAACACATTGCCTGGGTCCAGCAGGAGATGCTCCTCTTCCGACTCCAGCAAAGGGCTCTCGAACATCTCTGCCAGCCCAGGAGAAACGTGTTGAGCACCAGACCCRAAGCTCACCCCTCCTCACATGCCCCCACCAGCAGGACCCCCAGCACACACCCACCCTGGTGCAGAGAGCACACGGCACGGCATGGCCCAGCGCCCGGCTCCACCAGCCCATCCAGGCTGTGGCCATGGGTGAGGGCTGGACTCTGCCCTCGGGTGTGGGACAAGGCTTCCCCGGCCGCCTGCCTGGCACTGCCRTGCCCCTGTCCAAGGCCACACATGACACAGCCCTTCTGGAGGCGCCGCTCCCTGTGCCGCAGGGGGCCTGAGCCCGTTGTGCCCCATGGAGGACGGGTGCCCCTTGGCACTGACCGAGGGCAGGGGCTCCCCGGCTCCTCCATACCCCTGGCCTTGCCCCAGACAGGAGCAGGGGCGCTTGGCATCAAACCCTCTCAGCCGCCCTAGGTCTGCTGCTCCCTGGCAGCCCTTCCTGCAGGGTCTGGCCCACTCGGCCGCTCAGGATCTCTGATCAYGCTGTCCCACGTCCCCTCCGCTGGGGCCAGGCTCTCCATGCCCTGCACCCCCTCCTGCCGTGCACTGGGGCTGCTGCTCCCCACGGCCTGACGCCTGGCCTGCAGTCGTGCCCCTGCCTGGGCAAAGGCTGAGCCCCGGCCGTCCTGTCCCTTTGGGTGCTGCCTGGGCCAGCCCTGACTTCACTGGGAGCCAGTGCTCAGCGCTGGCTCCTGGACCGACATTCCCTGGAAATGCCCTGCTCTCACCCCACTGCGAAAGCCAGCTCCGGAGTCAAAGCCCACCATGGAGCAAAACCCCGGCAAAGACAACCCTCACCCACCCAGACCAGCGCGGGAGCAGCCAGGCTGGGCCAGGGCCACGGTGCAAGGTCAGCGCAGCCCTGGCTGGGGGAGACGTTAGGAGCCGAGCGCCTGCAAAGCAGACCCAGAGCCAGGGACGCACAGCACCGGGCGCAGAAGCCGTGTCCGCAGACCCTCCTCTGCCGGACCGCCTGTCACACGCAACACGTCCACGCGCCCCAAGCACAGCCGGGAACCCAGCCCTGGCTGTGTCCAGCTAACGGCCATCTCGTGTGAACATCAAGAGCAGAAATAACCCAACCGCCAGCTCGGCAAACACCAACTGCACCCTCACTGTCTGCATGCTGGGATCTTGGGGACCAAACCAATACGCAAGGACTGCAAAAAGCAGGAACAGTGGCCCAGCAACACCTACCCCTTCCCAGCCTGGCCCCAAATGACATGAGTCCTGCCCGTCCACAGCCCTCCCACAGACCCAGCCAGCAGCTGAGCCTTGTCTTGGTCACTGCCTTTGTGGGTCCTGCACACGCACCCCCATGTGCTCCCCAGCCATCTGCTCTGCCACCAGAGACAAGATGTGGGGTGGCCTCTGCTCCTCTGCGCACGTGTGCTTCTCCGGTACACGTTCGAGCCCCCAGAAGAGGCTCGGGCTGCCTGCACCTCCTGGGCATTCCCACTCGCTAATGAATGACATGCAAGTGCCACAGCGACAGCTTTCACACCATGCCGCTCTGCGGCACTCGTCCACGGAGCAAACCCGAGCCCCCGGTAACGCGGGGACGCCCACCCCAAGCAAACTGCCCGTCCGGAGCCAACCCTACTCCTTCCAGAGAGCCTCCAGCCGAGGGCTCAGCACCTCCCGTGCCGTGCACCCAGCCACGCGGGTGCTGCCCGCTCCCTCAGCCCCCGCTGCCCGGCCACACACACGCACACACACGGAGCTGGGCGGCTCCGCGAGCCCCGGGCATGCAGAGCAGGTGCTGAGCGCGCCAGCAACCCCAGCCCCAAGGGCTTGCTGCCCAGCTTGCGGCCTCTGGGGATGCATTCAGAGGGCAGCACCCCAGTCCCACCGTCCCCTCTCCCCAAGCCCCGTCTCGTGCCCCGGCAGCTGTACCTGGCTCCAGCGTCCTGCCCTGGGAAGCAGCCGGCCGAGCCGCGGCGGCCGCCAGCAGGAGCCCCGGCAGGATGTGCAGCGGGAGCCACATCTTCCAGGCCCCGCCGGCGCGGCGGCTCGCACCCTGCAGGACAGGCAGGAGCCCGGTGACCGGAGCCAGCAGCAGCAGCAGCGCCCGCAGCCGCCAGCGCCGTGCCCTGGATCGGGCAGCCAGCTCCCGCCCCCGCGCAGCCCCCGCAACTGGGACGTGTGGGGAGGGACGGGGGTGTCACCTTTGCGTCCTAGCCCTGCCCGGGGTGCCAGGGGGGCACGCTGTGGGGCGCCTGGGTGACACAAGTCCCCACTGCATGTCGTCATGGCAGTGGGGGGAACCCCGAATGGGATGAGCCCCCTCCAGCCCTCAAACCTCGACGGCTGGGTGGGGGGACACGACTGGGGGACCCCACTTGGGCACAGGGACCTCACCCCTGCAAGCCAGCAGCAGGGACCAGGACCCTGACCCTGCCTGGCCAGGGCACTGGGGACAGGTCCACTTGTCCGAGGGGGCCTGCAGCTGCAAGGGTCGGGGTGCCCCGAGGTGAGGGGGGTCCCGGGGCAGCCCCGAGGGTAAAGGGTCCCAAGACCAGCGTCGTGGGGGGTGGAGGTTCTGGGGCCCCACCGACGTGGGGGGATTACAAGTCCCAGGGAGGGGACAGCCCCGAGGGGACAGGGATGGGGGGGAGGGCCAGGACAGCCCTGAGGTGAGGGATCAGGGGGCGCAATGGACGGGGGGGGTGTCCCG
>NW_020448307.1:9655100-9674233 GCF_003343035.1 Apteryx rowi
GCGGCTGAGCGGCCTCGGGGGCTGCAGCAGCCCCGTGGGGCTGAGTGAGGTCCCGTGGGGATGAGGTGTGCGGCCGAGGCAGCCCCGTGGGGCCGAGGCTTGCTGCTGTGGGGCAGAGGCAGGCCGGGCCCCGGCGGGGGTCCGTGGGGGCCGCGGGCAGTGCTGGGGCCGGGCAGCGGGGTGAGGGAGGCCCTGTGGGGGCACATGGCAGCTCGGGCCCTGGCTGGACCAGCCCGGCGCCCCTGTGTGCCCCGGGGAGCGGGGACGCCCRGCTGCCGGGCTTTCCCAGTGCCGCAGCATCCCAGGGACGGGAGTGGGAGCAGGCTGAGCCGGGCTCGCTGGCCTGGGACAGGTCGGCCCTGGCTGCTGCAGGTACATGAAAATGTCATTCCCCACCAGGCGGGCAGGGACGGGAGAGCAGGACACGGGGCCCCCGCTGCCGCCGTCACCCCCAGACCAGATGCTCCAGCCAGGCGCTATGGCCAGGCCTGCGGGGAGAGGCAGCAGTGGGGAGATGCCAGGGGCACCTCCCAACACGCGTTATCCCCAGTGCCGGCATCTCAACCCCCGCCACCCCCAGCCTCCCTGCCCCACTGCATACCAATGCCCCGGGCCATCAGCCGGCTTTGTCCCCTGGCTCCATGCGCTGGTGCCCCCAGCCTCCCTCCCGCAGACACATTAGCCAGGCCCCTGCCTTCCCCTCGGGCTGGGGCTGAGGTTCCCCCCCCCCAAGTTGTGCTAATGGCTCCTCCAATAGCCCCAGCTCTGCCCAGCACCTTTTCATTTGCAAACCCAGGCGCTGCCCAGCTGGGGGAGGGCAGCAGCCAGGGCAGGCGCCAGCCCCGCGGGGGCCCAGGGCCTCCCCTCCAGCACCCAACGGGTGGCTCGTGGGCACCCTCCCCAGGTGCCCTGACCCATCCACGGGGAGCTGCGGTGCCCGCGCAGTCACCGCGGTCCCTGCAGGCAGGACGCCAGCCCCCGCATCTGCACAGCGCGAGGACGGGGGCACCCCGGAGGGCCRGTGTCCGTGCCGGGGAGCCAGGCAGGACGTGCACCGGGGAAGGCCCAGCCTGGGCCCCCGGCGGCACGGGGAGGCTTTTGGACGGGAAACACGTTGGCCTTCCCCCTCCCTGTGAAAGCCCCAGGGCTGCTTCCCGGTGCACGTTGGGCGCAGGTGGGTCCCSTATCGCTCACGGGGAGGCAAGGTCACCTCTGCCCCCTTCGCTCCCACGCTGCTGTGTGGCGGCTCCAATTGCCGGGCGTCAGGGACGCGTCTGCTCTCCCCTGCCAGCCAGCGGAGTGAGCGAGGTGCTGGAAATGCCGAGGGTGCCGTGGAAGCCACACACTCTGTCCCCAGCCCCGCGGTGTGGGGAACGTGGCCCTGCCAGGGCGGCTCGGCGCGGCGCGTTGCCCGGTGCCCGGCGCCGCTCCTCGCTAGGAAGCAGCCTGCTCGCTAATTCTGCCGCAATTAGTTGCAGCGTTATCGCTGCCGGTGCCATAAAGTGGCCGTGACCCTCATTAGGAGCCCATAACAGACTGCTGTAAAACACAGCAAGGCCGCGCGCCAGGGCTGGAGGGGCCCTAATCCGACCGATAAACACGTCGCCTTGCTCTCCCGCAGCCGCAGCCTGCGCCGGGCCCGGGCCCCGCCGCCTCTCGTGCCGCCGGCGCAGGACCCCTGAGCACGGCAAGGCAGCTGGGGCCCCTCCGTGCACTGCGGCGCCCCAGGCGCAGCTTCCCGCTGACGACGGGAAGGCACGGGGGACCATCAGCACCCAGCCAGGATGCGGCCCCAGAGCCCCCTCCTTGTGCACRGGCTGGCTCAGAGCGGCTGCTGTGCCTTGCTGCATTGCTCTCTGCTTTGCCGTCTGTCTGCTTTCCCGCAAGACGTGCCCCGAGCTGGGGCGAGATGTGCCAGCACCACGTGCCGTGCTGCTGGGGCCGATGGCCTGCCTGTGCTCGATGCGGCTCGCGTGAGTGGGGACAGCGCTGTCGCTGTCTGAGACCGCCACCCTGCAGGGCCGTGCCAGCAGGGCCAGGCACAGCTTTTCGCATGCTGCTTCGTCACGCAAAGATGGCAACTTCCAGCATGATAAAATCTCATTGCAATGGTGGCTTGGCCGGTTTGTGCTATGAGCGCCGGTGGCAATCACCACCCAGTGCACACGTCCCCTTCCTGGGGCGCTGGGCCGGGGCCCAGGGTGCTGGTGCATGGAGCAGTCCCTGGGGCTGGGAGCCCCTGGGGCCGCCGGCAGCTGTTTGGCGCGGTCGACATTCCTGCCGGTGCGTGAAGCGGACGAGAACATCAATTTCACGGAGCAGCAGCAGCCTCTGCAGAGCTTGCAGCATGCGGGAAGCGCAGAAAAACGTTGGCTTCAGCTCGATTCGAACCGAAACCAAATCAAACCCAGAAAGAGCCCGGAAAGCCCCTGCAAACAAGAGGCAGCAGTTGCAGCTGGCCCCGCTCTGCTCCCCTCTTTGGAGAGGGGAAGAGCCAGGCAGGACCAGGGTGCGCGGAGGGGCTGGAGGGCAGCAAATCCCCCCCGGCTGCCTGGGCCAGGGTGTGCAAAGTGCAGGGCGCTTGGGGCGAGCGTGGGAAGGTGTCACCTCCCAGCACGGACAACACCAGAGGAGCGCTGGGACACAGGGGAGGGCAGTGCACGTGGCCATGCAGCGCAGCGCCCGCAGGAGCCGCAGCCTGGGCAGCTGCCCTGCTCCGGGGCGCCGGGGCATTGCCGTGCCCGGCCCCGCTCCCACGCGTTGGTGCCTGGGGCTACGTCTGCTGGTGGCTTGTGGCTGGACCAGGTTGGGCACCTGCCAAGGGGCTCTGCAGGCAGGGGGGACAGGGGAGCATGTGGGCAGCAGCGAGGCGAAGGCAGGGATGCCCAGCGATGCCCATGTCCCCTGGCAGGAGGTGCCAGCAGCCACCATTGCCCCTATCTGCAGCYCAAGCAGGGGCAGGAGGTTCCCTTCAGTTTCTGCCCGTATTTCACGTGTTTGTTCCGGAGTGGGAGCAGGAGCCGGGTGCTGGCCCAGCTCTGCACATGGCTCATGGGCCCCCAGATCCCTGTCTGGCTGAGACCCCACGTACCCCAGCCAGGACAGTGTGGACAGATGGCAGCAGGGCAAGAGGACCCCGTGCTGGCACCGAGATGTGCTCCTGCAGCCCCGCATCGCCCACGGGTCCCCTGACCCGGAGCTCCCTCCTGCACAAGGCCGAGCATCCCGCCGGGGCAGGGAGGTGCTGGGGTGCAGGCGTGGGGCACGGCGGGGCTGTGCTGGGGGGCTGCGCTGCAGGAGGCTGCCAGCCCGTCCCCTGCCTGCCGTGGGGCTGAGCTGGGCCGGGGGGCTCCGGCTGCCTCGCTTGATTTATAACAGCAACTGAAGGCAAACAAAAAGCCCTTCACGGCAGCACAGCCCACCGCCTGCTGCCCGCCTCCGGCAGCGCCGCCGCGGCCTCCGCCACGCCAGCAGCGCAACAAGGGGGGATTGTGCCAGCGCCGGCTCCCCCGTGCCGCGGGGGCGCCCCTGCCCCAGCAGCCTCCCTTGCTGCCCCTGCCGCTCCAGCTCCGCTCCACCCGGCCCCGCCGGCTGCTGCCTTCAGCCGCAGCGCTGCAGGGAGCGCGCGTCCTCCCATCCCCGCGGAGGGCAGGAGCTCAGGCACGGCAGGGGTGCCCGGAGAGGGAGCGTGCCCTGCGGGCGCTGCGCACGGAGCAGCAAGGTAGCAGGAATGGTGCAGACCGGGACCCACCGCCGCGGCTCCAGGCAGGGTGGTGTCGCTGGCGAAACGCAGGGCGCAGCAGCTCTGCCGCGGTCCTGGCTTTGCCCCCGTGGTGGCACGGCTTCCTGCTCCCTGCCGCATTAGCTGACGTGGGCACCCTCGCCTCACTCGTGCCTGCCGCTCAGAGCCTGGTGCCACCACCTGCGTCCCCCAGCACCCTCCCCGTCCCCGGAGGCGCCCGCTCTGCCCCGTGCTGCCTGCGGGGAGGCAACTTGCGGTGAGCCCCACGCCAAGCCAGACCCACAGCCCCGCTCGTGTGTGCAGAGCCCAGCGGCAGCGAGCACGCACCCGGGGCTGGGCGCAGGGGCAGGCACGCCAGGGCTTCATCCTCCCACCCCTGCCCCTTCCCCCAGGCAGTAAATCATCCCTGCTCCCCTCATGAAAGGCCCGTGTATGCGCTGCCGGCGCAGGGAGCCTGCCTGGTGCCAACAATATTGCTCTTGGAAGGCAGCCGGGGCTGCGGGAACACAGCCGCCCCTTGTGCCTGGCCCCAGCGCTCGCCGCCGTTCCTGCTGCGGTCGCACCTGCGGCCAGCATGAGTGCACGCGGCCCAGCGGCTCCTGGGGGGGCCGGAGCCCGGGGGGCTCTTTCCTCCTGGAAGTTTCTCTTGGCCTCTCCTGAACGGCTGTTGTTTGGGGCACAGGCTCCCCTGGCTCCTAGCACCCCAGGCCCGTACGTGCACAGGGTCCAGATGCTGAGGCCGAGCAAGCTCGCTCCATGTGTGGAGGCCACCAGAGCCCTGCAGTGCCGAGGGAAGAGGGCAGCCCCAGAGCATGAGGGGCTGTGCGCAGGGGGCCTGGAGCGGGTGGATTGTCCCAGTGCAAAGGCTCCTGGCTCCCTCCAGCCCCACTGGCCTTGACATGCCGGCAGCTTTACAGCCCTGGCCGCAATCTGCAGCCCTCTTATCAGCAGGGACCCGGCGAGCCAGGGCAGGGGCTGCACTGGGTGCCTTGCGGAGGGGACGCTGGCTGGCTCCAGGCCGGGCAGGAGCGCTCCGGGGAGGCCAGGAGCCAGGCCCCACTCCAGCATCCCGGCTCCAGCCTTGCCGGTAGCTGCCCTCCTGCCGCCGGTGCTGACTGCACGCAGGGCCCTTTGCTGGCACCAGGCCCGGAGGTGCCGGCGTTTCCGGGTGGGCGCCTTGTGTGGGCTGCGCACGGGGCGGCACGGTGTCTAGGGGCTCCCCGGGACGTGCGCATGGGGAGCGGGTCCCAGCTCCGCAGCCTGCTTGGYGGAGCAGGGGCCGCGTGGCGAGGGCAGGAGCTCAGCCTTGTGCCAAGCCTGGCCCTGTCGCTCTGCTTTCCCCCAGCACCCCAGCGAGAGCCCGTGCTGCGCTGCGGCCTGAGCACGGGGCTAGGGCAGCGCTCCCCACGGGGACGCCGGCGCGCCTGGCGATCCTTATCTGCCGCAGGGAGGGACTGATGGAGCAACTCAGCCCGGTTAAGTTTTAACCAGGCAGAACTCGGCAAACATGAACCTGCTGCTGTCTTTGGGGAGCTCAGAGTGCAGGGCCGGGTGCAGGGGCTCCCAGGCAAGCGATACCGCGACCCTGGGCTTTGGCCAAGCCCCCAGCCTGGCGCGGGAGCACCCGCAGAGACGGGCACATCCTTCCAGGATGGGGCAGGAACAGCTCTCCAGGCCCAGCGGGGAGCTCGGTGGGGCCGGGGCTGGCCCTGCAGCGCTGAGCCTGCTGGCAAGGAGCGAGCAGAGAGATTGCCCCCGCTGCATCCCTGCTTGGCACAGCCATGCCCACGTAACACCGGGTGCACCAGGCTCCGGGACAGGGGTGCACAGGGCCCGGGATGGGTGCTGCTCCCCTTTGGGCAGCTGCACACCCTGTGTGCTGGACTGCACAGCCATGGTGCCAGCCGGAGCCCATCTACAGGCCAAACAAGCAGGGCCTGGCAAAGCCTCTGGGACGCAGCACAGCTAGAGCCTTGCCGCGAGCTCTGTCCCCCGTGAGGCACTCGTGGCTCCTCCTGGAAGCAGTGTGGCTACAGCAGGGGGGTGCGAGGCAGGAACAGGGCCACCCTGATGTTCCCAGCCCCTAATCGCAAGCAGGCGCCTGGCCCYGCCTCTACATCTGTACCTGATTTACTTGCTAGAGACAGTGGGGCCAAAAGGGATGGGAGCGGTTAGGGCTGCAGACAGGGCCACATCCCCCCGGTGAGGGGGGAACCTGGGGCCCAGCCCCATGGCAGCACCAGTGCCAGGCCAGAGGATGAGCTGGCTCCTCAGACTGGCAGGCTCCAAGGAGCTGGCTCCGGCACGGGCAGGGGACGGCGGCGTTTCCGCGGAGGGATGTGGCTACTTGGTGGCTCCGTGCCCTGCGCGGTGCCTGCCAGCCCGGAAGGCGCTGGGGCTGGGCCTGTCGCAGGCAGCCAGAGCCCCGGCCCAGCAAGGTGCCGCCTGCAGAGGCCCCGGGCAGGGAGGCTGAGCAGGGCTGGCAGCCGCGCAGCAGCACGGGGCAGCGCGCCGGCATGGGCTCTGTGCTGCAGCCTGCCCAGCAGAGGCTGCAGAGAAGAGCCACACTCAGACCTCAGCCTTCCCCAGTGCATGGGTCACTCCAGCCCCACAGCAAGGCCACAGTCTGTCCCATCACGCTCCAGGGCGCCCATGGGTGCTGCACCACAGCAACCAGTGCAGGGGCCCTGGCAGAGGGGCTGAGCCACAGGCCTGGCTGGTCAAGCAGGCATAGCTGGGTGCTGCATGGGCACCAAGGCTGCCAGGCCCCCATCAGAGCAGCCCCCCAGCTGGAGAAGCCACTAGGACAGCACGCACCCAGCAGAGCTGGGATGCCAGTGACTTTGGCACCCGGGTTGGTCCACGTTTGGAGCACAGGGATGGGCCGGCATGTCTCCGAGCACCCTGGGCTGTGGGACACCCACCGCAGCACCAGGTGTGGCTGGCAGGGCTGCCATCTGGCGGTGACTGCCACCACAAAACTGCTGCCAGCCGTCCCTCCACTGGGGAAGGGGACATGCTAAGGGCACGGGCTGCCCAGGAACCTCTTCCACCCCGGGCACCCCCCTCAGTGAGCACCTGCACCCAGTTAAGGGCCAGGAGCTGCAGGAAACACTGCAGCCCAGCTGTGATCAAGCAGGAGGGTTCAGTGAGGGACAGCCTGGGAGCAGCAGGCACGCAGCCCTAGGGGACATGCCGTGCCAGGCCTGCAGGACTCAACCAGTCCCTCCCAGCATGTGTCAGTACCATGCTCGGGGGGGGGGGGGGGTGCGAGGGCAGCACCATCCTCTGTGCCAGCACAAGGCTCTGCACTGCTCCCAGGACTCTGGTGCTCTGCCATCCGCCACAGCCCTGGCTGCCAAGGAGCAGGACACGGCACACAAGCGAGCTGCCCTGGATTATGGCATTTCTCATGCAGGAACGGATCAGCAAAGCAGCACCCTCTCAAAGCAGGGGAGCACTGCTCTGCCCAGCACGTGTAGACACTCCGGCACAAGACAAGCTATTTTGAGACAGCCTCAGATCTGGCACATTGTATCAAGTAGGAGAGCAAGCAAACAGTCTGCTTCAAGGAGGCATGGTGCGAACAGACAGAAGCAGCACAGCCTTGCCATCATGCTGCTCCTGTGCTGCCACAGGACTGCCAGAAAACAGGGAACAGCCTCTTACGACAGTCACTGACATTTTTCCAGCACGAGCCACACAACAGCTTGCAGAAGTGCCAGCAGCCTAAGTCCAGACTGTCCCGCTTTCCCCTCGGTGACTGCGGCATGCCCAAGGCCACACTGACATGCCAGAGGAGCATGGAGGAAGGTACTTAACCAGCTTTGTCTGGACCTCAGGGTGCCTTGGGATGACAGCAGGAGCTTGAGGAAGGTGGGTTAGAACACAAGCCTCCCTCCCATCCCAAATATTTCAAAGGTGTCTGCATCCTGTTCTTTGCTTTGAAGGGTGGCAAAAACCCAGGACAGGCTGTACCAGAGACACAGCACCCAAAAGTAGTAATAAACACTCTATTTGGAGAGCTTCACCTTAGGGAAACAGCAGATACATAAACACTGGGTACAGGAGAAGGCAAAACTGTCAGTACACAGACCGTGGAGTGACACACCAGACTGGGCAGTGCTGGAAGTGGATCCCTCTTGGTGTCAATGCATAGCACATCTAGCAGGCACCTGCCCTCATACAGCGAGACGAGAGCTAAGCAGCAGAGTTCGGAGTTGGAGGCCATCCAGTGCTCCCAGGCACACAATGCTTCCTTCAGTTCATTGCAATTTTCTGCTCGTTGATCAACTTGCAAGGTTTAAAAGCACTCCCTCTTTAGCAGGAGACTAAGGTCAGACCTCAGCAGTAGTGCAAGACTGGAAAACATTAGGAAGGCAAACCCAGACCAGCAGGAGCCTGTCCTAAGGGAAGATGGCAGATTCTGTGCAGGGTGAAGAAAAAACAAAGAACATGCACACTCTGGAGCAGGGAGGGGAAGGCACTCGCTCCAAGCATAGAGATTAACATCCAACTCTCTCTCCCCCCGGTTAACCTGATCAGTGCACACACTGGTTTTTGGAAGTGCCTTTACAAAGACTGGCTCTCAGCCTCGTGAGGGCGTCAGCTGCTCACCCTGGAACACAACATTTGGAGCGAAGGGCCCCAGCCTGCCCTTCCAACAGCTGCCGAAACCACACGATGGGAGACAGCAGCTCTGCTCAGTCCACCCCAACAGCGCAGGGCGTCTGCAGCCATCACCCACACTCTTGTCAGCCCCACGAAGCTGGGGCTGGCCAGGCAAGTCCTGAGAGGAGCCACATCCCTGTCCTTCTGGCCCACAGAAGAAAAGCAGCAGGAGATTAGCCACAGACTAGCAAAGTCTCAGCTCCATGGAGGCACCGAGGCTGGGACAAAACCCTGGGGTGTTTGACTTGGAGCACTGGCACTGAACRTAAGGCCAGCCCAACACACATGGCTCATGTGGCAGGCCAGCAGAGCAAGCTAAGGCAATGCCTTAGCTTAAGGGTAGAACATTTGAAGAACTCATCCAAAACACAGTCTCAGAAGCCTGCCCTTCCTTCCAGGGCTTTTTCTAACAGATCTTGTGCATTAGCACCATGGAGAGACCATTAAGTTTTAATTTCCATGTTTGAAATATAGAACAGCTTTTTTCCAGGGTGATACAAATCTGTAAGAACTTTGTGGAGAAGGGTTGGGCAAGTAGCATCTAGCAAAGGACTAATGAAGGCAGGTTTCCAGAGGATTTGTAGGTTTTTTTGGTCAGCTGACAATTCAACTGAGTTGTACCATTTTTTTGCTGTATCCAGATTTACTCCCTCCTGTTTTCCTTAAAGCCCTCCTTCCCCAGAGTATTTTGGTGGCAAAATGGAAAATTCTGCATTCCAATGCAGACCCTGATAGAATTAAAGTTAGGGATAAGTTCATCTCACTCTACCTTTCTTTACTGCTTGCATTTAGATCTTAGAGATCTCCATCACTGCCAAGTTTGGCTGGGGTTGATTTAAGTTACAAGGGATACAAAGACACACATGGTGAATGATCACATACACCTGTTTCCATAGGAAACCAGGCTAAACAGTTACTTCCTTCCACATGGAAATCCTCAAAGCAGAGGGCTGAGCTGTCTGGAGAGCCAGGAGCTCTAACTCCTCTTTCAGCCCTCCACTCCTACTACTAGCAGCTTGTACAACAGAAATTGCGACTAYTTGTTAACCAGACCTAGACAACAGAGCTCCAGAACCAATGGCTGCAGTACTATGAAAGGCTGTAACAGCAAGCGGCAGCTCAAAAAATCCTGCACACAAACCTGACCAGAGGAGGCACAAAGAGATGCCACACTGCTATTTCCTATTTTAGGTCTGTAAAAAGCCGGGCAGCCTGCACAGTGTCCATCCACACTGCATAAGCACTGCTTGCTAGGGTCTAGGAGCTCTCCTCCAGCAACAGACACCTTTGAACAAGGGATGCTGGCCTTCCAGGTGCAAGAATCCATTATTTGCTCTGGTGAGGGAGGAGGTGGCCTTCACAAGCCTGTTGCCAAACCCTCCTTATTCCAGATACACACTTCCTCTCACACCGCACCCACCTTTACAGGAAGCAATTACACAATGAAAACTACTCTAAGGGAGTGAAGTATTTGCTGTCTAGCAAGTCTTTTCCAGCTGGATCCTTTTTCTGACAGATTCAGCCCCCGTTCTGCTCAATGGGCACATACAGGAGGGCAGGGCTTTGCTTATCCAGAGGGATAATGAAACCATTGTGGGCTGGCAAAGGATGTGCGTTCTTGGGCCACCAACAACTCCAAGAACAGTGCTGCAACTTGCTCTAGAAGTCTTGGCTGAAATAACTGTAGCCTCCTGGGGCAGTTGACTCTTCCCGAACATACTGCTGTGGTGGGAATGGTCCTACAATCGGCACTGCTCCTGGCATCCTGGACATCCAAGGGAGCAATAAGAAGAGAATGGAGAAAGGAGAATGTCAGAACTGCTCTGAAATCTGTCAGCTGCAAACACTGCTCAGCAAGCACTGCTATCAGTGGAGTAATGGCCTACTACCGCCAAGTCAACAGACCTGCCAAAAAAGCACTCAAGTGCATTCTTATCCTCTGTGTGTGCGCATGCACATGAGTGCAAACAGCCACCTTTAGCGTGGCGGAATCAGCTATTGCACAGCTAAAGGCTGTTAAGAGCTTCCATTAGGAAGCAAGCATCCTTGCTCTCCTTTCAGACTGTAGGAGCTGGCCTGGAACATGTCAGAGCTAAGTCCAAAAGCAGCTTTCTGAAAGGGAGCTGTGTAGCTCCAAAAACTGGAACAACATTTGTGCCCTTAATGGGAACAGTATGCATGTGTGTTGGGAACATCCTCGACGTTTATCTTTCTAGAGTGGGATGAATTCAGGCTGGATACTTGCTATTCACTGCTCCTGCTGTGCTCTTCCAAGAGCTGAAACTTTTGTGGGACGAAAGATGGAGCATATGTCTTCTTATCAAGTACCAGGATGCCGAGGGGCCGTTATTCCACACGTAAGCAACAGAAGGTTCCATTTTTCCCCCTACCCTCTCTGGGAAATTCGGCTAGGAGTCTGTCTGCACTTCAGGCAGGGTTTTCTAATGCATTGCTCTTTCTTCTAAGAAAATCTCCAACCAACCTGGCTTCATTACTGACCATCTCTTGGTTAAGGCTCTGGAATTAAAGATTCCAACTTTAACAGTGTCCAGAACAAGTATTTTTAGTATCATGGATCATCTCCCTGGCAGCCTAAAGTGTTCAGGTCAATAATACTCCCAGGGGATCCTGCTATTTAACTCACTAACCATGAGAGTGAGTTCAGCAATATGGTCCAGGTTTCCAGAGTGTGCTGACTACATCCTGAATTGTAAGACAAGCAACTCCACGAGAGACTAGAAAGGCCAGCAGACCTCCACTAAGCCAGTCTTGAATTAAATTAAAGTCTTGGTTGCTACAGAAACTGTTTAATGGGTGTCAGGCTGGATGCATTCACTTCAGAGGTCCACATTGATCTCAGCCGTCGATAGCCAAAAGCAACCGAAGGGCTTCTACTTCAGCAGCACCCCAGAGCTGTCTGCAGAGGGAGCTGTGGAAGAAGCTGAGCAGGTGTAAAGCACCACAAGTGTGAATCTGCTCCAGAACAAACAGCACAAGCTTTCACAAAACTGTATTGCTCTGCTTGCAAGTCAGCTTGAAATATGCATTCAAAACTGTATTTTACAGTACAGTTAAGCCATTGATTTGAACAGCGAGGCTGGAAACACACTTAAACAAGAAAGTTACTTACTGATTCTTGTGTTTGAAGCCACTGATGTGAGCTTGGTACTGCTCTATGGAGTTCAGTACTATGTTACATGTGTTGCAGGGGTACCCCTTCCCAGCTGAAACAGACATCAATGTTAACACACACAGCTAGCCAACAACCTGGTGCCTGAGGTAGAAACAAGTGAGATAATCAATCACTTGATGTGTTAGTTAACTGTTAAACAAAGAAATAACAAGTCGATACCCTGACCAGGCAGGGAGGTCACAGAATCCAACCACCCCATCAGCAGCTTAAGACATTGGTCAGTCACTGTGGAGAGGTGCGAGGGAATCACTAAGCCAGAAATGTTTTCTTGGTCACACAGGTTTATCTATAAAAATTAATAGAGATTTCCTATGAACAGTTCACACTGTCAAGCCTAGTAAAATCTTAGCATTAGGAAACTAAACCTGACGTTATACTACACTGCAATTCCACTTCTCTCCCAAATTTTCACTTCTCCTGATCTTTATATTTCATAACAGAATGTAAGGAAGATACTTAAATTTGTAAGTCTGAAATGTTTCAATTAAAAAAAAAAGTTAGAGGAGATTATACACTATGTCAAGTTCCACAATGCAGCGTTCTGTTAAGCCTTGTTGAAGTGTGAATTGAGAACACTAAACTCTATCCTCAAGCAGTTCAGCTACAGTCAGTGTATCAGTTAACTGTAAAAAAGTTTCCAACAATAGTTGTACTAGACAGATCAACGGTCTTGTGTAACATGACAACTCCAGCTGGAATGAAAGTTCTGAAGGTCACAGATACCAAACAAGCAAGCATGGTAGTACAGCTCTCTACAGGAGCCTGTAAGAKGGGAAACTCCTGGCAGTTGTCCTCAAGACATTAATTACTCTCGAATTCAAGCTCTCTGGGGAAGGGCTCTGCCTTTGAGTCTCACATAAAGAAAATATTTCCTTAAGGTGAAAAATTCCAGACATTCACCCTAGGGGTGCAGAGCAATGTAAACTTTGAGAGCAAGAAGCACAACACAATGCAGCAGACATTTCCCCATCTGGCTGCTTCACTGCAGAGATATTTCAGACACTAGTGGGCATTTAACTCTCAAAATGGAGAGCTGGACACAGGCATGAAAGGCCAGACAACCCATTACAGTCATCACATCTGCTCCCCTGCAAGACAGAGGTCAAGATCTCTGTTGCAGTTCTGGCAAACAGGTGTGTGTACTAAGTCCTTTAAGCTGCACTCCTGCACCCCAGGCTGATGGTTCCTAGAGGAACTTTAGGCAGATAATATGCGGGTGTTGTTTTGTGAAGAGAAGAACACCTTCACTTGCTGCCAGTCAGATCCCAGCAGAGATAGGTTTAGGGATAGGACATGCCAGAAAAAGATACCAGCATCCTCACAGAAAATAAAAATCAGAATCTGAACTCAATTTTATAAAAAAGAGWACCAAGTGGATTGTGCTGGGAAGAAATCTGATGGCATGCCAGCTTGGCATGGCTGATAGCACAGAGAGGGGCAAAATGAGCAGGAGAAAACATCCCTGACTGAAGCCCTTTGAGCCACCCATCACATCAGAACAGCTCCTGATTATAGCCCAAGCTCTGAAACCTTGCCTGGAACAGCTTAAGTGCCATGAAAATGTGGACATAGATACTCCAGCTCTGTAAGCGCTTCACAGAAGACATCAATCCCACAGAACCACCCACTTACCCAACCTGCCTGGGCTGGGGCTCCTGCCACTGTCAGATCCCGAGACACAGTGAAGTGGAGCCATTGATCAGGACCCACTAATTAGGTAAAGAACAGATGGATAACACTAGATATCAAGCACCTTTTCCACCTCCCACATGACTATGCAATGTGGGAGAGAATACTGCTTGGATAATTGAGCCTCATTTCTCATAAGCGCTACCAATATCTAAAGGTGGCTTGCAAAGAGTTAGGATAATTAATCTTCTGCTTATGGGGGCTTTTATGTCAGAGAAAGAAGCCTTTGAAGAGGATCTTAGGACAATTTATCTGCTTGTTTTTTTTACCTCAAGCATCCAGCAGGTACTAGATTTCCTGGTCCAACAGAGGGCTGCTGGAAAGAACAAGGAAGTTTACTGTGGGCTCCTAACACTTTCACTGGACTCCAAGAGCTTTCATCACTTAGAAGTACTCATAAGCAGCAGATCATAAACCAAGTGAAGAGTTTGAACTGTCTGCCTAAAGTTCCTCCTTAATAGCTCCATTTTTCACATTCTTGCCTGCTTCAGAGAGCTACATTAGTTCATCAGATAGAAGTGCCCACACAGAGGCAAAAAGGCAGAAATCTCTCCGGCTTTCATGCGCTTTGAAGCAGCAGCTGCAGTCAAACCTATTTCTTCCATCTTTGGCTGGTCCCCTCTGAAGATTTTTTTTTTTTGTATCAAATGCTACTTTTATCTTTCCATTTTGGACATAATCCACCCAGCTAGAAACAGTACTGGCCAAAATCCCTGGGTTACCCACAGGGAGAATAAAACGGACATACCCGATTAGACAACATCGCAGAACACAACCCAAAGCTAGTCACAAGAAGCTGCAGTCTCAACCCCTCTCTTGCTGCCAGGGGTTTACAACATCAATCAAATCAATCTTACAGTGAATAATCACTATCRCCCATCACAAGCAATTCTCCCTTGTTCCCTCCTCATGGACTGTCTGGCCCAGAGACCTGTCAGACACATACTGCTACTCTCCCACCCTGCTCTTCAGCGATTTATTAACCTGCCTGCTAAGAACTCACCCATGAAGGACGATGCTGGTGCATCAGGGGTTCGGCCATAGTGCGCCATCAGCTTGTGTTTGGTCTCTTGCTTTCTGTGCTTCTTGCCTACATAATGCTGTTTTGCCATGAGGGGGTTGTTGAAAGTAGCATGGCAGAGGCTACAGAACTTGTCTGGGTCAGTAATGTCCTTGTTCTCTTCATTAGAAGACACAGTAGAGGCAGGGAGGGTGGCAGGATGTTTCTGGGGGGGCACCACTTCTGTAGGGTGGATCGAAACTGTTGATCAGTCACAGAACTTAGATGTAAAAAGCAGTCATTTCATTTCCCCCAAATCCATATTAAAAAAACAAAAACAAGAAAACCAAAACAATCTTAGACAGAATGCAAGACCTCTAAATAAATTCAGGTTGCTCCTACCTCTTAACACTCCAGAATCAGAAGCATGCAGTAAGACAATTTAGAGTAGGCCAGAAGTACTTCCAGGGTTAAAAATAATCAGATTTGCATATTTCTCCTTAAAGAGAGTTAACATAAGTATGGCTTTATGCAAAAGACACTGCATAGATTGTCTCCCTTCTGCTGTTATCATCCAGGCAAAGAAAACAGAAGGCAGTTAGAACACAGCCCTTCTATAGAAAAAGCAAGCAGGTTTCTGGAAACACTGTGTAACTGTAGGACTTGATCCTGAACCAAAGTCAAGAAGAGTCTTGCTTGAGAAACAGCACAAACAGGACTAGGTCTAATGAAGTGAATTCACACAGAGAGTCAAGCACTCCTGTATGATGGAGACACCTGCTACATTTTCTGATTAAGGGGTACTTAAACACCAGACAGGCAAACTTTCTAAGTACCCAAGAACTCTTCTCGGACTGAAGGGTGGGTATGCTCCAGACTGCTCATGCTTACTGCAGCTTGGTGCTAGCACAAGCCATCTTCCCCAGGGGCACCCAGGCCACATTTTTATTTTGTCCTGACCAGCTACACCACCCAGGACTCTCAGATGTCCCTACCTGCTCCCCTCCACCCACCAGACCCTTCTATCTGCTGACAAAGGGGTGGGAAACACAGGCAGCTGTTACTGGGTCAGATTCAAGGTCTGCCTAGACAGTACCCCGTCTTGACAGCAGTCAACAGCAGATGCTGTGGGAAGAGCACAAGGTCAGGACAAGCACATACTGATACTTTCCAGCTATATTCTCCCAGTTTCCAGCTATCTGCAGCTGAGAAGTCCCTGAATCACAGAGGCTACATCTTTGTTTTGAATAGCCCTAGTGAATTTGTCTTTTATGAGTTCCCCCAATCATTTCAGTCGCTAAGCTTTTAGCAGGCACCATATCCTGTAACAAACGTTTCTACAGCTTAACTTCACGTTCCATGAAGAAGAGCTCTCTCCCATTCCCAGCATACAGAGATGGATACAACACGGCTGCAAGCTGTGTTTATCTAAACAAAACACAACCCCACCCAACTTTTACTTTACTGCCGAGAGAGGTTGCATCTCAGCAAGTGCACTGCTAGCCTACCCTATCTCATACGTAAGGGCATTTGTTTACTCACAAAAGCTTATACATGGGGTCCAACGCCACTTCTCAGCTTGGAAYCTTTACACACAGCAATTTTTAGCTTGAACAGCCTCCCTTTGTACCACGCAAAGGCACTGCAGACAGACATACCTTCCACTTTGGGGGACTGCTGCTTCATGTTCTTGGCATGAGTCTTGCCTAAGTAGTGAGAGGTTGCCACAGCCGGAGAGGAAAAGGTCATGTTACAGATGGGACAACACTTGTTCCTGTCTTCCCCATTGCTGCTCTCCTGCTTGCTCTCCTGTTTRCAAGGGGAAATACTATGGTTTAGGTATCTAGGAAAACAAGATAATCAGAGATGTTTAAGTTGAGGAGATTTGACTGAACAGGATTTCCACGATGCAGCACCATACTTGCCTTCACTGGACAGTGATCTCATTTCAGACTAGCCTCTTGCTTTCACCTGTTAGTGAAACACTTTAGCTAGAGGGGCAGTCCCGGCCTACAAGGGTTAAGGATAAGGTTAAATGAGTGGCTGCCAGAATTGGAACAGCCAGCCCTCTATTCTCCGCAAGGTGTGAACTGAGCGGCACAGACATCACTATCAACTGGGTCATCTGCAATACGATGCTAGCTGAGCAGACAACAGCAGTCATTTCTAAGCTTAACATTATGTGCAAAGGAATCCTTTTTTTATCCCCCCTCCCCTCTGCTACAAATGCTTGAGGGTTAGGGATTAAAGCTGAAGCAATCATAAAAGTAGAATCTGTTTCCCAAATGAGTCATGGGGCAGACAGATGGCTGAGCGGAATGCGTTCCCTTTACTGACCAGTAGTTCCTAATTACCAGTTAAAAAAAGCCAAGTAATAAGGGATCACCCCAGAAAGTGAATTCCAGTAGCTGGTCACTCCACAACATGCCCTCACTGAAAGGAAAAATCATTCCTATACACTTYCCCTGTCATTTCAAATAATTCCTAGGAAGACCACCAATAAAAGGAAACGTAGTTGTTTAAATACAAAAGGCAATAGAAACCGTACTCATTGAATATGGCTTAGTGACAAAACTACCATTGAGCTACTCGGTTCCAGCAATACCCTTTGTGAGAGCACATTCTTCATATACTTTCAAGGGCCCCCAGATCATGTAACAATTAACTTTCTGAATTTTAATAATAATAACAATAAAAAAAGCTGTACTTTTACCTGCTTAGCATCCAGCTTCATTTTCTTCCCATGTGCAAGCTCCTCTTCACCATGGATAGACAAATACCGCCTCACTTTGTTTGCATGTTTCTTACTCTGAAGAAAGCACAGAAAACCCTATTGTTTAACACTTTTCCATATCCTCTCTTTAATTAAAGGCAAATCAAGAAATTCAGTTACAGCCTGTGATCTAACCTGGTAATGAGCAAGCTTCTGGGACTCTGAGATGAGCAGAGCACTACACACTTTACACTGGGCGTCTGTGAAAATGTGACTGTTCTCTCTGATCATACGATCGACTGCAAAGAACACAACAGGGGAGTCAAGTTTCCCGAAAAGCCACTTGCTGCCTCAAAGGTGGGAGACGTAAGTACCGCGGCCGCCAGCGCCCAGCACCGCCAGGCGAACGGGGGCGGCCCGGGAGCTGCCCTGGCGGCAGGCCCGAAGGCGGCGAGGGGACTCGCGGCCCGTCCCGGGCACTGCCCCGGGGGGAGGCGCCGCCGGGTCGGGTCGGGTCGTGCCGGGGAGCGGCCCGGCGGGGCTCGGCGCGGCCGCAACAGGCCCCGCGCCGGGACCCAACCGCCCGCGCTGGGGCAGCGGCAGCGCCGCCGGCCCCGCTCACCTGCCTCCTTGCCCACCGGCAGCGCCACCGCGTCCCCGTTGCTACCCGCCCCGTCCGCCATCTTAGCCGCGCGCCGCCGCCACCGGCCCCGCCCCGCGCCGCCCCGCCGCTCTCGCGAGGGCTCCGCGCGCTCCCTCGCGCCTAGCAACCGCGGGGGAGGGCGGAGCGAGGCGGCGACCTCTCGCGAGAAGTGGCGGCGGGCGGCTTCCCGCGAGAGCCCCGCCGGAAGGCGCCGCGCGCCGTCACGTGCTCGCGCTGGAGGCGGGGGCGGCCATGTTGCTTGTGGGCACGTCGCTTTGCTGGGGCAGCGCCGGCGGCCGGCCGGTGAGAGCGGCTCCTGCGGGGAGCGGAGGCTCCACCGAGCCGAGCCGGGCCGGGCCGGGCCGGGCCGGGCTGAGGCAGCCCCGGGTCACGGCACGGCCCTGCAGCTGCCACCGCGGCTGTCCGGGCAGTGCTCTTGAGCTGGTCACCCATGGTCTCACATCGGCTTCCCTATCTGGGTCTTTAAATGACGCTACTGGTTTTCATCACGTTTTCTCTAAAGGAAAAAGTTAAGCAAGAGGATGCTTTTGGATTTAAAGCCCATAATGAAATCTGAGCAATACCCAAAAGACCTAAACTGCTTTTCTCCCTGTGAATTTGACCAGGAAAAATGCTTTAAATCATTCATAACTCAGGTTGCACTGGACTGGACAAGGGTATTCTCCRTTTAACATAAAACAGAAACACAGCTTACAAATGAATACCTGCAACCAGGAGGATTTCCAAAGAGAGCAGGCACATCAGCACGTCTGCCCTGCTAACGATCCCCTGTTCTCAGCTCCGATGCGTTTCTGCTCTTTGCTGACCTCGTGGCAGTCGTACGGCCTGTGCCGCCAGCCCTCGCGCTGACCCGCAGTACACAGCCCTCGTGGAGGCAYTGGATCAGAAACACCCCATTCCTGAGAAAGCCCCAGAACAACTGCAAGTTGAAACGATATTTGTGCAAAAACCAAAACGCCATGCAACTGGGTCTTGGATAAATACTTCTGAGAGCTTCAGTCTGGCTGTAAAATCACTTTAATCCAAAACTTTTATATGACAAAAACACCAAGCAAATAAAACCACAAATGAAACTATCCACCACAGCAGCTGCCCCTGCTTTACGCGCCAGGGCACCGCAAAGGCCGGGAGAGGAGCTTCCACCGCCGGGGTGACCCCCAACAGCCCCCGTTACTGGTGCGGCCGGATTTAGTGCTGTGGGCCCCACTAGGACAGGACAACTCTAGGTGACTGACACACAGCAAAGTCACTAAATCTTCAGCACTGCCTCATCGGGGCAGCGCTCCTTCTGCATCCCCAAGAGACCTGGCAGGGAAGCTTTGTGCTGTCTCTACGGAACCACCGGCTCTCCAAGCCACCCTATTTCAGCCGTGTCCCTCGTGGGGGGAGGATGCAGCCCGGGCTTTGCGCACACGCCGGGCGCGGGAGCCCCTCAGGGCCGCCTGGGGAAGCGGCCGGCCC
>NW_020448307.1:9674753-9722303 GCF_003343035.1 Apteryx rowi
CCCCCGGGGCCGGTCCGCGGCCCCTCCGCCCGGGGGAACCCGGGCCCGCCCCCCCGAGCGGCCGCCGGGCTCTGCACCCGGGCTACCCGGTACTGCCCCCCCGGGGCTGTCCCCGGTCCCTTCTACGGAGGGGACCTGGTACTGACTCCCCGGGCGTGACCCCCCTTCCCCGGGGGACCTGACCCCCAGGGGCCACCCCGGCCCCATCCCTGGGGTGCTGCTACCTCAGCCCTGGGGCCGGCTCCCTGCCTCCCCGGTTCCCTCTTGCCAGGCTGACCCCAGGGCTGCCTCCTTCCCCTCGTCCTGGGGTGGCCCTAGCGCTCCCCCTCCCTTAGTGCACCCTACCTCTGGCTGATCCTGCTCCTCCCGAGCTCACGCACCGTCCAGCCTATGACCCCCCACTCGTGCTTCCTCCCCGAGGTGACACTTTTTGAGTAGCCCTCATCCTCTCCTGGCCAGCCCAGCCCTCGTCGCCCTCCGTGCCTGAGGGCAGTGGGTTGGGAAGAGCGCGTCCGTGCCCATGCCGCAAGGGGATGGGAGGACCTCGGGCGTGTGGATGGGTGCTGTGGGAAGGGTCGTTCTCTCCCCACGCAGGGCCTCTCCTTGGCGGAGAGAGCTGCCGTGTGCAGGACTTGTTGGGCTTGGTTAGAGGGGAGCTGAGCAGTAAGCGTCTCCTGCGGAGCTCAGCGGCATTTGCGGATGCACAGCGCTTGGACGTACTTGGCCTCTGTGGTCTCTGGGCCCCTTCTCGGGAAGGGTCAGGCCTATAAACGGATAATTCCTGTAAACAATTTCCTTCCCTCCGGGGTGCTGTGAACCGTAATGTCGTGATGGTCACAGAGCATCAGCTGGTGCCTGCGTGACAGGGAAAAGCAAAGGCTCCGGGAATGGTATTTCCAGGGGTGCATGTGGTGCTGACCTGCGTGAGCAGGGAGCTGCTTCGTGGCGCTGCCCGAGAGCATCGTGTCTCTTGTTTCTGAGGTGGGGGGAGTTGTTTACAAAGCGACAGCCTGTGTCTCAAACGGCTCAGAAACTCATCCGGGGATGAGAGTCATTCATTTTTGGCTTCATTTTCAAGCATTTTTCAAGCTGTCACAGCTTGGCAGGTCTGTAGCTGCAGTGTCAAGATTTAGAATTATTCTGTCGGTAATTGCTTTCTGATTCATCAAAATGATAGATGAGAGGGAAAATGACAAATAATCACAAGTTGGGGATCTTCAAGGATATCCCTAAAAATGCGACTGGAAAAATGTGGCATGCGTGAGTTCCCTTGTCAGGAGGTCACCTTTGCTGTCAGAGCATTTACAAAGAAATTTTCTTGAATTCAAAGTTGGGAAAAGTGAATAACTGGAAAACTAGTCCATGAGCTGCATTGCAAAGGTATTTTTAGCCTTTTTTCACTGAACCTGAAACCAGATATTTTCACCTTAGATAACTGTCCTTTCCAAGAGTGCTAAAAGCAAAATACAGTTTCTGTACTTAACTTCCTTACCTGAAGAAGGGGTGTGTGTGCTCTAACACTTGTTTTTTCTCCCTCAGCTACATCAGTTTGTCTAATAAAAGCTATTACTGCTCTCCTACTCATACCCACAGACTAGCACAGCTACATGTGCTCTCTTACTTGTCTTGTTCCCTTAGTTACATTTGCAGAGACTCTTTTTGCCACAAGTCCCTTCGTTTTCAGAAGCATAGTGGGAGTTGTGTGGTTACATCTCTTACATCTTTTTTATTTTCTTTAAATGTTGGAGGTAGGTGACTCATCATAACTCCAGCTGATATTTCTCCATGATTTCTTATTTAGCACAGTGTATCGGGCAAGAGATGTATCGCGCAGTCAGAGGGGAGCTGGTGATACCAGAATGRATTAAAAAAAAAGACTGTGAGGCAGTTGCTTGTTGCTGTTTGCTTTTGTTTGAGTGGCAAAGGTTTACAGACTGTCTCTCCAAATATAGAGTGACCCTGCATAGACTCGCGTATTGGAAGCACAGGCCTCTCCAGTACTCATCCTTGCCATCGTGCCAAAAAGCCTGTCTGCATAAGTGTTTTTCTTCTGATAAAAGAGTATTCCCCACCTAGAGAGAGTCGTCTTGTGGTGGCAGTTCTTGGCAGTTGGGTATGAAGCTTCGTTCATCTCTCAGGGCAGAGGGCAAAGAAGCTGTTTGGAGCAAAAGATAAGAAATGGAGAAAGTGTAATAAGGATATTCCAACAAGAGCTGAGTTCAGCTCAGCTAGAGCAGAACAACTTTGTTTTGCAAGAGCCAATGCTTTTCCACAAGCCACGCTTGTTTTTATTTCCCCTTTCCAAACAGACAGACATTTGTGGACTCTGCAGTGATAGCTGCAATCACTTATGAAGCTACGCGTGCAATTTGTACAATATTCTGGCTTCACAGTGCTCAGCAAACCTCTAGTACAAATCATTTTTCACCAGGGTAATCATCTTTTTCCTCTAGGCATGTGTGTGCMTGTATTTGCAGGGAAAGGGAGGCAGAGAGGTTAAGAGAGTTTTCAAAGGCTGCAGATAATCTGGGGGGGCTGCATATATTCCTCCCTTAGTCTTGCCTTGCTGCGTCCTGTAGATGGGGAGTGCATTGCTGTTCTTAGTACTAATGTGGATTTTGAAGTTCTTGCCTATTAGCATTTTTATACATAGCTGCTGTTTGTCTGCAATTCTGTGGTGTTACAGTAGAAGATCTGTCTCTGTATTGGGTAATGTAGGGTCCTTGTTGCATCTGCTCTTATATTCTTAGTTTAGATTCAAGCAGTACGTTTGAGCTATTTCAGTGATCTTGAAGGAAGGCAGAGTGGTCCTGTGGAAGGACACTGGTCTGGGAACCAGCCARCTTGAACCGCGTTCCCAACTCTGCCAGTGTCTGGTGTGTAACGATGGGCTTGTTGCTTAACCGCTCTGCACATGTTTACTTCTGACTGAAACAGAGCTGATAATGTTCAGTCTGCTTTGTCAGGCTCTTTTAGATCACCGTCCAAGAAGCACTGGATGTTGTTGTAAGTCATTTGCTCAACTGAAAGGCAAACAGAGAAGGAAAATGGGGGTTTAACTTTGTGTGCCATCCTGCTGCTCTCATTCACYGAGATCTCTTCCTGGTCCTCTTGTCTGAGTCCTTTTTGATCAAAGCAGCTAACGCTTGCTGTGCAGCTCTCTCCAACAGTCTAGAGGCTGGCAAGGAACGGAGCCACTGAAGTACTAGCTTGTATTGCGTGGGCACCTGCCCTCGGTTGTGCTGTTCATAGAGCACTCAGGCTTGCACTAATAACGCTCAGCAGGTTCCTCCCTGCTTGTCAAGTGCCCTCTTTAATACAAATGGTTCAGGCATGTCTGTGCAGAGGACTTGCGGAGTCTGCTTCTCGTTGAGAAATCCAAGCCATGAGATAAACCTGTGCTCTTGTTTCCAGCCTACCTACTGCCGTTGTCTGTGTTTTCCGTTCCTGTAGGGCTTGTGCAGCCTTCCATGGAGCTGCTGTTCTGAGAGCAAAATAGCATCCTCTGAGAAACACGCCTTTCCCCCGTGTTTTACTGAATATAAAAGCTGGCAAATGGTTCTACTGCTGTGGTGTCTTGTTCTTGCTTGCAAATTTTAGCTTGATTCACTGCCGCATCCTGGTTTGTTTTGCATCAGGACAGTGAAAGTGTGGGACCAAGGAGGGGAAGCTTGGGGCCATGATGGAGGGCGGGAGACGTGCTGTGAAATGAAGGTTTGGACGAGTTTGCTGATGAGCTTTAACAGGAGAAGTTGAGAGGAGATTGCCTCATTGCTTTGGAGCAAGGGCACTCAGAGTGCCTCTTGTCTGCGCTGCTGTTCCCCTGAAACTCCTTTCTAACAATCGGCTGTAATAAAGTATTCTTAACTAGACGAGTGGTGACTTGTAYGTGTGGCTCCCAGTAACACTAAATCTACCGCGCTTTATAATAAGGTTCTAATGCCTGGAGTATTTTGCCTAAAAATAGTAAAAAAGGATGACTGTTAGGGGAAATCTAAACCAGAAGGAAACAAACGGCTTTTAATTTTTCCCTTCATTTCAGAGTGAAGGATGCCAAGGAAGAAGAAACCCACAGAGGGCCTTGACTCTCGAGGTCAGGATGGGGAGGAAGAGGAGGAAGAGAAGAGGGGTGCAGTCAATGCCAAGAAGAAGCGCAGTTTTGTGGACGCATTTATTGTTATATCTGACAGCGATGGAGAGGTCAGTGGTCAGAATGTGGAGTCCAGAATCTGTGCAGGGCCTTGCTGTTCCAGGAGAGTGCCCGAGCATCCCACACTGTGTGTGCTGGGGTCAGACTTCGCTCTGCGTGTATTGTGCTGTTCCTCTTCTTATATATGAGATGAATCAAATCCTATTTGACTAGGAAATGAATGGTGTGCTTGGTGAGGGTGAGTTATGAGTCTGGGATTTGATAACCAAATCCTCTCAGTACTGAATTTGAAACGTAATTTAAAAGTAACCTTTCCTCAATCCCTTTACAAATCTTTTTTTCATAATTTTTATTTGATTGATTTCCAGCTAAACCACAGAAACATGATTCTGTATTATGTGCAAATAGATAAGAAAATGATTCAGAACACAGGCTTGCAAGTAGTTCAGAACACAGCTGGTGTCTGATAAACTGATCCTGAATTATGGAGATCTGAGGTTTTAATGCACTTCCATAGGGTGTAAAGGTGAACTGCAGTGTCAGTTTGCTTGGCCAAGACCTACAGGCCCAGATCATTTATCCCTAGCATTAGCTTATGTCAGCCTTACCTTAAAAGATTGAAATGCCTGTAACTGTTGCACTGGTGGTGCTACTTTTTGGAGGGAAATCCAGAGCCTTGAGAATCTGGCTTCAACCAAAGTGAGGTACATGAGAGGAAGTTATTAGAATCAGTTCTTTACGTATGGCTGTTAAGGCTTTGCTCTGTCTTGCCTGTGATTTGGGATCCTAAGCTGCTTTTTGTAATTCCACCATTTTCAAAAGCATTTCAGTTCACTCTCAAGCTGTAGATCTTAAATCAAGTCCCCTTTGCTCCCACATCTGGAGCATGAGTCTCTACAATAAGGGGATTATCATGTGAGAAGGGGAAAAGCACTAGAAATAAACAGTAAAAAGCTGTAGGGCAAATGATATTGGATGTTTTTTCTTCACATTGTCTGAGTTCTTTCCCATTGGGAAATTCCCTGAAAGAAGTGGAACATATGGCAGTAATAGTTCATTGGGGTTAAACCCTTAGCTCTGCAATATGCTAAGTTAACTTCAGATGTCTGCTGCATCGCTGGCCTTTATTGTGAAACCTATAAGGAAAAAAGAAATCAGCAGTTATAAGAGATGCTGCAGTACATAAAAGATCAGGACCTGTTATTGTCTACAATTATTCATCTCAATGTGCGCGTATCTGAAAAAGAGGAAACAAACGTCTCTTAAAACACATCTATAAAAAGGTTAGGCTCCCTGACTGTTCTGTAAGTTTGTCTATAAACAATAAATTCTGGTGGCATAATCGGTCATATTACAGAAAAGGATATGCTCAGAGAGGCCGTTAAAGAGCCAATTAGGTTCTGTTTAAGTGACAACAGTTCAGTCAGTTGAATAAGTGGATTTATTCAGTTCAGTCTCTTTCTTTCTGTGAGTCATCAGCTTCCAGATCCAGAGCCACAGTCTCTTGCAGTGTTATTTTCTGGAAAAAACAACCAAAAATTTGATTTACATGGGATCTCAAAAAATAACTGTCTGGCTTCTGTAACTGTCTCAGCTTTTCCGTGTGCATCAAGTTGAATTTCAATCTCAGACCTTGTAACTGTTGTTCTTGCTCTAGTAAGACCTTGTTATGTGTTCAAGAAGAGGTGTGAGAATCTCAGATCAATAGCAATTTTGGAGAACAATACATTCTCGATTAATCTTGCATCTGTTAGGACATGGTTTCTTATGAATCAAAAGCTACAAGGACAATTTGGGCATCACTGATTCAATGGCTTTCTTCCTTGGCAGTCTCTTGGCAGGTATCTATAGAACAAGTCCCTAGTTCTGCTTCCAGACCAGCAGATCTTGTAGCAGCTGCACCTGGAAAGCCTCCAGCTTCTCACTTTTGATGATCTTTGGCAGACTGCCTCTCCCAGGAATTTTTCAGTCATGCTGAATTATCAAGCTCATCCATGTTATTTTGCCAAATTTTTTTTCTTTGCTCATGTCTATGCTGTGGCATTTGCGGAGCTGCATCAGAAGGAATTTTTCTGGACATGGGGATTTCTGATCTCTGTTATATCTAATCCTGGTTTCAGGGAATGTGTCCCTTTTTTGAGTAGGGTCAGACGAATTAAGAATAGTCTCTCTGGCTCTGTGGAAGCAAGAGGAGATGACCTTCGCCGTGTGCAGACAGGGTCTCTGAAAACACAGACGTGATGAATGAATAAAATGGTTACTGTCTCCCTTGACTGTTTGAATCTTTCAGGGAATGCCAGAAGAAAGGTAAGTCATTCACTTGCCCTCAAATACGCAATATTCCAGGTAGTGCCAAGGAAAGCTTTCTTCAAACAAATACTGGCTTATCTCCTGATGCTCCTGCTTGAATTGGGGCGCTGATAAAGACACTTTGGCCGCCAAGATTTTCTGAAGCCGTGTCTGAAACATGATTTTCACCCAGCAGGAGGTCTGGTCAAGCAAGAACATTGAACATGGCTAGAGGCCAAATAGTRGTGCTAAAATATTTGACTGATCTGCAGCCTTCAATGCAGTTGATCCTAAAAGACTGCTAATCTGCTGGGGGAACTTGCAGAAGGGTCACACAAAGGTGATTTAACCCATTTCTCTTAGATCCTTTGGGAACCAAGAGGATACCTGCTTCCACTTATAGAGTTTGCATGAAGTCTTGCAGGCTCCTTCTGCCAGATCTTCTGTTCATCATTCTGCCAGCCCTTGGGGTSCATGACGAGACTCCAGGGTGACAGTGCCATCTACTTCTGCATGGCATCCAGTGCCTGTCTTCCTTTAGATGTGGATCTCTTTGCTTGAATATTCCTGTGTTTGGAGGTACTTAGTGTCTGGGTAAATAACATTAAGTTTATAGATGTTTCAGATAAGACCATATTGGTCTTAGTAGAAAAAGGGAAGCATTTTCAGGCATTGGCTGTAATAATTGGCCCCTGCCCTGTCCTATTCTCTGTCAGATGTGACAGTGGGCATTTCATCTTGGGACCAGACACAGCCTGATGGCCCTCTCTCCAGTGAAGGTCTTGCTATAGAGATGACTGTGCTGAAAGCATCACAGCTAGGATAGTAGCGCCCATGTTATACTGCTGCCCATCTTCTTGTGAACCAGAACCGTATGAGAATATCACTGCAGCACCCCGCTGTCCCCTCTGGCTTCCTGTCTCTGCTGTAGTACCAAGGGAACCAGTGCCTCTGGTCCCCAGGGAAAAACGCTGTCTCAGGTACGCTGTTGAGGAGGCTTCTCGGCTCTGCTGCGTTCTCTCATTGGAAGTCAGAGTGGGTCTGAACCAGCCTCCTGACAGCCCAGTAAAAGCCCTTTCTTTCCACACAGGGCTCCCTCCCGTGGGTCTGAAACTACAAGTCTGGCATGAGCTCTGCTGTGTCTCATTGTTCAAGTCTGCACTTCCAGGAGGTTTGTTCTAATGAGCTGAAAGACAGAGCAGAGCTGAAACAAATTCTGAACTGAAGTCAGAGACTAATAAAGTAGGGTGTGATATTAATTTCAGCAGCAGCCTTGGCTAGAGCCAAAATGTGGCACTTCCAACATCTAATTGGCTTTTAAAAATAATTTAGTCTCGTTTTCATCTGCGCATTTCCCATGCAGGACGTGTGTTGTTTGGCTGTGCCCTATTGTTAGATGGTCCCAACTGCTGTTGAACAGTAAAATTAACCAGACCTTTTGACTTTGCAGTCTGTGCTGTTAGCTATGGAGACATTCTTTTGTAGCCTTTCCTTTCCTGAGTCAGTAGAAGCTGGTTTTTGTCATTTATAATGTGGATTCAAGGGAGCTGCATGTGGGAGAGTGGCTACTAGATTCAGTTTATGGGCTTTTAGAAGTGAGTAGAGTTGTATATTTTCTGCTGACAGGTCCTGTAAGTATGTGCCAAAGTGTTTTTAAAATGGGAGTTTGCTTTTCTGCTGTCTGTCGCAACCCAGCAGGTTAAAAAAGGAGGAAGAATAGTGGCTGCCTTCCACTGAATGTGTAAAGAACTTTGGAAACCTGTCTTTTTCTTGATCTGTGTACAATGTTGACAGTGAAATTGCTCATAGGAGAGCATCATAAATTAAACTGCAGAGCATGACACAGAGAAAGAAAATTTGGATTCCTTCTGGCCTTTATGCTTTAAATTGATGACAACGGAGGAGAGACACTATCCAGGCTGGCACTGAGCAGAGGTGCGCAGTTCCCACCTCGCCTCAGCTATAATAATTGTTTTCCCCTGGAAGTTGTGTGTTGGAGATGACCTTGTAACTAAGAGCATTGGTTGCAATTTGGGAATATTTTAATTGATTAAGATTATTTTTGGACTAGTGATCTTATTAGAAAGGCAGTTGGTTGAGTGGCCCCCTGAGTTCCTATTATCCTTGTAGACAGATGAGCATTAAAAGGTTGGGTCAGATAGAGCAAGCCCCGTTGTCTTCTCTGAATTTTCTTGGCCCCTTCTGTTACTACCATCCATGCCTGCATTTATGCAGAGCACTCTGGGGCCTGCGGGGCTGTCTCCCAGCAGAGGTACAAACAGCCATAAATCCTAATTAAAAGGTGTGTTTTATTTTCTGGTTTTAAAAATAAAGAAGATTTAAGAATTCTTGGAATTGAGATGTGTGTGTATATTTTGGCCCATCAGGATTAATTGGATTTGCTTCAGCAGTTCCCTGTACTGTAGCTGTTCAGTAGAATGCTGCTAAGCAATTTAAACATCTTTCTCAAATGTATGAGGTTCATACAGCACGTGTCCTGCAATAATTTTGCTCCTGGAACTGGTGTAAAYGTCGACATTCTTCAGGACCCAGCATGGGGAACAGAGGTATGTACTCCACTGAGCAAGGAGACCAGGCAGTTCTCCCGGGACCCAGGCTTGCCATTAGCCCAAAGCCCCGGAGGAGTCTGAGCCCCGTACTGTCTTGTACTGCTTATTGTAAATGTGTGTCTCTGTATACAAACCAAACGTTGGTAGCCATGGAAAGTTTGGTGTGCTCATAAATCACATCAGTGCCCTGGAAGAGAGCTGCAGATGAGTGTCAGGGTTGACCTTCCGGCAAGTGCAAGAGTGGTAAGGGGAAGATTGATGCCTACAGAGAAGAACTGGGGATTTACAGAGCCTGCTAGGATTAAATTGCCCCGTCTTAAGCAGGAGTAGCACTGTTTAGCACTGTTGGACAGCATTTAGTGGGAGAGCTTTTGCATAACATCCTCCAGTGTGTAATTCTAACAAGATCTGGATGTGATCCCACAGACTCTTCCCCACTTCCTTATGTGTGAGCCACCCACAGGGTCAGCATGGGGGATGCCAGTGCAAACCATGTCAGGGCAATTTGCAGGTTAGTAAGTGGTAAGCGATTTGGTAGAGGAGAGCCAACGGCATTATGGAAAACTGTGGAGGGGGCGAGGTGCCTTGGGAGAGAGGGGATTTTAACTGCTGAGCTTGAGCTAGACATGCTCAGAAGTTGGTAGCATCTATCTTCTAGCAAGTGAGAATCTGGCTGTGAAACAGTCTTTTGGAGACAAAGGGGCAGCTCTTAGAAATGGGGCACTAAAACCAGGTTGGTTGGAGAAGGGAAGGAATCAACCAAAGGAAAAACCCCTTAGGAGTGAGCGTGAGTGTGGGGGGGCGAGAACGACTTGCTAAGCATGATTGCTTCCTTATTGTGAGCAGATTCTTAAATCAGTAGAAGAGAGGAGTGAAGTATGCATTAGGGGATGTAAAAGGTGTAATGTATTAGGGTTTCAGAAAAGCACTTAATAGCATGTCTTGCAAAATCTTAGTTGGATAAATAATTCAATTTGGTCTCGATAGTAACATTCCTGGATTGAAATCCTGTAAGAGACTGTCAGCAAAGGCTTGTGATGAACAACAGAGAGGCTCATTCTGGGGAGATCTAAGGCTGAGGCCAAGAAGATCAATATTAGGGCTGTGTGTGTTTTAACATCCTCATTAATGATCTGTAAGAGGGAGCAAGTGGTATATATACATTAATAAAGTCTACAGATAGCACTTGAATAGTCTTGAACAAAACTCRGCATAGAGATGCAGTCCAAAGGACTACATAGATTAAGACGCATGGGCAACGAACAGAAAAAAATAGATTACATTTGTAAATATGCTGTGTAATGATTTGCATTAAAATAGTCCAAACCACATGCACCACCTTGAAGGCTGCCTTTTGGCGCAGAGGGGCTGAAGGTGCTGTAAGGCACGAGCACGTAGCCGGTTTGCCATGGGTCTCATGGGACTGCAAAAACCTCAAGTACAACTGCAGACAGAGTCATATGAAGTCCCTTCCTAGCTGGGTGTGGGTGTCTTTCCCTGAAACACTGTTTTTGATTCTGATCCTACCTGATTTAGAAAGACAAATTGGAAGGAGTCCAGTGCCAGCCTTTGTTAATGTGTACGCCCTCACTTAAGGCATTAGGACAGCGACTTGCAGAAATGTGTGCCAATTAAGCCTGCGACCATTCTCGTTGAAGTCAGTGTGCTTAAAGTAACATGGTCTTAGGTTGTTTTTGTGAGTAATATTCCAGGAGGCCACATGACTACAAATATCTGAAGTATTCAAGCATCAAAAATTAAACAATTGTGGCAATACTCAGGGCAGTACAATGAGAATAGCACYAGAAGTTAGTGCAGCTGGCCCTCCTGCCCTCGAGATGCGTTAGCCTGGGTGCTCAAAGAACGGCTAGAAGAATTCTAGTTTTGGGCCCTTAAAATTGTGTGGGCAGAGTACTAGAAGCTGTATGAAAGGAAACAGTCCTGGCTTACAGGTGTGAGATGTTTTGTTACAAAAAGGTGTTGTTTTTCTGTTTTGAATGCTTGCAAATACCAGTGTTTTAGCAAGGCCAAACAAATCCTCTCTAAAATCATGGGCAGCAGGTGCAGTGCCTGGTGGTGACTGGCATGAAGTCTATTGTCTCTCCTACTTCTATGTTTATGTCAGTCTGTAAMTCTTGTTGCTCATTATGCTTATCACACAGCTTTTAATAGTTACAGAATGTGCTTGAATTATGTTTGAAATTCAAATTTCACACAAATGGAGGCTTGTTCTTGAACCAATGTTTGTATCAGAGTGGCAGGGGGGAGGAGGCTGGTAGTATTTTTTACATATTGTGTGCACTCACTTTTTTTTTTTTTTTTTTCCATTGCAGCAGGAGTCAAAGGAGGAGAGTGGATTGCAAAAGAAAAGAACAAAACAGCAGCTGGATAGAACAAAGTTTGCTGCTAAAAGAAAAATTGCACGTAGGTCTCAAGTGTGGGGTTGGGGAAGCAGACTGGTCCTGAGCAGCTTCCACTGTTTGTGTTAGACATTATTTCCCTTGCAGAAAGGCTGTGATGGAGCTTGAGATGTACAACTCAGAGAAGACCCTCCTCAATGGTAAAATTTGCCTTCCTGAATAGGCAGACCGTTGCTTGTTTGCTCCCAGGGCTGCATGTGCACAAACTGGTGCACTTCTAAAATAGGTGTGTGGGGGTGTCTGTCCCTCCTCAGGCTTCAAGACTAGTTGAAGCTGGTCTGAAGGCATTGTCGGTCACAAAGTGCTTTCCCGTTCAGGCCCCTCTGCTGCTGTCTTTCCCTGAAACCTCATGATGCTCTGACCCAGCAGTCACAGCTCAGGAAAGATTTCAGTTGCAGTTGACGGTTCTCTGAAATCATTCGCTCACAGCACAGGGCAGCCAGAAAAGCCAGCGATGTTGGGCATCATCAGGAAGGGTGTTAAGAGCAAGAGATCTGTTACGTGTCATTTTGCTGTTATATAAAATGTAGGTGTGCCCACATCACACATTGTATGCAGTTCTGGTCTCTGCATCTCAAGGACATAGTGGAGTTACAGGATATCCAGAGAAAGACAGGTAAAATCATTAAGGGGATGGAGCAGCGGCATTATGAGGAGAGACTGAAAAGCCTGGGACTCTTCATTTAGGAGAAGAGAAGGCTGAGAGGGATGGAATCAAAGTTCACGTCAGGAAGGCAGTACATAAGTTGAACACAGAGCTGTTGTTTAACAGCTCCTACAAAGTCAGAATTAGGATGCACTCAGTGGAAATAGCAGGAGATAGGTTTAAAACAGATAAAAGAAGGTAAATCTTTACACAGCACCTAGTGAACTCCTGGAACTTTTTACCACAGGAGGTTGCAGAGGGGTTGGTATCAGCAGCTTTAATGATGGATTAAACACATCCATGGACAACAAGTCTATAAACAGATGCTAAAGAGAACAGGCTGGCATATTCCCTCTAACACCCCTCATACAGCAGTTCTGAAAGCTGTGGGTATACAAGCGGAAGGGACCACCGAAAGTGCCAGCTTGTGTGCACTCCCTATATAGCTTCAGTTTTTGCTACAGTTGCTTAGCCAAACGGTCCATTGCTCTGACCCAGTGGATCAGCTCTCGTGTTCTTATACTTTGTAAGGCAGCAGTCCATCTAGCATGTTAAATTCAGAATATTTTAAAATTGGAGGACGTTTGTCTACTGCAAAACCCAAAGCAATCATTGAACAAAATGGAGCACTCTGGTGCTCCGCAAGCAGCAGCAGTTGGGCATGTCTGTCCTCAGAGGGCTTGTGTGAATTAAATTGTTTTTAATAGAGGCCTAAGGCCATAGCATGAAACAGCCTGGCTCTTTGTGGGAGTTGAAATCCACTGTGCACATCCTGTGTCAAACAAGTAAGATAACAAAGTCAGAAGCAGGGGACGAGTGTTTTTGTTTGCTTGGTTTGTTTGGTTTTTTTTAGATAAACAAAATAATACCCCTAAAAATCCTCAGAGGTACCATTAAAATGTGACCAAAGGTACAGTGCTAAGAATGCCATATTGCTGCAGTTGGATGTCCTCGTTGCATCTTTGAGTGTGACTGGTTTAAGCAGCTGGTGTTGTGAGAAAGGTGCTCTGGGTGCTCCAGAAAATCTGCACGAGACGCTGCCAGCTCTCTAGCTGTTGTACAACAGGGGAGTTTTGCTGCATTTCTAGATGCTGAAATTCTTGATAATAATTTTTCTCTTCCTAGGGCAAATGCTGCCCTTTTTTCTGTGGGTGTCTCTGTGTCCTTGAAGCAATAGGTTGGGGGTATCTGGCCAGCAGTTGGTTCCGAGTGCGTTGAAATGTCCGGTCTCACTCGCACCTTGCCCCCGGGCCTGGGGCTTGGAGCAGCGTACGGGTAGGAGAGGGACCGGGAGTGGTTTTTTTCACTGGCTGTTCCTGTTGCGGGCCAGATAGCTCAGAGTCACCTCCTTTCCCTAACGGGGATATAGACTGCAGTGGGATTCCTGCTTGGATGGGCTGCCCTTCTCACCTGTTCTCCCCCCCTTGCCGCCAAGGAGCACTGCAGCACACAACCTGCTCCGTGGGCTGGGTCGTGGTGCCAGGCTGGGGCGCGCAGCCTTGCTCGGGGAACGCTGACGTTCGTGGCAGAGCTTTATCATTCATCAGAACCTGCGCTGGAACGAAAGGTGTCGGTACATTTGGATGCCAGATAGTGTTCTCTGTTAGAGAGCGGTCACCTGTTTATTAAGCACATGTGATGGGTCTGCTCCCTCGTTTATTGGAAACTATAATTAGACTTTTGGTGTTTGCTTTTAGGCAAAGTGAGATTTGAAGTAGTAATTATTTTTTCTCAGTGTCTTTAAATATATTCCTTGAATTGCAAGGCAAATTGGTCTTCTGTAAAGATTTGATGCTCCTGGGTAGAGTAAGTTCTTTCTCCTCAAAACTGGAAAATTGCAGATATTTGCAGGCTCTGGTTATAAAGCATATCCTCCCATTTTTGCTTTGTTGTGGTTTTATTCATTTTAACCTAAAGCCATAACTAAAATATATCTATGACGTTTCATCCTGACAGGATAAATGGAAATACAAAAAACCTAAAGAAGTCTCCCTCTTTTTTTCTGGATGAAGTCAGTACTTTAAAGCACATTTGAATGTTTTTACTGTAATTGCACTTTGGATATGTGGAAATACTGAGATCCTGCATTTCCATTATTTTTGAGTAAATCTCTTATTAGTAAGTGTTAGAACTACAACTGGTGGGGTTTTGCATCTAATTCACTTTGCAAACGTCAAAATGGAACATAAATCGCTTAGCAAATTGCCATATTAGCATTTTAAAAGGCTCTGAAATGGTTTAATTTGTTTAGAGCTGTAATGCCTTCAAAACAGTTTTTTCCTGACCCCTCCTTCCCTTCTGTGTGTTTCTTGGATGGGACTGGTCCCAGAAGACGTTCTGTGCTGGATTTCGTATTGCATTGAGATGGATGTGTCATTAATGGATTTTGAAATGTGAAATACAGAATTCCCAGCTTGGAATAATAGTGCTATCCCTACTTCTTGCACCAGACAGCAGAGACATCCACCTAGAAAGAGTTAAGATGTGTGTGAGCATAACAGTCTTTTCTGTCTGGAAGGAGAAGGGTTGTTTCTCTGAAAGCCCGAGTAACCCACTGCCCAGCTGGGACGCTCCTGAAACACGGCTTGCCCCATAAACATGCTTTCTGTGCTAGCTCCTCGGAGTTCTCAAATTTGTACACATCAGTCGGAGGCTAACACAATACTCAGAATTTCTAATCATCATAAATTATGACCAATGTAATCAACATCAAGTTTAGCAAAATGCGAGTCTCTGCACGCGCTGCAGAGAAATGATGAGATGTGAAGCACAGCGTACCGCCAGCTAGTCAGCTCCAGACTCCTCAGCTTAAAGCAGGTCAGCTCTCTTGGAAGGTGCGAGACCAGAGCTGCTACTTGCTCTTCCCACCATAATTCCAGGTGGATTTAAACTCAAGATTTCCCCATCACCAGAGCACCTACTCAGTTGGAATGTGAACTAAGTGCATTTTGTTTGTCTCTGGTTTCTTTGCCAGAGGCAGCAGTTGTCTGGCACATTCCCTGTCCCTAGAGGGGAAATTGCTGTGCCAGGGAGGGAGAAGAAAACAAAATGTACACTAGTAACTCGCCAGAAAATGTTTCTTTATATTAAGCTTCATGAATGTTGATAGCCTGAATTGGTGAACACTTAAGCCCCTGTTTTAATTTAAGCACGTGGGAAGTCTTGTGTTCAGGGGGGGAGTGATCGCATGCACCACTTTTCTTGCACGTGTCAAAGTTTGCAGGGTCTGGCCTAATTTTCCCTGCTGTGATGGTCTGGGCAGGGAAACAAGTCAGCACGTACTCACTGAGTGCTTGGGAGGTGCTGGGTATTATGGAAGTGCTGAGTATTACTGCTGTTTTGGGGGACAGGGAGCCTTCCTCATGTACCAGATTGTAGTGTTTTCCATTAAAAGGACATTTTTTTTTTTCTCTAGTCCCTTCTGGCTGTAACATTATAGAGTGACTTTGTCCAAGGACAAAAGATCCCCATGAGTCCTGAGTGTACTGCAGTCTGCCTTCACTTCAACCTCTTTCTTGATTTTTAAAGAAATTTCCCAGGAAAAAAAACCAAAAACTAAGTGCTGATCTGGTAGGACGTGTAAGGGAATCTACTGCTGGTATTCAGAACAGTCAAAAATGCTCAAATCCTGCCTCAGCAGGGAAAAAATCAACCTGACATTAGCAGCAAGCTGGGGGAAGGGCAAACGAAAGCCTGCTGCTGTGTAGATGCCTCAATGCAGTCGTGCTGTAATGCACAGTCTTTGCTAAGACCAGTGCAATACCAGGCTTCTTCGAGGGAGGCTGTGCTGCTGTATTTTGGTGGCAGCTGGTAGGAAGAGGATGGGTTAGAAAATGGGAGCCTGTAACTTCTGAATGCAGCTTTACCCAGGGAAACTTCTGTCTTGAAACTGGCTGTGGTGAAGGCATGTTTCGTGCTTGGGCAGCCTTTCTGTTCAGTTCCCGTCTTTTAAAGCTTGCCTAACCCATCAGAAAGCAAGCCTTTTGGTTCATGCATGAGATGGCGTGTGCACGATTCTGCCTGAAGGAGTGAGGGGGTTTTGAAGGAAATCTGTCAGTTTGTTGCGAGTGTGAAGATGTATTTTGCAGCTCCTGGGAGAGCTGCTCAGTTGTTTTCCAAGCTGCACTCTGTTCTGCAGGCATTGTATATTTTAAGAATAGTGAAAATGTTGGACTGAATCTAAGTAAACAGGTGTTTCCAAAGTAACTAACTGCTTTGTTTCTAAATAGCCAGTCTCAACTTCTAGATTGCTCTGAGTGAGGAATTTTTTCAGGAAGAAATTTTCTGCTGAAATAGTACTTACAACTCTAAGAAGCCTTTTCCCGTGCCTGAATGGCTCAGTGATACAGTGGAGTAGTGATGTGAGCAGAAGGGGGAGGTATGCATGTGAAAGATCCTTCATGGTACCACCGAGCAAGTAACATTATCCTCTGCAAAGGTTTACACCTGCGGCTTGGGGTGAATAACATGTAGCTCTTTTGCTCTTGGTTAGGTCTCTGAGGTATTGCAAGTATATTTATGTCAGAAGGCAATGGAACATGCTATTTGGCTAGTAATGAAGTATATTAGAGAAGGTCTRCTCTTTATCCTGCCTTGCTTCTGAGTCTATCCCATGCAAAAACACRCATACTTTGGAAATCTACCTTTTTCTCCTCTGTCTTTGAACATGCTGTCTGTAGCTATAGCATATGTTGTTGGATGAGGGTGGTAAGATGTCCCATGGTYGTTAATACACCTAAGGATTCAGAGTTTAGATTGCTATAGAAACCCTAACTGAATTAACTGATTTGTGTTCAGTGATTCAGCTCTGCACAGATGTACTATTTTCATTTAGTGTTGCCTGCTCCAACTTGGTAGTACCTTTTAAGGAAAGCTGAGATCTGGTTATTTTGCCCTGTGCTCATCCTGGGGAGGTGGGGCTCTTTGGGCATCTCTCTCAGAAGTTGGATAAATGTTGGGTGTTTACGTACACCTGCAGCTGTGACTTGACATTATCCTTTCTTTCTACTGTAGAGATGACTGAAGAGGAACAGTTTGCTCTGGCCCTGAAAATGAGTGAGCAAGAAGCCAGACAAGTGAACTGTCAGGAAGAGGAAGAGGAGGAGCTCTTGAGGAAGGCCATTGCTGAGAGCCTTAATGTAAGTGTGCTTCTGTGAAGAGGCTTACTAGGGTTCTTCAGAAACATTGCTTTCTGTGGCTGCTTTGCCATATTGCACAAAAGAAGATTTTACTGGGGGCCTAGCTATTTCTGGCACAGGCTGGAGATAGAACAGTCACAGAGAGTTGTTTTATATCATTCCTAACGAGGCATGTGAAGTCTAACCGAGGCTGTCCTCTAATTTAGGGTGCACAATTTTGATCTGTGGGGGGACAGTGCCCAGGTTCCAGCAGTCCAAGTTGCAGCTGCCTGTATGCTGGGAATGTCCTTGCTACGCTCTGCTGATAGAGAATCAACCTTCTGTTTTTCAGAGCTGTCAGCCCTCAGATTCCTCTGACGCAACGCCTGAGTTGCCTGCAGAAGCAGTGGACAGACCAGGCCAAAACCACCCCACTGAGCAAGAAGGCTCTGAGATCCTGGGAGGTCTGGCGGTTTGCTCTGACACCCCTCGCTCTGAGTGCAGCTCCCGCTCACAGAGTGCAAGAGCTGATGGGAATGGACAGATGGATGTCGCCCGGAGTCCCCTTGTAGTGTTGAGGAGGTTAAGCCAGGAAATCGTTGAAAGCTCACTAGTATCCAGCATAATCGTGTCTCAGGGGAAGGGCCAGCCTTTAACAAGGTCAAGTGAAAAGCCTTTTTCACCAGCAAAAAGTGATTCTAGTAACATGTTACCCAGCGCTCTTGGAGAGGACCTCATCTCTTTGAGTCCCACCTTTGGCAGGATTGCTTCAGGCTCCTGGCGACTGACGCCTCGGAGACTGTTCACAAGCCCCTGCAGCCCTTCAAAAGCAGCGGACCACGAAGGAAAAGAGCAACCCCTGCCTGGCACTGGTCCTTCTGTGGGAGAAGCTGGTGCTGGGAGCTCAGCCACACTCTGGAAGACCTGGACTGTGGAACAGTGTGACAGTCCTGGGAGGAGCTGTGGAGGGGCAAGCASCAAACACACCTGGCAGTCCGGGCATGGCACCAAAGTCTGTGTTTCCACAGAGCAAGCAGAACAGAACGAGGAACCCGACAGTGCCCCAGAGCTTTGCATGCTCAATGTGCCAGAGGAGAGCAGAAGCAAGGAGGAGGCGAGAGACACAGTGCACTATTACTGGGGCATTCCGTTCTGCCCCAAAGGGGTGGACCCCAACCAGTACACCAAAGTCATCTTGTGTCAGCTGGAGGTTTACCAGAAGAGCCTGAAGCAGGCTCAGAGGCAGCTATTGCATAAGAAGGAGTTTGGTAACCCAGTTGTGCCCAGCTCTTCTTCCCTGAGCCAAAATGAGCTTGGGAAAGGAGATCAGATAAGTAGGGAGAACGGGGTTGGTGATGATACAGAAGATGGAGACTCAGAAGTGCAGAAGGAATCAGAGAGCATCACCTGGCTCCTCCCTTCAAAGAGGAGGGAGGCAGAGGAGAGTCCAGGGCAGAACATGGAAGAGGAGAAGAACTCTGCCTCCGATGATGAACCAACCACCAGCTACTGCCAGGTAAGAGCTTGACCACAGATCAGAGTTTGAGCAGGGATGAGTCATGCTTTCCTTCCATTTTAGGGTTCAGTTCCTTCTGCAAAGCAGGTATTGCTGAYGAACGTTTCTCTTAAATTTAAGGACTTCCTGCCCTAGCCATGCAGCTTACTGTGAAAGGGAGAGGAAAAGTCTACAGGCTGGGATCCAGCTCACAAATGGTAGTGACCACAGTGCAGCCTGGCAGTTGTCCATTAATGCACCACTGAGACGATTTCCAGCTGACACTTTTTCTCTGAGGGGTATATGGCAGTACRTCAGGACAGCAAGCTCTGAGAGAATGCTGACCACTGGCAGGCCCTACAAAGCAGTTTAGGGGAACCTGGGGCCTTGTGGGGAGCTCTCCGTTTTCCTTTGTGCTGTGCTTAGCTGTAGCTTTTGCAGACAGAAACGTGGCTTTTGTGCTTGCAGTGCATCTTTCCTTTTGCATCTACACGGTCATTTGTGTTTGAACGTGCTTCACCCTTGCATGTGCTCTTTCTCCCCTTGTTCCTCCGGCTGTAGCTGAGAGGCTCTGCATGCTTGCACGTGTGTTCTGCCTGTCCAGAGGTGATCTGTCATCACAGCAGCCCTCASTGTCCTTGTTCTGGTGGTTGGGCACCCTCTCTCCGCACTTGCTTGTTGGGTTTGGTAGACGCTAGGTGTCAGCCTCTGTCTCTGTCAGGGTTCTCTTGTTGGAGCGGAAGGCAGCTTTCTGTCACTGCTAAGTTTAAACAGATTGCTAGTCAGATGAAGTATTTATTACTGCTGTATTTTAGGTTTGTGTCAGCCTTTTCCAACCCTCATTTTTCATAATGACTTCACTACCGGATCGTTGTATAACTTTATCTTCTCTGTGACTGAAGCCTCAGCTCTGTTGTTCCTGTTTTCAAGTGTATTTGATCATTTACCCTGGTGTTAGAAAGATACTTAACTTGTTTTGTGATATTTATATTCTGTCTTGTAATATTGAACACTTAGGAAAAACGTCATGTCTGCATTTTCTGGTTGCAGAAAAAGTGCAGAGCAGCCTGTGCTGAAATGTGACTTTTCATGACAGTGCTTGGGTTGGGTTTAGCAGGTATAGATTTAAACAAGCCTTAGAGGTGACCTGCAGAGGAAAGAAATGGACTTAAGCCCTTTTTCATTTCTTTAGAATAGATACAAAAGACCTGAAAGGTTCTTAATGCAAACTGCTTTTTTTCTCTGTRTCTTTTCCTTCGGAAATTGAGGTTTCTTTATTCTGGAAGATTGGGGTGACTGCTGATCTGTGAAGGTGTARGCTAAAACTCTAGGAAAGCTGCAGCACCTGGGAGGGGCAAGAACTTTTAATCATTATTGAAAAATGTGGGGTATTTTTTGTTGATATCCATTTAACGCTAATACYTAATTAATTCTTGGGGAGAAAAGAGGTTTTAGTGGTGCTGAGTGGGAACCTGCATATACTCATCCTGACCACAGGAGCTCTCTAGAAGAGCCACAGAATTGTAGATTTAACCTTTCTGATATTTTAAGATGAAAAAACAAGAAAGGGGGGGAAAGCAAACTTAAAATTTCAACCCCAGGCAAAATTCTACGAGTCTTTTATTTACTTGAGAGAAAACAATTTCTAAATATCCCTTCATCTGCCTTATCASTTTTAGCTTAAGAGGTTGTTCCCTTCTCCTTTTGCCTCTCTTTGCAGTCGCCTGCTGAGGCCAGTGCAGGTGATTTACTTTCAAGATCGATATGTTTGATGTTTGCTTGTGCCTCRTCTCAATTTCTTTTCTCTATCAAGTACAATTCCACCAGCAGTGATGAAGGAGGACCCAGAGCAGTCCCGTCCCTGGTGTGCTGCACTGCTCAGAGGCCACTGCTGCCTGCGCTGCCCCAGGGCTTCCCCGCTGCCGTGGGGGCTGCACGGCTGGTGGGAATCGCGGGAGATTTTAGGCTGTGCCAAGGCTAGAAAACATCCTGGGGACTCGAAGCTGTGCTCTGACTCGCCACACCCATCGTTTAAAGCAGTGGCTATTTTTTCAGCAGTTCTTGGAAAAGCTTCTTGCCTTGTGTTGTGCCAGTGAAATGAGGGTGCAAACGATTGCTTGAGGCAGCCCATCTGTACGCCTGCTTTGAAACCTCTCATTTCCAGCGGGCAGTGACCTCCCATCCAGGCAATGGTCAATCGCTGCAACTGCAACGTGCAACCGAGTAATGTTGGTACAGAGAAAATCATTGTTGTCCAGAGATCTCATAGCCTGTGAACCTGTACTAACAAACTTCAGGGCTAATAGAATGCCTTTCTTCATACTCTTTCAAATAAGGTTAGGAGACTCCTAGTCTTTAAAAGATTTAGAGAAAAATGACCAAATTCTGGAGATTTAGAATCTGTGATCTGAACTGGTGCCATACCCTCAAACATACCTATTGGGAATAACAGAAACATGGTGATACAGTGTTTGTGACTGGAGCAGAGATATCGAAAGATATGCACTTTTCAGGAAAGAGAGAAATAAAAATAAAGGAGGAGGTGTAGTATTTTATGTTAATGATGAGTTACACTGCGAAGAAATAAAGAACATCTTAGATAAAACAGAACTTTTTTGGGTTGGAATCACTTTAGGGAACTCTGGCCAGAGGCTTTGCGTGGGGGTTGCTGGGGAAATACATCAGCCATCCAGGACTGGAGTTGATCTAAGTCAAAATCTATGGTGAAAATCAAACTTGGAGAGTTTAATATACTCAGGGAAAGAGGGAGAAAACTCCCTTAGATTTCTTTGAGAAAATGGCATGAGAAATTGCAGGTCTGATAGCATGGACTGCTAATAAACTGTTGTAATTCCATCTGATTAGAGAATGGCAAGTGTAATATGTACACTGAAGAAGAAAGAGATCTGGGTAATGACTGGCAGGTCAGCCTGACCTCAGCAGTGCATAAGGCTTTTGAACAATTTTTAAAGGAAAGAATAAGTAAAGTCATAGAGGTAAATGGRAAATGGGATAAAACGCACATGGATTTACCAGCTGTAGATTGTGCAGGTTAATCTGTTTTCTCACTTTGATGGGACAGCTGATTTCCTAGTCGAGAAAAATGCAACAGAGCTTATCTATATGAAATTCAGAAAAGTACTTCTTCTGGTCAAACATCAGCTGTAACGGTTGATCAGGTCAGCCAAGCTCAAGATTTTAAACTGGAATAGATGGGGGCTGCCAGAGTGTTTGAGGGAGTGCGAGAGGACGCTAACAAGCTTGGGTTGTTTAGCTCAGCAGAAATGGAGGTGGAGAAGGGCTGTGATTGCTGCCTACAAATACATCAGGGTAGATACCAGGGACCGGCAGAGGCCATGGAAGTTGAAGGACAAGGTTGGAGTGAGAACGATGGGCAGGAACGTGTCCAGGAATACCTCTGGGCAGTAAGGTAGCAAGAGGTACTGCCAGCCATTATTGCAGAGGACTGCTGACACACCAAAAGGAGTAATGGAGGCAAAAAGCTGACTAGTTCAAGATGAATACTTAACCATTTTGGAAAAAAATACATGACAGAGTGGGTTCAATACCATGGACAGAACCTGATGACCCAGCAGATCCCTTTTGACCCTCTTAGCTGCGTACRTTGTTTTATATAATATCAGAATTTTTCCTTTTCAGGCCTCCCAGGTGCTGGCTGCAGAGGATGTGCCTGAAGATGGGGAACCAATGCAAATTACACAGAGGTGAGGAGAGTCATTTCCAAGCATGGGGTCTGTGGCCTGGATTCTTCCACTCTCCCTGAAGCAGTTTGAGGCACAATCTCGCTGGGGCTCTCTGGAGCCCTGGGAGCTGCAGAGCCTGGCAGCAGGTCTTGCTGCAAAGGCTGCCTGTAGTTGCTGCTGGTATATAGCACTGAAAATATGTGGCATTGGAGCATTGTGGGAGAGACAGGTGAGGTGCAACAAGGGAGAGGGATCAGTTACTATTGGTACTTTATAAGACTTGCAAGCTGGTTCTAGCACAAATAAAAGGACTTGATCCTTACCCTCTAAAGCTGTGTCTAATTTGGTGAACAGTAAAGCTCTAGAGTGGGGTAGGTGAGCTGAAGGTGAGTTATAGCAGGGACCTGTCTGTAAAGGCACATATACAGCATGGTGGATGGATTACTGGATGTGTGTGTGTGTATTTTTATATTCTTGCCTTACTGCAGAAGAGGAAAGAAGGGAGGAGGAAGCCAGACGGCACTGCCTATCAGCCAAAGATAGAGTGCAGTGCTCCAGAAAAGCCACTTCAGAATATGACAGGTGTGGGACAAGTCAACATGATTTTCTTCAGATTTAAGCCTACTCTCTTCTTTTTCCTTTTTTTTTTCCTCTGGGATGCAGTTCTGCAGTGAAGACTGTGGGAAAAGCAGGGCAAATGGAGAGGATTCAAGGAGGAAGTCACAAGAGAGGGCAGATATGTCATGTTTTTTATTTGCTAGGTTTTATAATTCAAACTTATTTTGGAGCAAAACTGCCAGCTTTTCTCCAGTCTAATGATATTTGGTCTGAACAGTTGATATTAATATGCAGGGTTTGAAAATCTCTCTTGCTTGCACCTTTCTAACAAGCTTAAAGCTTGCCTTGGGGAGCAAAGGAACCTGCGGCTGCAGTTGCTGCAGAAGCTGATGCGTCTGTGACAGCTGAGTTGTTAGCTTGCACGTTTGTGTGGAAGGCACTAAGGTATGAATTCAGGAGCTCTGGCCTCCCTCGTGTCTAAGGCAGAAGAGGCCAGGGTTGAATACGAAAAGAGAGGGTTCTCTGTTGTGTAGCTGATGGGGTTAGAGGCTTTTCTGGTTTGGCTATTTGCTAAGATACGCTGTTTAGCTGGTGAAACCTTCCTGCCCTTTGCCAGCTGAGAGCTCCTGGCTGCCCTCCTTAGGGTTGAGTCTCACCTCGGTGTGCTGTGCCCCTCGTTTAGCAGCTGGCACAACTGTAGTAGGACAAAAGATGGCTGCAGTCTTCTCAGTTTTGTGCACATTAAGTGTTACCATCTGGCTCCTGGTAATTTGCCAGAACAGTCTTGGGTAAAGCTCAGGCACCCTCGTTGGCTGGCCTCAGCACCACTTAATGGAAAAACACTGCTCTGAGTTGAGTCTTGAGATATTGAAACAGTTTCGGAAGCAGCAGTAGTGGAAAGAAGCTGCTTTGCTTTCTGTGGGCCACTCTGCCTGATTGTTTTATGCTTTGTGCAGAGTCTGGTAGATTGGGGTTTTAATAAATGATTATAGGCTTTGTTACCAGGAGATAGCTGGTGTAGCAAGCAATGTGGTTTGACTTCAAATTGATTAGCCCATTTTATAAATGTCATAGCAAGTTGTTTTGTGTGAGTTCTTTTGAAGTGAGCCCTGATGTTAGACACAGAGTAAAACACGCTCAGCCTAGATTCATAACAAATGCTTTGAGATGCTTTATTTAGAGAGAGAAGCCACTTGTGATTTCCTATCAGAATTTTGTTATTTATCATAAATCAGCAGTGGCTGTTCTCTCCTCTCTAAGGCCTGTAGTTGAGCTTAATAAATCTTCTGTTTGTCAGTATGGGGATTCATGTTTTTAAAGTGTATTCTTGCATACTTGATCAGACTAATCAGAAAGCCATGCAAAGCGCTGAGGGTGTCAGCATGGGTGCCAGACTTACTCAGCAATGCCTGCCTGTTTCAGAAAGACATTGTGCTCTATGGGGAAAAAAATACGGAGGAATACAAAGGTCAAAAAGAGAGGAGTTGTACACAACGCTGTGCAAAGGAACTGCTACGCCAATGTTGGCAGGACTTTGCTGCAAGGAAGCTCTGTGTTGTATTGCATTGGTGCTGCTTCTGGCTGCCACGTGCAGTGATAAGAAAGAAAATTAGCAGTATGAAGAGGGAAGGAGAGTAATACAGTGTCAAGCAAATCTGTGTCTTTCCTCTCTAAGAAGAGCCTTGACACAGGTGAGGAAGTGCTGGTACCTGCACAATTCCCTAATCTAAGAGTAGAAAAATCAAGAGTCCCACAGATCTGAGCAAGTAATTTTGCTCCTCTCACATGAAATAATGACCCTTTGTGTCTTTTTATCAAGGGCTTCTAGAAGAAAAGTAGTTCCTTTGGGGTTTTTTGCTTAGAATAGCATTTTAAACCCATGTATTTCTCTGTTCTCTTGGTTATTGGAAATTAAAGAGTTGTGTGCCTTTCTAAACTGTGTGAGACAGGCAGGTGCATACTGTAACACCTATTTGATGTGAAATTTATGCTGTATATTTATATTTTGACAGCATCTCTGTATTGACCCCACTTGGCAATAGAAGGAGTCCAGATATTGCCACAGAAAACTCTGCTGAAGAAGAGGTCACTGTTTGCCCGGGTAAGAGGCACTTGGGAATGTTCTGARTATTGCATTGAAAGTAACACACTGATAAAACTCAGAGAAAGGAAGAGAATTGTCAAGTTATTTGAGCAAAACAAGATCTCCTTCCCAGCTCTGTTTATCAGGGCTGAAATTAACTAACTTATTTTGTTTAATTCCCTGGTTTTTGGGCCCATTTCCTTTAAGACAGTATTACAGCTCTGTGAACAGAAATTGCTAGGGACCTGCTGCTGAAGAGATGCCAGGACGTATGTCAGGGCAGAGTGCTCATTCAAAATGACATGTCAGGAGTGGTCTCTTCAATACCATCAAGAAATTTTCAGATCCTTTGGTGTGAAGCTATGTAAAGCATGAGAGCTGAAATGATTTTATCTTATATTAATTAACAAACCTGTTTGGGACCAATGAGTTTTTCTTCCCTGGTCTTTTCTATCATGTGTGATTCTTCAACTGATTTTCCAGTTCAGGGTTTTAAGTGAGAAACCTGATGAAAAGACCGCTCTTGTTCACGAGCAGCTGTAGAGGGAGAGGTCATGATGGTGCTTGGAGGCATTTTTTTGTTGCTAAGGAAAACATGGAGGTCTGAACAAGGTGCGACTGCGTGACAGACCACAGAATGGGAGCTCTGTCTTGCTCCTTGGGTGTAAGGGAGAGCTCTATTCTTGCATTGTCTCTATCGCAGCAAGTGTCCCACGCACATTCCCTGTGTCTAGTCTCACTCCCCATGAAGCTGCAAAGCTACAGTGGCTTTGTCCTCACACCATTGTGCTGTGACTTTTAACCCCTCATCCGGCTGTGTTGTTGCACATTGTCTGTTAACATTTGTGTCAAGTCTAAAAAATGTTTAGAAGCTGTGAAAACACTGTTAAGAAATAGGCTAAGTTACACCAACAAGTGAGGAGAAAGTTTGGGGGCTGCAAACCTTCACTGACATGGCAATGTTTTTTGCAGAGACCCAGCCGAGTCCATCGGAAGATAATGAGCCAGAGAGAGAAGAACTCTGCTCGGACAGCAAAGATGCACCTATGCAGGCAAGAGAGTGTGAAGCTTGGGAAGTGTCCCGTTTCCAGTCTTGCTTTCTAGGTCTTTTGCTCAGCTGGGCTATGCTAGTATTTCCCCTTGGGTGGTTGAGAGCATAGGTTTCTGCTGCTAGGATCCTCATAATCACTTCTCTTTTCACTTTTCTTTCAATTGCTTCGTAACTCCAGTCCCCTTTGGCCAAGGGTTGCCTGCAGCTGCTTCTGGAGCTGGGGAGCTGATATCAGTTCTAGCTTGTTATTTTATATCGTGTCCATTCCTGGGCTGGATGATATCCTCAGTCTGGACAGCAGCGCTGTTGCTTGCCCAGGTTTAGAAGCATAGTGCTGTGGTGGTCAGCAATGCAGGGGATTCCAGGAGCTCTGGTGGGATTCCTGGTAAATCTTAGTCGCATCATGTTGTGACACATTTTTCCCTGCTACAGTCCTTTGAACTTCAGTGTCTTTTGTTTTCCACAGACCATCTCTGAAAGCCTGAGAGGAGAGGTTCACTCAGAGAGATTGGGTTGGGATAAAGATGACATTGAAATGTTGAGAGCTGGTGATGGTTTGCAGTTCAAGGAGAGTGAGCTGAGCCCAGGAATCTTGATTTTTATGCAGCAGTAGTTAATAGCAGTAGTAAGTCAGTGGCAGGGCCATCCTTTCTATCTCCTGATGCAGATGTGCGCTGTTGGGTGGCTCCTTTTCCTGTGTTGGCACACCTGTGCAGCAATTGCTGTGCAGCTGTCACGGTACCAACATCTGACTTCAGTTCCTGCTTCTGATAAAACTCCCTTTGTCTAGTAATTTAGAGAGCTGTATCAAAGGGGTTGCCAAGTACCGCTCTGGCAGGGTACATGAATACAGAATCGTGCAGCTCTTGACAAGAGGATTCATTTGTGGAAGGCTCATTCTGGGAGTCTGCAGCTTGTACAGGGTGTCTGCAGCTCCAGTGTCTCATTGTCACAGGCCCCTTAGTAAACCAGATTCTGCTCTTGTGTGCCTTTCATTCTGCAGGCATCTCAAAGCACCCCTCAGTCAATTAGAGACTGCAGCAGGGAGAGGCAGTCAGCCTTCTGTGCAGGGCCCTGTAGCCTTCGCCACTAAAGTGCGATCGTGACCCATTCAGTTATGGCCAGAACGTTGGCCTGTCCCTCACATTTTGTTGATGGTGCCTTTGGGTCTTAAGCTTCTGCCTAGACAGCTGCTGGACGCAAGATGGTCAAACCAATGTCCAGGAGTGATGTGGTTGTGCTTCCTAGGGATTGTTCAACAATATTATCATTGGCAGCAGGCACCAGTCCTGAGCCTGCAGCCTTCCAGGAAGACTGCTGAAATAACTATCATATAGATCAGCCGGTAGCGTGAAGCAGGCATAGGCCCATGGGACTGACCTCTTCCCAGCAGATGCTGAGCCAGGACAGAGGAGTCTTGTTCCTGAGTTCAGCCTCTAGCATTGCTCTTGGCTGGCTGTTGGCTGCAAGCACTTTGTCTTGTAGGCACTTTTCTCTGCTGAACAGCAGAGGCAACAATTCCTGCCTCTGGCAGGGGTGATTGGTTTTGCAGTTGAGGTTTCTTAGATTGTTCCTGCAAGGTTTGGTACAAGCAGTTTCGGGACCGTGGTGCCTTTTGTTACAGAATGTTGCATTTCCATTTAAAATTAGTAATTTACCACAGAATGTAGGCGGGCAGGGTGTGCAGAATTGGTGATCTCCTAAGATTGTTTTAAAAATGGCAGCTAGAAGGAGCAGTGCCTGCTGCTTTTCCCATCATATATTTCCGTGTTGTCTGACTAGAGTAACGCAGGTTTGATCTGATCATTCATATTTGACATGTCTTGTTTTGTATGACTCCTCTTTGTGACACCCTATGGTGAGGACTTCACAAGATGTAGTGACACTGAAATGTGAGAGCAGAGTATGAGAGCAAATGCTGTAAGTGATGTACTTCAACAGCCTAGGTTTGGATGAAGAAATTCTTGTAGCAGCTCTTCCATAGTGCAGAGAGTTTCCCTGGAAATGAATGTGCTGTCTGTCCTTGGGGGTCGCTACCCGTGGCCTGTCAGCCAGATACTGGCGGGAAGGGTCTTCTGAGTTGGATTCTCAGTTCAAGGCCCAGTTCTGCAATCTTTTGCTCAGCTCTTCTGAGTCAGTAAAGTGCTCTTCTTCCCCTCAGGACATAAAAATGAGGATGGGTGCTCAGGATCAAACCCTCATTTGGCAAAGCAGGTGATAAACCAAGTAATACGACAAACTGCTCCAGTGGCACTGAGCGTCTTGGCTGACCCCAATTACTGCTTCCCCGAAATTACACTGTTGGAGGGAAGCAGACAGCAGTTTAACTGCATACTGCATACATGTCACTGCTTAGAACCAAGGACAGAAAACTCTCCTATATTAATTTCCTACAGGTTTCTTCTACATGGTTAATATTTAAATAAGTTTTTTAATCACTGTAAAAAATAAATTCTTTCTTAAATCTATAGAAATCTTGCAGAAAGCTTGACTAGGCAGAGCTCTAGTTACTAGTGAGATGGTGGCAGTCTGCTGTGTCTTGGGCACATTAATAGTGTGGGGAACAGTTTGCATTTCAGAGGGTGAATAGTGGTGCACTTCTGCCGTTGTGTAATCAATGCAAAAGGAGAGTATCAGTGATAACGGCACCCAGAGAACAAAGATGGGCTGTGACATTTTGCCCTCGCAACACTGGTGAAAAGCCACCTCTAGTAATTTTATGTGACATGGATTTTAACTATATTGCCTCTCTCCTTGATCTGTGTCCCCTCTGATGACTGCTCCAGCCACATCCTCTAGAGAGGAGGTGCTCCCCAGTGATCTCGCCATACTTGCTAAGTGCACAGCAGCCTCCTTTCATCCTGGAAGAAGGTCTATTCCCAGACAGTGTAGCCTCTGTAGCGTGGATCATGTCCAGAGACTGATGAGCACAAGTCAGGTGTTGAACTCTTGCTTTGCGCCATGAATTTTCCATCAGYTTCGCTTCTGAGCTTTCTTGATTAATGGAGGCTTTGCTGTTTTTCTGCAGTAGTACAGGTGATGTTTGCCTTAAATGTTGTGCACGGCTGTGCAGGGAAGTTTCACTGTGATTCAGCAGGATGTGTTGCCTTTGGAAGAAGAATTAGATAGTACTGCACAGTTTACTCAGCCAGTGGTGTTATTTCTGCCCTGTATGTGGTGAAGGGAGAATAAAACTTTCCAAGAAAAGCTGAGTCTATGGGAGGGTGAGTAGCTCCCAGGCAGCAGAGAGCTCAACAGCTAGCAAAAGGAGAGAAGCAGCACAATGACCTGTCTGGCTGATTTTTTTTTTTTTCCCTCTTCTTCCTCCTCAGGCTGGGGGAGATGAAAATGCTGGCAGGACTGCGTCTGAGTGCAGCCCTGCAGCTGCTGACCGTGTGTCGTGCCCACTGTGTGACCAAGGCTTTCCAGCCACGGAGATCGAGCTGCACGCCATGTACTGCAACGGCATCATGGGAGAGGAGACTGGCGAGGACACTCCAGGTCTGCCAAGCACTGGTTTTGTGTATTTGCTCTCTGTGCTTGTCCCCCTTTCCTATTGCTTGCAGCCTTGTTYTGTAATGCTGTCCCTGTCAGGATATTTTGTCTGTGGCATGTAGAGAGATTGATTTGTTCTCTCTGCCTTTTTCCATCTCCAAGTTGGCCAGGGAGAGAGTTACTGGATGCTCCTGTCTTTCCAGCACCTACTGCACAGATAGCTCTTCTCTCTGAATGGCTTCATAATTGATCGTATTATTAGTCCCTTGGAAAGTGTATAAGCTGAATATTACCCCAGGATCTGGCCCTGGCTGCTTCACTCAAAAAGCACATCTTTTGTGTGTTTTGTGAGAACCTGCAGAGAATTTGCCAGTGGTAGAAAATGACAGACTCCAGAGCCAAGCAAGTGAGAGCGTCCTTCAGGGCTCTCAGGAAGGGAGCATCTTCTGTACGACTCCGAGCACAGTCTGCACTGTACAACGAGTCTGACATTTGTATCTGTAAAAATGGTTTGTTCAGCAGTGAGAGACTGTAGAAAAGTTTTCCTCTTGTTCCTCTAAAATTATAAAATGATAACTATCGACCTGGGAGCTCAGATCTTTCTCCTTCATGTGAAGACTGAAGCACAGAAGTGTGGTCAGAATGCTGATATTAAACCCTCTTTGCAGTTCTCTCCATGTCAGTTTTTCATAACCAACCTTTGTAGAGCTTAAGTGAACAAATACACCAGTTGGTTATCAACATATTCAATAAGTTATGTTTTAGCTTCTGCTTGATATGTAAAGCCTGTATTAGCATAATGTCAGGTAATATCAAAGCAGTAGCTTGTAATAAGATTAACTTTTCAGGTTGTGCATATATAATTTTCAGTTACATGTTGAGTTATTAAGTACAACCTTAATCTATGATGTCTAAGCAATGTGAGCAAATCAGAGCTGGTACAAGAACTGTAACTTTTGCATTTCTCTAGCAAAAGGAAGTTTCACCATGTAACCTTAATGCAGAGTTGATGTAGTTTTAAAATACAGGGTCCTTGTTATATAAATCTTTGGAGATATGATGTGGGTCCTGTCAAGACAGAAAGAGCCAGAGTAGCAGCTGATACTGCTTGGAGCTGAATTTTGGTGGGGAGTTGTCTCTGCAGGCACAAACTAACTACTTCTGCAAAAGGGGAATGGCTCATGCAAATCTTGAATTATCACAGTTCCCCTCCCATCCTCAACACTCATAAAGGTCTTACCCGTGCTACAAAATGAAGCAGAATTTTTAATATACCTTTTAGCAGGATATCTTTTGTCCTGTTGTAATCAAGTCCCCAGTGTGCCTGGACTGAGAGTATATCCGTTGATCCTAGGGAATCCTGACTGTGATCCGGAAAAGGCTTTGAATTTTTTGGCAATGCAAGGGAACTTGTTTTTTCCTTTGATGTTGTATTTCAGCAGGACAGAGTTCAAGGCTGACCTTTTCACTCGGCTTCCAGATTGGTCTCCTTGGGGATGTTTGTATGGGTAGCTATTTTGGAATTGCTGTTTTGCTACTCTGGCTTGTTCAGAACAATCCCCCCATATGAAAACTAGTCTGGAATAGAAGTGATTTTGTTCTGCAATAATGGCTCTAAGAGGAGCAATGGTTCTGGGACAAAATCACAGTAATTTGGGTTTTTGATTTTCAGTTAGTCTAGCATTTTCCCTGTAGACACCAGGCTTTGCTAGCCATAACAGTCTCTGATGCCTGTGTTGTCTGGGCCAAAAATCTTCACGGAACTGTGGGCTACTTGCACTTAGAGCAAAACATGATGTCTGGCTGAGGTTTGGCTTGTAGGGCACCTCAGTCCAGTTCCCACTGCCTGTACGAAAACAAAAACCACCCTGGAAGGTCTCAGTTGGTGAGCTAATCAGAGGCATTTGGGGCGTGTAGGCAGGGATGATGTTTAGCTCTGAGGTGAGGCAAGACTGTAGCCTGGAACATGTCTTATGGAGGTACAAAGGGACTCTGTTTCCAGGCTGTTACTGTGSCGTCTTCCACTAGCACAAAATCCATACGTAAAGCTAATGTAAGAGGGGGAAAAAGGTGGGAGAATTGTCTTCTGAAGCAAAGAACAGAAGCAATAACCCCAAGAAYACAGCAATAACCTTGTGTGAAAGAAAATCAAAGTTTTGGCCCCCTAAGCCCTGTCCTGATCTATTTAGAAAATGCGACTTCAGTTTCCTTTTACTGCACTGGGTTAGGGGTTCTGATTTGTCTTAGGACTTACTAATTGGATTTACTCCTGATATCTTTAGTACTGCAGATTGCTGTAATCTTTAGTGTTTTCTGTTTTAAAATTACAAAAGGATTCTTTCGGTTTTGCTCCACTTGTTCCCTCTTCTAATCGTCCACCAAAGCCTTTCAGTGTTTTGTATAAGGAGGCCAGCTCAGGCTGGCTGATATTTAAGGACAGGTTTTCAGACTATTTAGCTGGGCAAGATGAGCTACAGTTGCTTCCCTTGTGTATGTACATGGTTGCCTTGGCTGGATGCCTGGATCACCACATACCTGGACTGTATGAAAATCTGGTCATGAATTTCCATTTCCTTGTCATCCGAGTAAATGATGTGGAAGAGCCTGCTGTTGCTTTGGGGAGGCTTTGAGCCCTAGTTGCCAGTTCCGTGAATATTACTAATTCCTGGAGAATGAATGAACCCCTTGGAAGTGCTGTGCCAGCTCCTCCTTCCTATGTGCAGTCATTTGAAGGGCTTGCTTGTGAGAGGGGCTCTCCGATGAAGTCGTCAGATCCATCGCCTTCTGCTGCTGCCAATACCAGAATCTGCTGGTCTCAGTCTGGAAGCGAGTCTTGGCTGTTACTGAGCATATTGAATAGGCTTGAGCTTTGGGACGTACTCTGTTCCTGTGGCCCTCCATCTATGCACTCACAACTTCTCAGTTCCCAAGTGAGCCCAAGAAAAAGAGGATTTGATACATCCCTTCCTCCCAAAGCCTTGAATACAACCTGAAGCAGCTGTCAATCTTCAGAGTGGCAGAAGCAGCAGTGATGGTACTGTTAAAAAGCTCCTGACATCAATAGAAGTGGCACTATTACAGCAGAAAGAGTAACAGAACGTGTGCAGAGAAAAGCTTCATCACTTGTGAAAAAGGACAAGATGCTGGAGAGCCTGCCATTAATAGGATTTTGCACAAAAATAGTACAGCTGGTAGTAAGAATAGGGATCTGGGTGCATGGAGGAGAAACCTGGTGCAGTGAACAGCAGATGCCTAGTGCAGCAAGGCAAGGAGCTTAGTACGATATGGCCTTGCAGCTCGGCRTGCTGGCTGACCTCCCCCGTCAGCCCCAGGAGGTAAGCCTAGAGGTGGGCATGCCAACAGCGGGGCCGTGCTGGGAAGGGCTTGATCCTGTTCCCCCGGGTGAGAGCTGGAGCAGAGCAGGCCAGGGATGACTTGTCAACCCGAAGAAATGCAGAGCTGGTGAAAAGGTCATTTTCAGGCTACAGAATGTGTCTGACCTAGCAAAGAGCATTACATCTGGGAGAGTTCCAAGGCTCTCATCACACAGCCGGTCAGGGCTGCTCAGTTGCAGTGGGGATTTTCCCTGTGGCAAGCTTTTTTCTTCCTCCAAGTTCTCTTCTGAACCCCMTTCCTGCAGGCTGCTGGTGTGTTTTGGCAGGGGCTGTGCCTTGCCAGTGTGTGTGAACATGTGAACTGGGAGCAGGCTGACTGCTGTGCTTCACCAAGCCTGTCGCACTGTTGGCCCTGTTCTCTCTCCTGTGCTCCTGCTTTCAGCAGCACAGCTGGGGGTCTTCCCCTGGGCATCTGTAGAGCTGGTCCCAGAGATCTCTAATGGGCCCATTATGCCAGATGTGTTCACTGCTTTTGGAAAAAAATAGAACTGATTAACACCTGAGCTAGTGCATGAGGCTCCTGAGACGGTGTTAAAAGAATATTAACAAGTGCACACTGATTTGGAGAGCAGCTTTCACCACGCTGTCAAATGCACATGTTAGTTGGGTTGTTGGGAGGCTGGATGGCTTGGGGGTTGGCCATGGTTGTCAGTCCTCCTAATCAGACTGCCACTTCAAATCTGGGCCAGGCTAAGTTAAACAGAGATGCCTGCTTTGGTGCCTGTGAGAAAAAAGCTGTTGGTCTCAATCATCACCTGATGACGATATCCACGTCCTAGGAAGTGCTCAAGCTTGACCAAGCTTCAGCGTGGATGTCTCCCTTCAGGCCCAAGAACTCCCAAGGGGCTCACAGCGCTTTTGCTGGTTGTGACTGCAGATCAGAGGTGGCTAGTAATGAAGAGGCCTTATTGTATCAGTATCAGGGATAAATATTGGGGCTTGCAGGGTTGCCTAATGCTCTGGAAATGGGGTTTTACTAAAGCTCTGAAGGATTCCCCCCATTCTGTGCAGAATTCCCCCCTTCTTTCCCACAGATTTTGTGCCAATAATAACAGGCCTATACAGTGGATTCAGGCCTTTCTTTTAATGAGAATATCAAGTATGGGAAGCAATGTTACCAGGCTGTAAAACAGCTCCGTGCATTCTCCCTTAGCCAGATTGCTGAGAGTGCTTACTGCAACATCTGTTTTGGAGCTGGAATCTTGAATGTCCCTGGTGAAGCAAGCTAAGATATCTGATATGCTCCCCGAGGATCTTTGCTGGTGGCATGTCAACAGGAGTATGCTGAGAGGAATTCAACTGAAAGAGACAACACTTAGACATGCTCCCTGCAGATGCCTGGAGAGCAGGTTTGGAGAGACTGCTTGGGATTGCTGAGGGAACAGAAAATGTTGGCTCCTGTGATCAGCATGCTAGTCAGGCCAGGATTTTGCTAGCTGCCTACGCATATCGGAGCAGGCCCTTCCCTGCTGCTGTTAGAGAGAAGTGTCAGTGATGCCTAACTTTGGTAGAGCCATCCAGAGACCTCATAGAGCTTTATGCAGAGAATCATAAAGATCACCCCCCCTTTCACTTTGAGGGGGGGAAAAAGCAGTGACCGTTTAGGCTATTTGCTGAAACCTTCCCTTTCCAGCATGAGCTGTGTCTCTCTGCAGCAAGACTAGCTCTTCCTATCACATCAACAGAAGGGCTGATACCTTTTCACAGCCCCTGCCTCAGCTCCCTTTTCTCTGCAAACCTGCAGTTGCCAGACTCGCTCCCCTGCGGTAGACATGGGTGCTCAGTTTGGCAGTGAGCAGTACCATGATGCTGGAGCAGCTGTGTAACTCTTCTCCCAGGCTGTTGCTCTGCTGCACATCAGCTTTAAAATTACTGTAAACGGCGTACTGTTGATAAAGCTCTTTCCGGTGGTCAAGACAAATTACAGTGTGAAGTGGCTAACTGCTCTGCAGGTGCAGGGAAGGTAACTTCTTCAGTATCCCCTCCAGGAAAAAAAGGACAATTGGCCAGCGACATCTTCTGCAGGAAAGAAGGCCCTGCCTATCCCAGGCCAGTGTTTCTTTGCCTTTTCTGTCGTGAATTCTGCTGCAGATCTGAGTGGAAGAGGTTGAAATATATTCTTTTTGGATGTTGTGTAGGGATGCGGTTGGGTGGATGGTGGGTAACCCTTTCTGCTTTGCCTCCAGTGCTTACCCGACGTCAGAGAGAAGCAAGAAGTAAAGCTGTCAGTGGTGAAAGTGGCCCAGCATCCTTAGACATTGACAAGTAAGTAGGTATGCTTGCTCCTCTGAGATTGTTTCCTGTGCTCCAGTTCTAGCTTGTCTGTGGATGTCTTTATACTTGAATAAATGCTGGGAGTCGGCCTTCTAGCAATATCTTCCTAAGAAATTGCCTTCCCTCAGTCCATCTTGTTGCAGTACTGGATATTTTTATACCAAAGCAAGAGGAATTTGCTGTTTTCAGATTGTTTATTTTTGCACTAACTTCATTTTGCCCAAATCCATGGTGAGCTGGGATGTGCAGTCTCTGGCCATTGTGAGGGGAGCTGTAGTTAAAACGGTGCTAACTCAGCCAGTTTCTAATGAGAGATTTGAGCTTGGTAACCCCAGAAAAAGGAGAGACTTGGACAGGGAGGCTGTCAACATGGCACCTGTAGTGATATTCTTAATTAAATTAGACTTTCAGAATAGCAGTGGCTTTGTTTAATCTCTTCCCATGCAGCCCCTCCTCCTCACACCCACACAAAGCATCATAAGAGAGGATCTGACAGTAAAATCCCTGCTATGGAAGCAATTTTGCTGTTRCAAACAGTGGATGGCAACATCACTAATGGAATTAGGCTAATTATAGAGAGGACAGCTTCTGTTTAGACACATTATCTGGGTAATCAGCACTGACTGGAAAGAAAATACAGGAAAAGTACTGCAGAGTTTTGCTCGATGGGGGCTCTCCATATGCATTTTAGAGCCCGGGGTGAGTTTTACTAGGTGAGTGCTGCTTATCAAACTGAACACAATACTGCTGGGGCTGGTCCCTGAGGGCTCGTCTCTTCATGCAGACGGTCCGTTCCTGAGTAACTCCCCGGGTGGATGCTCTTCTCCTGAAGAACCAGTGCCCTCTTCTGCATGGTACCATCCATGCTGAGAGCTGGCGTGGAAGCGACTATTGCTGTATAAATCCATGCCTGACCTTCATCTCCCTTCACCCAGGGTAATTTTCTTCCCAGGCACATTCAATCCATCCTGCATGAGCCTGGGCATCTTCTGCACACATGAGGGGATTTGAGGAACGCGGCTGCAAGAGAGGGTGCCTGTGACAGTCGCCCAGCAGGAATATGTGCTCCGCATTCCTCTCCCAACATGGCTTGATGTAAAATGGAGACAGTACAGAGAAAGACTTGATTTACTAGTCAGACAAGTTCATCCAGCCCTGGTAAAATGTCTCTCTGATTTAGCACACTTGGTTTGCTTTTCAGGCAGAATTTAACTCCCCTTTGCAAAGCCCTTGCACTTCATTTCTGCGAATTTTGACAGGGTGCTTTATGTCTGGGGAGAAGTCAGTGGTGTTTGAGATAGTTAGATGAGCAGATTTGATTACTGTCCTGCTGCTGCAGCAGCAGGATGCAGAGGAGCAGGCAGGGAAAACTGATAATCACTCAGTCTTTGTCATTGGTGCTGGCCTGACCCCACTGAGCAAGTCCCGATCTGTTGACATGTCTCCTCTGTGGCATGGCCTGGAGGAGGAAAGTCGCCGCTGGTGGCTGGTAGCCCAGTGCAGGGTGAATCCTAATGCAGTGCTCTGTCCTTTCCTGCCTGGCAGGTGTGAGAAGTGCTACCTCTGTAAGTCACTGGTGCCACTGCTGCAGTATCAGAGGCATGTGGACAGCTGCCTTCAGGCTGCTAGGCAAGCTCAGGGAACCAGGAGGCTGCGAAGTGCCAAGGTGAGGGGCGACCCTGCAGACCGTCTCCTTTGCTTTGTGCTGGGTTTGGGGGTGGGTTGCCAGCAGGAGCCGTTTCCCTGGATGATGGGATGAGCTGACCTGGTGTAGGATTGCCTGCCTGTGTGGGTAGCCGTGGCCAGAGAACTTGTTGCCCTCCCTTTCACAGCGTTTTGCAAGAGCATGGACCAGTCCCAGGGGGTGAGCTAATCCAGCGGAGCTGCCAGTAACCTCTCCAGCAGGCAGGGAGCCAGGGCTGTCCTGCTGCCAAACAGTGCRCCTCAGTCCTGCAGGCTTCTTTGGCTGAATATAGATGGAGTGGAGGGCAGTGTCAGGATGACAAGCGTATCTGACTCTATCCACAACCCCCTTCCCATCAGGGAGGGCTTTAGAGCCGAAGTAGGGAGAATCACTGAGTGCCAGGAGCAAACCGAAGCGTCTCAGGAGAAACGTGAGGAAGCGAGCATGGTGGCTGTTGTGCTGGGTATGTGGGGGACATGCCTTGCTAGGGGAGGTGGGAGGCAGTTAGCATGGGTAGCAGCTGACACACAGTTGCTTGCCACGTGTTGACCCCCACCATGATTTTTCCTGCTCATGGCTGTCGCGGGGAGCACAGAGAGGGGCCCGCCAGGCCTCCCTGCTGGTTCCTGTGGGCAAAGCCCTAATGCAGCAGCTTTGCCTGCGCTCAGAAATGTGATTCTCAGCATGAAGATGCAACATGATGTCTAAGTTTCATATAATCCCTTAAATCCATCGCAGGCCTCAGCCCTTTGGGGATTCAGATGCAGATGATGAGATTTCTGGTTGATGATTTTTGGCTGGGATACAGCCAAGCGCTGTGTGGTTCAGAGTACTGCAGGGCATGGCTGCTYCTGCATGTGACCAGCTCCATGGGACTGTTTGACTCTGCCCCTGCCCTGCTTAGCCAGCTGGCATGCTGGAGGTCCTGCGTGCAGGCATGGGCACAGGGCACTGGGAAAGGTGCTGGAGCCAGACTGTCCTTTGGGACAGTTTGGCAATGCTCTGTGTTTCCTCTGGCTCTGCCTTAGGTTGAGGTGGCAGCTCACCCGTGGGGAGCAAGTCATGCCTGGGCATGGGCCGGGCCATTGGAAAGCTTCCTGGTGGCACTGTTGGGCTTGCAGGTTCCTGCCCAGGCCCCTTTTGGGGTGATTTTCAGCTCCAACCTTGCAACAGGGCTGCCAGTGACTTCTACAGCAGTTCTGGGGGACAGAGGGCAGCCAGGAGAGGAGACTTTGCTGGGCAAGCAAGGCTTGGAGCAGCCAGGCAAAGTGCTCTTCCCTTAGCCTGTGTGACCAGCATGGCCATGTCTTCCTAGGGGCTAATTCTTCATCTGATTGTGCCATGGAGGAAGTCCCTTCGCTGCAGCACCAAGATCTCTTTAAGATGGAGCAGGATGGAGCCTGCGCTCAGAGTCACAGTGCCTGGGTGATGTGCCTGAGGTGTGGCAGAGCCTCTTGTGCCCAGATCTCTGTGTTACAGCCCCGTGCTCACTCGCTGGACTTGGGGATGGCTTCCTGCACTCTGGCCTCCCTTCYGATCAGGCTCTGCTTTATTAACTGCTGTCGGCTGCCTCTGCTTGGGCACTGGTCAGGCTGGGTCCGGGGCAGTGCCATTCATGTTGGCTGCTGGCCTTGCTCAGCTGTATGCTCTGGAAATGTGGCCACCCCTGCTTGTGCCCAGCCTGACCCTGTGTGCTGGGGGAACACACAGCCAAGGGGCCACCTTGGGCATGGGCATCTGGAGGGGACGTGTTCCTCTGCGGCAGTGCTGTGATGGCTGTTCTCCTCTCCCTTGGCAGGACATTGGAAGGCATGAGGGGCGACTCCTCAGCATGCTGGAGCTCTCGGAGAGCAAATCTGCAGGTGGGAAGCTGCTTTCTGTGCCTGCCTGGCCAGGTCAGGGCTGCCGAACCTTCCCTTTCCTAGCTGTCTCCTTTCGGGTCCTTCAGCTGCTGTTGCAGATCCCGGCTTGGCCTGGGCTGTGTGGGCAGCATGTTACCCTTGAAGGAGCCTGCTCTTCTTGAGCAGAGCAGAAGGCTGTGGGCTTAGCTGGCCTTTTGCATCCCCCTCAGGAGGCCCGAAGCTGCCACAAAGACCTGGGGCAGGAAACCCTGGCATGCTGAAGGACATGTCAGTGATGGCATAGCCCAGATCTGTGTTGCTGGGGAACTGTCGTGCCATCTTGGTGGCTCCCAGACTGGGAAGACAGTGGCTGGCCTGCTGAGTGTGCTGCAGGCTCTGAGGACCATACTAAAGCTCCTGTGGCCAGACACGTCCCTGTCTGTTCCTGCTGGCAGGGCACTCAGCAGACCGGGATCCTGCTCTGATGCCCAGAGCCCAGGAAGGCAGGGATGTGCTCTGAGCCAGTGTGCCAAGAAACGTCCGTCCATCTGCCTGCTACCTGGGGGTGGCAGAGCACTGCCTTCCCTGCCTGGACGTGGGCGCTTTTCCCCCATGGGTCTGAGGACAGGTGATAACTGAGCATGGAGAAATGCTCTTCATGGCATCCTCCTCCCCTCACCAGTGCTCTCACCTGGCTGTGTGCACTTTCGTTCCAGGTGCTGATGCGGGGACCCCCCACTCTAGACTAAGAGACCAACAGTCGCCTCCTGCTTTCTCATCCCGAGCTGAGGACAAGGCTGAGGATAGCCCGAACTCCCTTTTGCACGTTCCTTTCAGCGTTTCCCCTGCAAAAACGCGCGTCTCCGTTTCAGAAGCCGCAGACTGCTTGGTGGACTTGGAGCCACACCTGACTCTTCGCTTGGGCAGTCGGCAACAGACCAAAGCCTGCCGGCGGAGAAAGAGGAAATTCTGAGATAAGCAGTGCAGAGGGCCTCCCAGGGTGGCTTCGTGAGCCGCAGGAGTGCTCGGCCAGCGAGGATCTGCGCAGTGCCGTACCCATGCTTCACCTGCAGCCTTGTTCTCCCACCCCCGTTTTATATGTTTTATACGATCTGTGCAGGGAGCGCTGGGTGGAGAAGTGACTGTGTGTTTTATAGGTGCCTGTGCAGCTTTGCTCTCCCGTTAAAGAAATGGAAATATATTTATGTATGTTTTTATGAAACTGCAGCAACACGGAGGAGCTGTGCTGTCTTTCTCTGGGGAATGGGGAGGCGCTGGAGGGAGGAGAGGAGAAATAGCAGACGATGCATCTAAAATCACGCTTCCTGAGGCCTGTCTTTGGGCTCCTGGGGGCTGCGAGGCTGTGTGAGCACAGGGCTGTCCCTGCCTGAGCAGTGTGTGGCCAGGGCAGGGTGCTGCGGTGCCCGTTCTGGGAGAGCTCCAAGGTGACAGCGTGCAGCAGGCAGCAGTGCGGACAACTGCGTGGCTGCTGCTGCCCTGGATTGGGAGGTTGACGCTGCTGGGGGCTGAGTCAGGAGCTGTGGACCCTGACCAGCCATGCTGGTGCCAGATGTGAGCTCAGCTGGTGGCTGGTGTAATCCAGCTGCTGTGGGGTCCTTTGTCCTCTCTGGCATCGGTTTGTGCACATGCCAGCGTCCCTACGCACCCCTGGCAGGGGGAAGCCTGTCTGTGCCCCCTATGGTGGTGCTTTGATGTGAACTTTTGCTGCCAGCTGTTCCCTTTCCACACTGGGGGAGCTGCATGTGAATGACTTTCCCTCCTGGGAGGCTCATGCTTGTCTGCTGGTACCAGTAGCTTCGGAGGACATTGGTGCCAGCTGAGAGCCACAGGCAGGGGAAACGGAGACCAGGCAGGCAGTGCCAGAGCCATGACCCTGGTGTCCTCACCCCGTCTGCTGGGTGGCCCTGTCAGGTGCTGAGCGTGCAGTTGTGTCAAGCCAGGCGAGACCCTGGTCTGCTCTCCTTGGCAGAAGGACATCTCTGTTCCTAGCTCCGGGGTGTGGAGTGCCCTGTGCTGGAGCCTGGGGGGGCTCGTCCTGCCCCCAGCGTCCCCCCCTGCCTTGGCGGGGTTGCTGCCACTTCATGCTCGCAGCCCCAGGGACTTCGAGGGCAGCACAGAGCCTCGGGCTGGGACCTGCTGGTGCCCGGAGGCCCTCGGGCGGTGGGGCGACTCGGCCTCCCTGCGGGCGCTGCATTGCAGGGGTCCTGCCGCAGCCACGGTGGCCCTGAACGCGGCCTCCTGGGACGGCCTCCTGCTTAACCAGGGAGCAGCCTCGCCTCCTGCTGCGGAGCCCCTCATTAGGAAGGGGAGGGCTCATTAATGTGCCTGCTTAATTAATGGGACAAGTTGACGCTGAGCTAATTAAAATTTGGGCTCAAATTTAAAAGTGCTAATTGGAAACGCAGCCAAATGCAAATTGGCCTGGAAATAGGCCACCCCGGCTTGGGGCCGAGTCCCAGCCGGGGGTGCGCCCGTGCCGGCCGGGTGAAGGCAGGGTGAAGGCGGGCCGGGGTGGTGCCGGACGCCCTGGGGATGGGCGCGGGGCCCCCAGGGGCATTCTGGGCAGCAACAGGCCACCCCATTGGTCATTGCTGGGGCCCACGGCACGGCGTCCTGACCAATGGCGTGGCAGGGCATCCCTGGGGGCTCTGCATCCGTTGCCAAGGCAACGGCATCCGTGCCAGCAACAGTCCCCAGGCGCTGAGCCCAGCACCCCACCATCCACCGGCCCCCCGCCACCGGGCCTGGTCCCCCCTGCCGCAGGAGCCATGTCCCACCGTGCGCCCCGCGGCCCTGGGGGTGGCCAGCCCCCCTCTGGCCAGCGTGGCGGGGAGGCGAGGGCCTCCCGGGGCCGGGGCCTGACCACCCTCACCACCGACGTCATCCTCCTCCTCCCACAGGGCCTGGTGGTGGTCCACGACGAGAGGAGCTGGGTGCCCCCAGCCCGCTCCTTGAACCGGTGAGGGGTCGGGTCCGCGGGGCCTGCTGGGCCTGCAGCCGAGGGGCCCGTGGGGCTGAGGCGCAAGGTGCTCCTGCAGCCAGGTGCTGCCCCCGGCACTGGCATGGCCTTGACTGGGGAAAGCCACGCACCTTGGGAGGGGAAGCCGCTGTCAGCACTGGGGACATGGCAGGGAGCAGGGCGCAAGCTGGGGCTGAGCAGCTCCCCTTGTGCTTGTGCACCTCCCCTCCCTGGAGACAAACCAGCCTCCGGCCTCTTCCCCGCGGAGGGGAGATGTGGGCAGGATGGGCACAGTGAGATGGGGCAACCCCTTCTCCTGCAACACTGGACTGTGATGGTACCATCTGCACCGTGTGGCACAACCGGCCCCGGCTCCTGGGTCATGCTCACAGGGGAGGGACGGCGGGAAGCAACGGTGCTCCTGGCCCCGCAGAGCATGGGCGCAGCGGGGAGGTGGTGGGGCAGTGCCAGGCGCCAGCCCCTTGGGTGCACGGCCATCCAGGCATGTGCCCCAGCACTTGGCCTGTGTCCTCCTGTGGGCTGAGGCTCAGCTGGGTGATGGGCCACCTCCTGTCTTGCAGGCCTCAGGAGAACCTACAGCCGGGCTGCTGCGATGAGGCTCCTGCCCTCATGCCGGTAAGGCTGGTCCCTGCCCTGGTCCCCCCAGGGCAAGATGTCCCCTGGCCCGGCCCTAACGAGCCGCCCCTAGGTGCAACGAGCCCTGCTGGAGCTCACCCTCTCGCTGGAGACGCTGCAGGCGGTGAAGGGCCACATGCTGGAGGCCATGGCCAAGGGGCTGAGCCGGCAGATGCATGCGCAGGCCACCATGCGGATGCTGCCCACCTATATCTGCTCCACGCCTGACGGCACCGGTAGGACAGCCCAGCCAGGGATGCGGCTGGGGAGACGTATTGCTCTGCCCCTGCGGCCCTGCACGCCTCTCCGGGGATGGGGCTGCCAGGGACAGGTGCAACAGGAGGCCCCACCTCGCGCTGGCTCCTGCCTGTTACGGGGCCATAAGCCGCCCCTGCACGGCTTCCGCCGGCCCTGCTGCCATGGGGCAGAGCCCTGCCGTGGGGCAGAGGCCAGGAGCCAGTGTCCCCAGCCCCTGCAGCGGTCCCAGGCTGGGAATCGCTGCCTACGCTGGGGGCGAGTAGCTCTGGCTGGGACAGGTAAGGAGGAGATTTTGGGCTGGCAGGGGGATTTGATGGCACCTCCACTCCCCTGCAGAAAAGGGTGACTTCCTGGTGGTGGAGCTGCGCCGGCGCCACGTGCGGACCCTGTGGGTGACCCTGCTGGGTGATGGGAACCAGAGCCCCCAGCTGAGGGACCGGCTCTTTGACATGCCGGAGGACGTCACGCAGGGCAAGGGGGAAGAGGTATGGGGAGGGCTGCGGCGGAGGGTGGCCACCGGCACACTGCTGTTCTTGGGGCCAGTGCCAGGGACCRGGGACATCACCCGGCCCTGAGGCGCTGGGGAGGGCGAGCAGCAGTAACCCCCGGCTGTGCCTTGGCAGCTCTTCGACTTCATCGCGCAGTGCCTGTGCCAGTTCCTGGACGGCGTCTGCCCCGGCGACCCCCAGCAACGCCTCCCCTTGGGCTTCGTCTTCCCTTTCAGCTGCAGGCAGACACGGCTGGACCAGGTGAGCAAGGCATCCCCAGGGATGCCCACCGCGGCTGGCTCCCCCCAGCGTGCTCGCAGCGGGGTGCCAAGCTGGCCTGGTGCYGGAGGCCAACGGCTCGGCCGTGCTCTCCGCAGGGCGAGCTCATCGCCTGGTCCAAGGGCTTCCGCTGCAGTGAGGTGGAGGGGCAGGACGTCGTGCAGCTGCTGCAGGCGGCCATCAACAAGCAGGAGGTGGGGAGCTGGGCGAGGGTCCCAGACGAGGCACTGCCCCCCGCCGAGGGGCTGACGCGGCTCTCGCTATGCTCCTGGCCAGCGCTACCGCGTGGATGTCATCGCCCTGATGAACAACACRGTGGGCACCATGATGAGCTGCAGCATGGAGGAGATGCCCTGTGAGGTYGGCTTGGTCATCGGTGAGCAGCAGGTGCCCCATGGGCCGGCACGGTGGGTGCTGGGGGGGGGCCCCACGCTGCTGCTCACCCCCCTGCTGCCCGTCTCCCTGCAGATGTGGGCACCAACAGCTGCTTCATGGCTGAAGGGCGGCTCGTGGAGATGGCGGAGGAGACCAGCAGGCGGATGTGTGTCAACACTGAGTGGGGCTCCTTTGGGGACGATGGCGCCCTGAGTGACATCCTGACCCCCTATGACCAGTGTGTGGACCAGGAGTCTGCCAAACCTGGGGAGAAGAGGTGCAACACCCTCCCCAGCAAGCACAGGGTCCCTGGGTGCTCACCCAGCCCTGGGGCCCACAAACACGAGCAAATGGCCTCTGCGATGCCCTTGGGTGCTCTCACAGGGCTGAGAGGGCGCTGGGGCAGTGCTGGGCATGGGTGAGGGTGGCTATGCTGGGGAAGCGGGGGCTGTGGGTGCTGATGCCCGCAGGGGGCTTTACACAGGTTTGAGAAGCTCATCGGTGGCCTGTACCTGGGGGAGATTGTCCGGCACGTGCTGGCCAAGCTGGCCACGGAGGGAGCGCTCTTTGGCGGGAGCGGTGTCCCCATCCTGGGGACCAAGGACACACTCAAGACCCAGCAGGTCCTGGAGATTATCGAGTGAGTGTCTYGGGGCTGGGGGCTGCCGCGGGCACGCGACAGGGTGGAGGCGGGCAGGTGGCACCCAGCCAGGAGCGGGTGCTAGCGCCGTGCTCTGTGTTGCAGCGACGAGGCAGGCTTGGCCGCAGCGCGGGGCACCCTGCAGGCGCTGGGGCTGGCGCCGAGCGAGCAGGACTGCTGCCACGTGCAGCAGGTCTGCTGGGCGGTGGTGACCCGTGCCGCGGGGCTCTGTGCCGCGGGGCTGGCCGCCATCCTCAGCCACATGTGCCAGAGCCAGGAGCTGGAGCAGCTGAAAGCCAACGTGGGGGTGGACGGCGCTGTGTACCGGGGCCACGCCAGGTGATGCAGGGAGCCCGGCCCTCACCGTCTTCTCCCTCCTGCAGGTTCGGGGAGATCCTGCAGCGTGTCACCAAGCTGCTGGCCCCCGAGTGCGTGGCCACCCTGGTGCCCTCGGCGGATGGGGGTGGGCGGGGGGCCGCCGTGGTGATGGCGGTGGCTCTCCGCCTGGCGGCCCAGCACCGTGAGGTGGACCAGCTCCTGGCCCCGCTGCGGCTCRGCCCCACTGACCTGCAGCGTGTTCAGGCGCTGATGCGGCGGGAGATGGAGCTGGGGCTGGGYCAGGAGACCAATGCTCAGTCCTCTGTCCGCATGCTGCCCACCTACGTCTGTGGCACGCCGGATGGCACCGGTGAGGGCTGGGGCAGGGGCACGGGGACCGCGACGGCCAGGGGGGGTGCTGCGGCCCCGCTGACACCCCATGCCGGCTCCCTGCAGAGAGAGGTGATTTCCTGGCCCTGGATCTGGGGGGCACCAACTTCCGCGTGCTGGTGGTGCACGTGGCGCAGGACGGCGTCCGCATGGCCAGCGAGATCTACGCCATCCCGCTGGCTGTGATGCAGGGCACCGGCGAGGCGGTGAGGCGCCTGGCGGGACTGGCTGGGCTGCTCCCGGCCCTGCCAGCGATGCAGGACCAGCACTCCACGGATGGGACGGGATGGGGTGTGTGGGGGGGGGGGTCGCATCTCCCTCTGCTGCAGGGGAGCAGGGGTGCCGCTGGGGCCGCAGAAGCCGGGTGAGCACCTTGCTGCCACGTGGCTGCTGGCCCTGCACCCTGGTCCGGCCCAGCTCACGGCGTCCACCATCCCCAGCTCTTYGACCACATCATCGATTGCATCATGGACTTCCAGCAGAAGCAGGGCCTGACAGGGCAGGTCCTGCCACTTGGCTTCACCTTCTCCTTCCCCTGCCAGCAGCTGGGCCTGGACAAGGTGAGGGGGTCGCTCCAGCCCCGTGCCGGCCGGGGAGGGCGCCGGGCTGCACTCCAGCAGTCCTGCCCCTGCTCCCGTCTCTCTTCCAGGCGGTGCTGCTGAGCTGGACCAAAGGCTTCAGTGCCTCAGGCTGCGTGGGAAAGGACGTGGTGCAGATGCTGCGGGAGGCTGCCCAGCGCAAACAGGTAGAGACAGGTCGGTGCGGGGCTGCCATGCATGGGGATGGGGACCTGGCACCCCCCCCAAGCCCCAGGGTCACCCAGCACAGTACCATCCCCAGGAGCTGGCCGGGTGCCTCTAAGCCACACGCGTCCCCACCACTTGCTTTGCAGCACTTTGGGCTGGATGTGGTGGCTGTGGTGAACGACACTGTGGGCACCATGATGTCCTGCGGCTACGATGACCCCAGCTGCGAGATCGGCCTCATTGTGGGTGAGCGCTACCCCGTGCCCGTGCACGAGACAGAGGGGTGTCACATCCCCACCGCCACCACCCCAGCCTGCTGGGCATGGCCTCATTGCGCCCGCAGGCACGGGGACCAACGCCTGCTACATGGAGGAGATGCAGAACGTGGGCACYGCTGAGGGGGAGCAGGGCCGCATGTGCATCAACATGGAGTGGGGGGCCTTCGGGGACAACGGCTGCCTGGACGACATCTTCACTGACTTCGACCGGCTCGTGGATGAGAAAACCATCAACCCGGGCAAGCAGAGGTGGGCGAGGGCCCTGGGGCGGGGGGGGGGTTCCTCGGGGTGGGGTGGGGCTGGCTGTGCCTGGCTCAGGCCACCCGCCGGCAGGTTTGAGAAGCTCATCAGCGGCATGTACCTGGGCGAGATTGTGCGCCACATCCTGCTGGCGCTGGTGGAGAAACACATCCTGTTCCGGGGCAAGCCCTCGCCCAAGCTCCAGACCAGGGACATCTTCCAGACCAAGTTCCTCTCCACCATCGAGATGTGAGTGCTGGAGCCGTGGGCAGCGGGGGGGGCTGTGCTGTGCCATGCCGTGCTGTGCCATGCCRGCGGGGTGACGCCATCTCCGTCGGAGCCGCGGGCAGGGGGGACACGCGGCGCAAGCTGGTGGTGCTAACGGGGGCCTGTGTTGCGCCGGCAGCGATGGGCTGGCCCTGCGGCAGGTGCGTGGGGTCCTGCGGGACCTGGAGCTCGACGCCAGCTTCGAGGACAGTGTGCTGGTGCGGGAGGTGTGCCAGGCCGTGTCCCTGCGGGCGGCCCAGCTCTGCGCCGCCGGCCTGGCCGCCGTGGTGGAGAAGATGCGGGAGAGCCGGGGCCTGGCCCAGCTGGCGGTGACGGTGGGGGTGGACGGCACCCTCTACAAGATGCACCCGYGGTGAGCGGGGCCGGGCGGGTGGCAGCAGGCGCCCGCCGGAGCGGAGCCGGGAGCCCCGGGGGCGGCTCACCCTCCTCTCCCGTCCCCGCAGCTTCTCCCAGCACCTCCAGCGGACGCTGCGGGACCTGGCGCCCAACTGCACCGTCACCTTCCTGCAGTCGGAGGAYGGCTCGGGTAAAGGGGCCGCGCTGGTGGCCGCCGTGCACTGCCGGGTGGCCCAGGCGCAGGGACCGCCGTAGCCGCTGCCGCCTCCTTCCCCCCAATAAAGCGCTTCGCTCCGCACCGCCGCCTCCTGGGGGGGCACGGGGAGGGGGCCTGGGCGCAGCGCACGGCCGGGCAGAGCCCCACGTAGCAATATATATCGAATTTATTTACAGTCACGTCTGCCAGACCCCCCCTCCCCCCGGCCCCCGCCCGCCCGCGGCACCGCTATGTACATAAGGCCAAGTGTAAATACTTGAATGCACTTAATACAGAATTAAAAAAACGGTCTTTACACAACACGGCACG
>NW_020448307.1:9722558-9725644 GCF_003343035.1 Apteryx rowi
GGCTCCGGGGCGCCCGGGGCGGTGGGGGCCCCCGGCTGCCCCGCGGCCGGCCGCGGTCTCCCGGGAGAGGGGCTGTACAGGGGCCGGGGGGCCGGCCGCGCTCAGCACTCGGCCTCGGAGACGGAGAAGAGGCCGCCGTCCTGCTTGCCCACCTCGGCCACGGCGGCCGCCAGCTGCGAGAGGTTGCCGTTGGGGAAGTGCCGCGCCTCCCACAGGTTGAGGATCATGGCCGTGGGGCTGGGCTTGGAGGCGAAGAAGCCGAGGTGGCTGCGGGGCGGGAGGCACAGCGTCAGGGGCCGGCCGCGGCCACCCGGTGCCCGGCGCGGCCCCGTCGGCGGTTACCTGTCGAGATTGAGTTTCTGGGCCAGYGTCCGCCAGTCGGCCCCGCGGGCGCACGGCGTGTCCAGGCTGCTGATGATCTTCTGGCGGATGAGGAAGGGGATCTTGAAGGCACTGGGGCCCACCAGGGCCGGGGAGCCCACCTCGCCGTCGGGGACCAGCCAGTCGGAGAACCTCGTGTCCTGGGGGAGCGTGGCGGGGGTGAGCCTGGCACGGGGCCCGCCGGCCCCAGCGCCGGGCCCACGGCCCTCCCCTCACCTTGGCGATGTTGAAGTTGATGGTGAAGCTCTGCCCGTCGCCCTCCACCTGCCAGATCCAGATCTTGCAGGCCAGCTCGCAGGTGCTGGGGCTGAGGCGCTCAAGGGTGAAGGTGCAGTGCAGGTAGGGCTGCAGCCCGCTCCAGATGTGGTAGAAGGGGATCTCCTGCGGCGGGGACACGCGCCGTCACGGCGGCAGGGCCCCCCCCGCCACGGACATGGGCTCCTGTGCCAGGGAGCGGAGCCGAGGGCCAGCCGGGCTTCTTACCTGGTAGCTGGCCAGGAGCTTGCTCTTCCAGAGGGAGCTGGGCATGTCRTGGATGGAGAGGCGCAGGTTGTGGTAGCTGTCCTTGAAGTGCAGCACCCGGGGGGCTCCGATCAGCTGGCCTCCCATCTGCTTCTCCAGCTGGATCACCTCCTGCCAGCATGGGTGGAGGTTAGCCAAGCACCCGCCAGCCCAGGGTGCAAACCCTGCACCCGCCTCTGCACTGGGAACCAGCCCCACGGCACCCTGAGCCCGGGGCGCAAACCCAGCCCCAAGGCAACCCGAGGCCAGGGCACAAAMCCCGCGCCCGTGTCCGCAGCCGGGCCGGAGGCGGGCAGCCCRCGCGGCGGTACCTTGAGCACGTCCTGGGTGTCGCTGAGGCAGTACACCCGGATGTTGTACTCCAGCGAGGGGCAGGCGGCCGGCGCGAACAGGACCAGCTTGAGGCGCTTGGAGGCCGCCATGCTGAGGGACTCCCCAACCAGCGCGAAGCGCCCCAGCTGCTCCGTGAAGATGTAGCAGGCCTGCGCCTCGAGCTGGCAGTAGTACAGCTCCGAGCATGGCTCCACGCCCAGCTGCAGCACGTCCTGCGGCACGGAGAGAGAGATGCGGTCCCTGCCCGGGCATGGGGGGGCCTGGCCGGCTCCGCTTGCCCCCCGTGAACCCTCGGCGGGGGGGGTGACATCACCCCAGCAGGCACCTACCTCCCACGTGCCCTCGCACGACTGCTTCTTGAGCCGAATGCTCCAGTTCTCAGCGCTGGCCTCCACGCAGTGGCCCATGGCCAGGATGGCGGGGCGGGTGAGGAGGACGCCCGGGGGGCCACAACTGACGATGGGGCTCAGCAGCGTCTGGCAGCCGGCGAGGGGTAACCTGGGGCGGCAGGAGAGGGGTGATGGGGGCTGGCACGGCGGGGGCCCCGCCACCGGCACCGCGTCAGCCCCAGCCGCGGCACCTACCTCACCTCCTCCTGCTTGTGCAGCGTCAGGTAGACCTCGTAGATCTTGCCCCGCGGGATGGCATCGGGCGGGATGAGCAAGCTGATCCCTGCGGGCGCGGGCAGCAGGGTGAGCCCCGCGGCGATGTGCAGCCCCGTGCACCCCGCGCCCCCCTGCCCACCCTGCTGTACCTGTGTTGGGAATCATGAGCCGCCCCCCCAAGAAGTTGAAGGTGCCGTAGGCCATGTTGGTGGTGCCGCGGGGCAGGGAGCGGAAGTAGCTCTGGGTGGAGAGGCGGGCCACGAAGTCAGCGCCCTCGGCCGCGGGTGAGCTGTGATGCAGTGTGTGCCGCCCGGCGCCCAGCGGGCTCAGCAGGTGCCCGTTGGGCAGCTGGAGCTTGGCGGGGCCGTCCTGGCGCGGGCACAGCGAGCCCTGGTAGGTCATGGTGGTGCTGCTGAGGTCGGGCTGGATGGTGAGCAGGTTGTCTGCGGGCACAGAGCGGGCCGTGGCGCCAGAGCCCTCGGACAGGGCACCACAGCACCGGGAGAGCCCTCACCCTGGGGAGCCGGGGGGCACAGGGCACCTCTCCCAGGGCCAGGGATGCCCTAGGGGCATGGCCACCCCTGGAGGTCCGTGGGGCACCAAGCCCCTAGCTGGGCCAGGGACCCCCATGGGGCACAGAGCCCCTGCTCGAGACCATGGACCCTCTACAGCCAGCTCCCAACCCACAGCCAGGAGCCCTATAGGGCACTGAGCCCCTGCCCAGCGCCAGGGATCCTATGGGCCCAGAGCCTCTGCTCAGGACCCTATAGGGCAGAGTCTGCTACCCAAGGCTGGGGACCCCATGGGGCAGAGCCCATACYTAGGGGCAGGGACCCCCCAGGGCAGAGCGCCCCGTCCCAGGGACCCCGTGGGGCACAGCCGACCAGGGGCCGAGGGCCGCAGCGCCCCGCCAGCACGCGGGTCGCAGTGCAGGTGTGCACCCCCCCGGCGTCCCCTGCAGCAGGCAGGGCCCTCGCTCACCCGCCTTGCTGGGCTTGATGCTGACGGGCTGGAAGCCGGCGGTGAGGATGGAGGAGTCGGCCACGTCGGCGTCCAGGCCCTCCTTCTTGCGGCAGTACACCAGCACCCCCACGAGCAGCAGCAGCACCAGGCACACGGCCACGGCGACCAGCCCCACGTACAGCGCCACGTCCTCGGCGCCCGAGGCGGCTGCTGGCGGCAGGGCGTGAGCGCCACGCGCACCCCAGCACCCTTGGCACCGCCGAAATGGCCTGGCAGCCCCCC
>NW_020448307.1:9725848-9730053 GCF_003343035.1 Apteryx rowi
CTCGGAGGTGCAGTTGCGGGTCTCGAGCTCGGGGCCGCGGCACTCCTGGCCGCCGTTGCGCGGCGCCGGCTCCGAGCACTCGCGGCTCCGCCAGTGCGTGCACTCGGCGCCGCACACTGACCACTTGCTCCACTCCGACCAGGCCCCGTCCACTGTGGGCACAGGGGTGGTCAGCGCCCGGCCGCGGGGCGCCCCGGCCTCCCCTGCCCCGCGGACGGGACGGAAGAGACGGACACACGGAGGGAGGGTGGGAGGACGACACAGAGGGCAGCGCTGGGGAGCAGCGGGGCGCCCAGCGCTCATGCAGGACACGAGTTTGTGCGTCCCAGGCAAGCCTTGTGCCGCGTTGCCCGGCGGGTACCTGGGCAGAGGGTGGTGCAGGCGCTTTTCTGCACGTTTTGGCCCTCACAGAAAGCGCCCCCGTTGAGGGGCGTGGGGTTGGTGCAAGTCCGGCTCCGCTTCTGCCAGCCCCGTCCACAGCTGGTGCTGCAGGCCGACCACTGCGTCCACGTCGACCAGCCGCCGTTCACTGGGTGGAAAGGGAGCCGTGAGCGCCCCGCCGTGCCGGCGCTGGCGCGCCGCGGGGCTGGCCGGGGGGACGACGACGACGACGACGGGGAGGGCGACACCGGGGCTGCACAGCGGGGCAGGGAGCGCGGCGCGGGGGCCCGGCGTGGCCGTACCGTAGACGGTGATGGCTGCGGAGGCGCTGCGCCGGCGGGCCACGATGTTTTTGGCCACGCAGGTGTAGTTGGCGGTGTCGGCCAGGCGGGCCTGGCGCACCACCAGGCTGTGCTCCGGCGTCACGTAGACGTTGGCGTCCAGCGCCGGGTCCACCAGCTCCTCGTTGCGCAGCCACTCCACCTGCGGGGCACGGGGACATCACCGGGGGCGCCCAGGCAGGGCCGGGGGACCCTGTTAGGGTGCCACCCCGGGGTGCCTCCACGGCTCACCTCGGCGGGGGGGATGCCCTCGGGCGGCCGGCACTGCAGCACGATGCCCTGCTCAATGGAGACCTCCCTGGCCATGGGCTCCTGCTCAAAGTTCTTGCGGAGATCTGGGGAGGCACAGGGTGAGCGGGGCTGGCAGGGGCCAGCGCCCAGCCGCCCCCGCCGAAGCGCCGAAGCGCCCACGCTGGCCAGGGATGCTCAGCCCACAGCACCACAGGCATCTCCATGCAGACACATGGGGGACCAGGCTGCTCCACTGCTGGGGACGCAGTGCCGCCGGAGAGCGCGGTGCGCCAGCACCGTGAGTGCTGCGCGGCAGACCGGGAGCCATGGCCCCAGGGGCCAGCGCGACACCTCCACCCCCCGGCCGGCCCGCGGCACTCACAGGCGATGCGCACGAAGGCCTTCTGGCTCTTGGTGGTGCCGGAAGAGCTCCAGGCCACGCACTGGCACCAGTACTCCTCCAGGCCGAAGATCTTCTCCACTTGCTGGCGGGAGATGTCGATGCGGACTTCCATCACGGGCAGCCCTGCAGCCGGGAAGGGGCCCGTCAGCACCGGCCACAGCGGCACACGGAGAAGGGTCCCTGCTGCTGGCCCTGCCATCACGCTGGGGCAGCTGGAGCACGGCCAGGTGGGTGTGCGGCAGGGCCGGCTCCTGCCCCAGGGACCCTGCAACGACCGTCCCCCTGCAGCCCTGGTGCCTCCGGCACCGCGCCACCCCCTGAAAGCAGCGTGCGGCTCCACGCCGTTCCCAGTGTCCTGGTGCAAGGTAAGTCGCGGCGAGCAAGGCAGCACCCGTTTCCCCGTGACGGCGCTCACCGGTGCTGCGGTCGGTGCTGTGCTGCGTGACGTGGTCGCCCTGGTGCACCCACTCCCCGTTGCACTTGAAGTAGATCTGGGTGGCGGGGGTGGCCCGGCAGGCCAGGCTCACCGGCTTGTTCTTCACGATGTAGACGTCCTCGGGCTCCAGCAGGAAGCGGGGCAGCAGGTCCGGGGACGCACCGGACACAGGGTTGGCCACGGTCGCGCTCTGCTGAGCACCTGCAAGGAGACGGGAGGCTCGGCCACGTCCACGGGCATGTGCCTGGTGTCCCCCTGTCCCCTGCCGGTGATGCAGCAGCCCCCCCGGCCCTGCTCATCCATCAGGGCGAGTAACGGCACGGTGGCTGCGCCCACTGAACCCGCACCAATCCCTCATGTCCGCGCTTAGCGCTAATGAAAAGGAAATGTAGTGTGACCAATAAGGGACATCGCTCACTCCGCCGGGGGCGCAGTGCAGCGCCCGCAGCCCCTCTTCGCCCCCGCGCCATGAGGCAGCCCTCCGGGGGAGGCCTCCTGCCCCCTCCCTGCGTCTGGGGCAGCACGCAGTGGCGCTGGCCGGCCCCGAACGCCTCCTCGGCCTGGTATCCCGGAGCTGCACACGTGGCCGCCGGGCGCCCTGGTCCATCGCGGGGTCGCCCATCCCTGGGMTCCACGCGGGGGGTGGCAGGTCACGGGCACAAGGACAGGCATCCCGCGGGGACGGCAGGGTCCCGGTGCTGCCTGCAACTCCCCCCAGCCCCCAGACGTGGCCATGCCAAACCCAGGGCTGGGTGGCCCGGCRGCCAGCACCTCCGCTGCCCTCCCCTGCCCGCGCGGGCGCCTGCTGCAGAAAGAGTTAATAAAACAGGGCCCTAAATAAGCATTTGATTAACAAACGATAAAATAGCGATTGTGTCACTGAATGAAGCTGTAATTGCTGCTGCTAATTGGCTGGTTAGGATTTAATAAGCAATTAAATGGAATGGAATGCGCAGTAATTAAGAGCCTTCGTTTGGCAACCGCACGCCCCCCCCCCCCCCCCCCCCACCGTGCCCCCGCAGCACCCCCCGCCCGCCTGGGGCCGGAGTCCCCCTGGGCGGCCCCGGCGCCCCATGCAGCCCTGCTGCCCCGGGAGCGGGGGGCACCGCGGGGCTTGGGCCACGCTGCTCCCCGCCGGCCGGGCGAGCCCCCGCGGGCCGAGGCGGCGGGCGCCGAGCGAGCCCGGCCGCGACGCCCACCGGGACGGCTGGCGGGCACCCGGCGCGGTGCGGCAGCTAATTTACGCCGGGAAGATAAACGGCCGCCATAACGCGCTGGTTATTACCCCATCAGCACTTTTACAATGTCGCTGGCAATTAATTTAATTAAAACCCCTGTCCGGGATATAACGGCGGTTCATATTTCACTGATTTAACAACCCCCCCCCCAAAAGCGCAGCCCGGGGCCGGCCCCGGGGTCGCGGTGCGGCCAGGCGCTGCGGTCCCCCACGCGCCGCGCGGCCGGCACAGACACCTGGCGCAGGGCTCGCCGCAGCGCCCGCCATGCAGCATGCCGCGAGCGGGGCGCCTGCCCCGCTCCCCCCGTCCCACCCCGGCATCCCCGGTGCCACCTGCGCCGGCACCCGCACCCGGCACGCCGCTGCCGGCAGGCTATGGACTGGCACAAACGCAATCAATCGCCCGAGACTTTATTTATTCAATAACCGGCTTGCCTCTGCACGGCAATAAAACAGCCTCTCCCCTGCCTGGCTGGGGCCGGCACGCCGGGTTAATGGGATAGCGGTTCTCCGGAGACCTGCCTTTTAATCACACGTGAAATGAGTAAGCGGGCTCTGAGCTGCGCATTTATCCATTGCGGCTGAGCGCAGGGGTGCGGGGAAGCCCGGGGCTGGGGGAGCGATGGGCTGGGGCAAGCCAGGACCCCCGGTGGGTGCAGCCCAGCACCGAGCGCCCCGGCCACCCCGAGCCACCCACCGAAGCGCGGTGCCGAGCGCCTCGGTCTCAGCCGCCCGCAGCGGCAGGCCCCGGCAGCAAATGAGGCTGGGGCCATGTGCCGAGCAGCGAGCAGAGCGTGGGGGGCCACCAGCCACCTGCAGAGCCCTGGGCAGGCTGCCGTGCTGCCGCTCTGCACCGCGCTGGGCACCGGCAGGGCTCTGCGCTGCAGCCTGGGCACGGCCAGCCCTGAGGCAGGGGCACCAACAGGCCCCAGCGGGGCCAGAGTCGTACCGCAAGGCAGGGGCTGGAGCTGGCCTGGAGCCCCCAGCGAGGGAGCGGCAGGGCTGCAGTGTGGGTGCCCCAGGCACCACGGCCACCCCAGGCACCACGGCCACCCCAGGCACCGTGAGCATCCCATGCACGGCACATACCCCGTGCACCATGGTCACCCCGTGCACCACAGGGACCCCAGGCACCACGAGCATCCCATGCACAGCACATACCCCGTGCACCATGGT
>NW_020448307.1:9730298-9738006 GCF_003343035.1 Apteryx rowi
CACGGCACATGCCCCGTGCACCATGGTCACCCCGTGCACCACAGGGACCCCAGGCACCGCGAGCATCCCATGCACGGCACATGCCCCGTGCACCACGAGCACCCCATGCACCACGGTTGTCCCACGCACCACGGACATGGGATGCACTGCGGGTATCCAATACACCGCAGGTATGCAACGCAGCGCGGGTATCCCAGACGCTGCTGGCACCTTGTGCACCACAGGCATCGCTCGCACCCCATCTCTCGCTGCCCAGTGCGCGGCGGGCGCCCCACACGACACAGGTGCGCCACGCACTGCGGGCACCCCATGCACCCACCCAAGCACTGCAGGCACCCCTACGTGCCATGGGCCCCCCCACACACTGTGGGCGCCCCCCACACCACGAGCACCCCACGCGCCGTGGGCGCCCCACGCGCCGGGCCCACACCGTTCAGCTCGGCCTCTCCGCTCACCTGCCGCTGCGTTGCCATGGAAACAGGCGAGATGCTTATGTCACCTTGGCAAACGGAGGCGCGCAACTTCGGGGAGGATGGGGGACGGGGGGGGGGGGACGGCAGGGTGCTGGGTGCTGCTCACCCCCGGGACCCCCGGCACCGCGGCAGGGGGCACGGTCCCCACCAACCGTTGTCTCAGCAGCGGAACGGGCGATCGGCAACGCGGCTCGCTACCGGCGCCGATAAATCACCGCCAGTAAACCCAGCGCATTAGACAGGGCTTTATTATCAATTATCCCCCACCCACGTGGGCTAACGAGCACGCTGGCAGGCCTAACGAAGGGCGGCAGCGGGCTGGGGGCGCTGGCAGGAGAGCAGGGCCAGGGGCCCCAATTTAGGGTGCAGAGGGGCTGGCCTGGCCCTGCCGCCCCCGCAGGGGATGGGGTGCCCCGGCACAGGCGCCGCGGGGGGCAGCTGCCTGCCCCCTCCCCATGCCCGGTTGCTCCCTGCACCCCCCCAGGCGCTGCCGCCCTGGGGCCTGTCTGGCCGTGCTGCCTTTCCAGGCGGTGCTGGGGACCGCCAGCACGGGACCCTCCGGCGTCAGAAACACCAGCCGCACTGGTGCCGCTGGGCAGGGAGGGACATCCCCGCGGGACACCGTGCACGGCCCGGCAGGGACGGGGGTCTGCCGGACCCACCACGACCCCAGGCACCAGCAGGTTGGGGGGGTCCCTCTGCCCAGCCTGGTGCCCCAGGCCCCATGGGGCTGATCCTGCAGCCTGGCCCCCATGCCAAGCCTCCTCGGCGGCGCTGAGCCACAGCACCGGTGCCAGCGCGGCCCTGCAGCCTGTTGCAGCCGCGCGCGGAGACGCCGGGAAGGTCAGCGTGCTCTTGGCGAGGAGACGCTGCCCGCGGGCGGCTGCGGCAGCGCCAGCCCGTGGCACCGCAAGCTCGCCGTGCGCCTGCAACGTGCGCCTGCAACGCGCACCCGCCTGCTCCCCAGCGCCAGGGTCCCGCGCCCCCTCGCCGGCAGCAGCAGCCGTGCACCGCCGGCTCGCTCGGTCCCCGTCCCGACAAGGACGCGCTAGGCAGCAGGAGGCCGCAGGTGAGAGTGGCTGCACCGGTCTCCCTCGGATGGGTGAGGGTCCTGCCAGCACCCTGCCCACACGAGGCTGCACGAGCACGCACAGGGCCRGCGTGCAGGCCACGCTCTCAGGGCGCTGCGTGCATGCAGCAGCTCGCGTCCTACGGCGCAYGCCCTCCTGCTATCTGGGGGCACGCTGGCACGTGCGCGGGGCACGGCCGTGCCAAGGTAGCGCTGCCAACCCAGCTCCGCTCCAGCCGAGCCGGCTGCCCCGCTGGACGCATGGCCCCCGGCATGGACCAGCACGCCAGCGCGCTCCTGCTCGGGCGCAGCTGCACCAGGAGAAGGAAGCAAGCAGCTGTTTGCAGCTGGAGAGCTCTCCGACGCCTCCAATCCACCCCGAAAGCTGCTGTGCAGCCGGGCGCCGCGCAGAGAGCGGCTGTCCTCGGCGGCTGCTGGCAGCCCACGCGGCGGCAGCTCCCGTCCCGCGGCGCCTCCCACGGCACCAGCTTCCCGCGATGCTGCTCGGGCTCTTCCCTGCAAGGACACCCCGGCTGGCAGCGGGCACCGGGAGGGCGGCAAGCCCGTCCCTCTGCCCCAGCCATGCACCCGTATCCCCGCCAGCACCCAGCAGCACCTTGCACAGCGCCAGGGCACCGTGCCGCGGGCGGTGCCGTGCTCCGGGGACCTCCCCGAATCACCACGGGCTTTTCAGGCAGCAAATTAAGTCCGCAGCTGGAGCCCCATAAATCGTGGCCTGCGCCAGGCCTGGCACTCCATTAAAATGAAAGATTTTATCGTGCTTTACAAGCGCCCGGCCTGCACCCCGACAGCAGGTAATTAAAGCAGTAATTGCTGCTGATTGGGCTGGCCTAAACGAGGGAATGGCAGGCGCCGGGGGGCAGAGGAYGTCGATCCCACGGTGCCCAGCACCCAGGGAGAGTCTGTGGGTGCTGGCCGTGCCTGCCGGCACCGACCGCCCCACGCAGCAAGGGCAGCGGGGCCTCGCCACGGCCTGGGGGGATGCCGGAGCGATGCCGGGGTGCGGGAGCAGCGCAAGCAGCAGGAGGGCCCCGACGCCGGCACTTTGTTCTCGGCACGGCACGGAGGAGGGAACTGGCACAACTCGCTTCATCAAAAATTCTTTTGAGGCTTTGAGCATGGAAACATCCTGCTGGGAAGGCCGGCCTGGAGGAGCCGCAGGAGCCGCTGCCAGCTCCCGGGTTGCTTCCCGTGCTGCCCGGCTCCAGGGCCCCCCGGGATACCCCAGCCCAGCCGCAAGGTCCCGCCGGCCCCCACCCAGGACCCGCGGCATCGCCCTGGTGCTGCCCAGCCGCACACCCTGCTCCGAAGCTCCTGGAACAAACGCAGCCCCTGCATCCGCCTTGGCTGCCCACCCGGCACCCGCAGGTCCCTGGCACCCCCAGGGTGAGCGAGGGCCCTCCTGGACCCATTGCCACGGGCGACGGCGCTGGGCGCCGAAGCGGCACTCGGCAGCACCACGCGGGCGGGTGCGGGGACGCCAGCGCACGGCGCCAGCCCCAGCCGGGCAGGGAGCCAGCAGGGTCGGGCGCCAACGCCGGGGCACACAGCCTGGCCCCAGGCCGGTCTGGCACGCGGCGAGCCCCGGGCAGCGGGGACGTGGAGCCAGCGCGGTGACGGGCGCTGGCACGGCAGGGCTGCCGACGCGTCCTCCGTGCTCCAGGGCAGGCAGCCGCGCACGAGGGGCACGGTGSCGGGGGGTGCCCCAGCCCTGCCTGCACTCCCTGCCTGCCCCAGGAGCACGGCCCCAATTTCCCAGCGCCTGGCGCATCCCTGCAAGCCAGCCGGAGGCCGGACCCGCGTGTCCCAGCTCCCCAGCTCTTGCTCAGCTCACAGGCCGGCCCGGCGCAGCCACCACGAGCGGCTGGGGAGGTCGGGCCCGCGGGGCACGGGGCGGGCAGCCACGGCGCGGCAGCCATGTGCGCCAGCGCCGCAGGCACGTCCCCGCCTGGGCGTCACCACCGCGGCCGGACCCACGCAGGGGCCCGCGGGCAGATGCCGCCGTGGGGCCGGCGAGGGCAGAGGGTGCCGTCTCCCGGCGGGCGCGTGGCAACGTCTGGGCGCTGATTAAGTGCACGATTGTTATGAATGAATTAGTCAGGCGGGTTTGCAATCACAATGGAGCTGCCTAATTACGGATTTTAGCTGATAACATTCTCCCCATTACATGCAATTAGCATGTGCGAGCTCTGGCGCCGCTCCCCGCACGCAGCACCCTCGCACCGCCCCAGCGCCCGCTCCGGGGTGCTGCCCGGGGGTGTCTGGCCTGGACCGTGCCCAAGCCTGGAGCTGGGCTACGTTCCCCCGCGGTTTGGGGGCAACGGGGTGCCAGGCACCCTGCCAGCTTCCTGGGCACCCCTGGAGCCAGGCCTCTCTCGGCCCCATCACACGCTGCCCTGTGGCTCTGCTCCCAGCTGGACCCAACGCCGCGACCACTGGCCCCAGGGGTCCCGCAGAGCCCCACGGTGCCCCAGCACCAGCCTGCCTGCGGGAGCCGAGCCGAGCCGAGCTGAGCCGAGCCATGCCAGCCCCGACATGGCGACCAGAGCACAGGGAAGGGGGCCCTGTCCTGGCCCTGGTTCAGTGGGGAACCGGAGGGCTCCCCCAGCCCAGCCTGGCACTGGGACAGCGTGGTGGGGACGGGACTGGTCAGCACCACGTGCCACGGCTGGAGCCGAGTGGATTTTGTGGCTGTCCTTTAATTGACGGCAAAGATCAAACGCTCCGACTCAGCTGTGTCCCTGCTGGGAGGAGCGTCAAGGTCACCCTCAGCCCTGGGTCCCCGGGCTGGAGCAGGCAGGCGACCAGGTGGGAGGCCAGGAAAGCCCCCCCGGCCACGCGGCAGGCTGGGGTGCCGGGTCCGGCCCTGCCGCCTCTCCCCATCCCGCCATGGGTCCGTGCCCCACAGGAGGTGCACGGCTGTGACCGGCACGTCCCTGGGGCGGCACGGGCTGTCCGGGAGGGACCAAGGAACCGAGCCCCCGTCCCCCGGCTCCTGCAGCTGCCCGGGGGGCGAGGACGAGCCGTGCTCAGCCCTACACCCCCAGGGGTGCRTGCACCAGCACCCGGCAGCGTCAAGGGCTCCCGGGCACCATGGGCACCCAGGCCGCACCGGGGTGGGAAGGGGTCTCAGCACGCCCCGTCTGGAGCCAGCCTGCCCGCAGGCATGTGCGCGATGCGTGGGAGCGCTGCAGCACCAAGGGAGCACCCTTGGGTGCAGAGCGGGGGGTGGTGGAGGCCACGGGCTCTGTGGGACCGGCACGGGGCACGGTCCCCCTGCCGACATCCCTCGGGCACCGGCACCAGCCCCTGGGTGGTACCGAGCCCTGCCAGCCCTCCAGGCGGGACCCGCGCTCAGCTGCGCCCGCGGGCTGCGAGGCGCCCGCAGTGCCGGGAGGAGGTGGCTCTGCAGGGAGGGGGGCCCAGCGCCGGGCGGCACCGCCAGCGCCACGGTCCCCTCCTGCAAGCACCTGTCAGGCTCCGCAAGGTTTGATTTAGTGCCAGCCCCACGCGGCACCGAGCCAGAACAAACAGCCCTGGGCAGGCTGCGTCTGCCGCGCTCGCGCTGACAGCCGTCACGGCAGCTTCCCGGCCGCATGGCGCACGCCGGCCCTGCCTGGGCACCCTGCCCTCCTGCCTGCCTTGCAGGGCTGCCGGCACCCAGCCAGGCCCCGCTGCGGGGTGCCGAGCGGGGTGCAGCCGCCTGGGGTCTGGGCTGCAGGGCACCGGGTCGCGGGGTGCCATGCGGGTTGCTGCTGCCGCGGCTGCCTGCGGAGGAGCCCAGTGCGCAGGGGGTCCCGGCAGCCAGGTGAGCCCGCGGTGCAGCGCCGCTCAGCGCCCGGCACGGCAGAGCCCACGGCTGGGAGCTGCCCCCAGGCCCCGCGGCCCTAGGGGTGCCGGTGTGATCCGTGCAGGGTTTCCACCCCAGCACCGCCTGCATCCCGCTGGGGTGAGTGCCTGCCGGCAGGGGGGAGACGCACTAGGGCCTGGCTGACTTGGGGGACTGAGATTCAGCTGTCCCAGATGCCAAGGGGAAGGGGAAGCGCCCACGGGCAGCGCTGGGCTGGGAAAGGGGCAGGGGTCGCTCCAGGGAAGGGGGGACCCTGCCCCCCGTGCCCTTGCCCACTGTGCAGTGCGGTGGCCGAGCTGGGCAGCCCCGGCGTCTCCGGCAGCTCACCCCACACCGCTGCCTGCGCGTGAGCACTAGCCCACGCATCCGCTCGCCCTCGTCCCTGCGGGCACCAGGACCCCATCAGGCAGCCCGCACCGGGGGCACCGCTCCGCCGCGGCAGGCAAGGGGCCCCTGCCCCCCACCTGGGATCCCTTGTCCCCCACCTGTGCCTCGGTTTCCCCAGGGAAGGGGTGCCCTGCTGTGCGGGGCACGGGGCTGGAGAGGCGCCCGGTGCGCAGAGGCCCAGCCCTGCCATGTCTCTGCCAAGCAGCCACCGTGCAGGTGGCTGGGATCAATAGCGGCGCGGCCGGCTGTGAGCTGCCTGCCAAGCGAGCGGCGGGGGGCGAGCGCTCCCGTACTGCCCTGCCCGGAGTCGGCATCGCTGGACTCCCCAGCTCCCTGTGCCTCTCGGCGTGGACCTGGCACCAGCGGTGAGCGCAAGGCAGCCTGGCGCACCCCCCACCTCCCCCCCCCCATCTCGGGGTCACCACGGATGCAGTGCTGCGTGCCCAGCTGGCTATTTGGTACCCAGAGCACCCTCCCTACGTGGTCACCGGCACCCCAGGGGGCTGCACCCCGGGGGAGGCAGCATGCCACCCCCCATGCCAGCTCTGCAGTGCCCCTCTGCAGCCGGCACCGTGCTCAGAGCACCAGCGGGCACCGGGCACCGGCAGCGCCCGGCCGGGCAGGGTGGGCACAAGGTGCGCCAGGGCTGCAGCCCCGCCGCGATGCCGGGCTGCGTAGCCGCTCGCCCCCCTGGGTGCGCGCCGTGCCCGCTGAAGCGGGGTTAGGGCTGTCCCCAGCGCCGGCGGGAGGGCTGGGGGGCCGGGACCCCCCGGTGAGGCGCGGGGCCYGCACCCCGGGACCCCCGGCAGACAGCACGTCCGGCTCAGGCGCAGCTCCCCTCCCCCAGCGCCGTCCTTTGTCTGCAGCCGCCACTTCCAGGCTAACGTGACACCTGCCAGGGAGCTGCCAGCCCTGCAGCCAGCCCCGGGCGCCCGGCCCGCCTGCCCCACGGCCCCCAGGACCCCCTGGGCGAGCAGCAGGGGGGCGGGCAGGGCCCAAGGGGTCTGGCCCAGCCAGCTCACCCTGCCTGCCGTGCTTTGCCCCACGGCCGTGGACACACGGGTGGCAGCCAGGCTCCGGAYCACCCCATCTCCAGCAGCCCCAATGCAGCCCCACATGTCCCCATGCCATGGCCACCTGGGAACACCCCTCTGGGGTGCCGGGAGCCTGCCAGGCTGTGCCCCTCTACGTGGTCCCCCAGGTCCTGCCAGGTGCTCAGGGAGGCAGGGACCCCATGCGTGGGGCAGGGACCCCCGTGGGCACCCATGCCCAGGGCTGGCAGGGGCCCAGGTGCCCGGGGGGGGCAGAGCCATGCTGGTGGGGCAGCGAGCGCCTGGCCCGGCAGGCAGCGTCTGGGCAGCGTGGGGGGGCGCCAGGCGGGCAGGCATGTGCGGCACTGCGTGGGCACGGGGAGGGGGGCGGTGGCAGTGCCAGTTTTGGCACAGGATGCACACCCCCTGCCTGGGAGTGCACCCCAGGGACCGTGCCCAGGAGCGCACCCAGCACACCATGCTCCAGACAGCACTCAGCACCCTGCACTGGGGAAGGCACCCAGCACCCCGTACTGCAAAAGGCACCCAGCACCCATACCCAGGAGRGCACCCAATACGCCACAGCCAGGAGGGCACCCTGTCCCCAGGAGGGCACTCAGCACCCTGCAGCTGGGAGAGCGCTCAGCACCGCTGCCCGGGAAGGATCCCAGCACCCTGCTCCCAGGAGGACGCTCAGCACCTCTGCGGCCCGGAGGACACCCCTGCCGGCGAGGGCACCCAGCCCCTCGGCAGCGCGGAGGACACCCAGCACCCTCTCCCTAGGAGGGCACCCGGCACCCCTGCAGCCCGGCGGGCACCCTGCCGGGGGCCCCCGCCCCGCCGGGGCGCCCAGCCCGGGACGCTCTCCCGGTGACCT
>NW_020448307.1:9739002-9744805 GCF_003343035.1 Apteryx rowi
CAGCACGGCACCCCTGGGCACAGCACCCCTGCGCTGAGCATGGCACCTCCCGGTCTGCAACCCCCAGCACGACACCCCCAGCCCCCACTGTCCCCCCAGTGCTGCACTTTGGGGCACAGCACCCAGAGTATGCCCCTGCCACTGCATCCCCCACCAGGCATAGCACCCCCTGGTCTGCACCCCCTGGCAGTCCCCGGGCACAGCACCCCTGGTTTGCGTCCCCACACCGGCGTTGCACCCCACTCTGCACCCCGTAGGTCCCCCCAGGCCTTGCATCCAGCCGGCACCCGGGTGCTTTGYGCCCCCCTGGGCCCTGCACCCTCCCCGCTGGGCGCTGCACCCCCAGCCAGCCCTGGCACGCCGCGCTCCCCCAGGCACGTGCCAGGGTGCTCTGCCCCAACCCTGCTTGTGGGGGACAGCAGGAATCGAGGCCCCCCTGTGCCCTGCTGCCCTCCCTCCCTGCGCCCCGTGGTTCCCCTCCTTCCTATGCCAGGTGATGCCCAGGAGGTGCCCCCCACCCAGCCTGGCACCCCCCAGCCCTGTGTGCACTGCAGGGAGGGTCCCTGCTCTGCACCTGCTGGCCACCGTGGCTCTGAAGAAGCCCGAGCTGTCCCCATACGCCAGGGGGGGACACAAGCATGCCAGCCCCGGTGCCATCGGGGCACAGTGCCCCAGCAAGCAGCACCGTCCTCACCTGTGCTGGGAGTGGGCAGATGGCAAGACGGGGGGATGCGTCGGGCCRGGCCGTGAACGAGGGGCGACGGGTGGTGAGGCTGGGTCAGGCGCCCTGCGGGAGCGGGAGCCTGCTGCCAGCGCAGCCCTGTGCCCAGCGGCCCAGGCCCAGGCAGGGGACACAGGGTGGCAGGGCCGTGCAGCCAGCACCGCGCAGAGCTAATTTCATTAGCAGCTCTCGATGAACAATTAACAAGATGCTCTGATGCCCTCAAGAGCTTAAGTGGGTGCGAAGCCAAGCACAGCCAGCGTAGCTCTCCCGCTAGCCTGCGGCGTTGCCTCCGTGCCTCGCTGCTGGCAGTGCCCAGCAATGCCAAGCGCATCGCCGGGCGCCGTGGGGAGCCTGGCTGTCCCCGGCTTGTCCCCTGTGCGCCCTGTGCTGGGGCTCCTCTGGATGTCCCGCCACCCCTGTGCGCAGGGAGGTTGTTGGCGACACCAGGACCAGGTGCTTGCCACGCGCCCGGGGAGCGCCGCAGCAAGCATGGTGTGGGAGTCATCCCCGACACGCGGGCATAGGGTGGCGTGTGCCCGGGGCCCACAGCGTGGCCGTGCCCCTGAGCCACGCACGCGCGCTGGGGCGGTGCAGCCAGGGAGGCCCGGCATGGCCCGAGCGCAGCCGGGGGGGCACGTGCCCCCGCCGCAGCACGGCGAGAGCAGCCTTGCACGGGCCGGAGAGCGGGTGCGTGTGCGGCCGGCTGCCGGTGCTTCCTGCTCATCCTGACGGCAGCGGATTTTGTATCTGATTTTCATAAGACGAAGATCTTGTTAAAATCTCCCCGAAACGGCAGACTCATTGCCATGGCCCTCCCATGCCAATAGGGTCGTGCACYGCAGTGCAGGTGCAGAGCAGGCGGGGCAGCACCCATGGGTCCCTGCTCCCCATCCCGGCTCACCGCACTGTGCCAGAGCACGGTCCAGTCTGTGCCACGAGTGCCGACACCTCCCGCACGGGACCGGCGGGGGGAAAGGCCGGAGGGTCTGGCGGAGCGACCCGCTCCCGGCCCTCCGTGCCCCACGTGGGCAGAAGCCCTGGAGCCGACACAAACACCCTCCTTCAGGCTTGCTCGTTATTACTAATGGCATTTGCATGGAAACAGGATGTTTTTACTCCTCGCGGCTCCATCTGCTCCTGCTGAAGTCACCGCCGCCGCACGTGAGCTCACCAGGGGCTGCCATGGGAACGACGGCGGAGCGCCGGGCAGCGCAGGCTCGCCCCGCGGGAGCGATGGGCACCCGCCGGGCTCTCGCCCTCCTGCCCGCCCGGGCTGCGGTGGCGGTGGTGGCATGGTGGGTGCTGCATGCCGGGGAACGGCACGGGAGGGGAGCCGGTACCAGCGATGCCAGCACTGGGGATGCTGTGACCAGGGCTGGCGGTGCTCTTGGGCACCCGCCGGGCAGGAGGCCCGGGTCCCCCGGCACAGCGCCAGCCCCGTCTGCTCTTCGCGCCCTTCTCCCGGCTTCCCACGCCGGCTTTGGGTGCCGCATGGATGCTGTGCACCCTGTGGCACGTCCTCCTGCGCCCCAGCGCCGTGGGGCTGGCGGGGAGCGCCCTGTGCAGCCCCGCTTTGCCCAGCTGTCGTGACATGTGCTGCTGTCATGACCTGTCGTGACATGCTGCTGCCGTGCCGCGGCGGGGTCCCCCGGCCGTCCCTCCTTCCCCACAGCCTGGCACTGGCAGGGCCATCACTGGGGAAGCGGCTGAGCGCACTGACGAGTTAATAGACTCTAATTAATACAGATTGGGGAGATCACTTCCAATTCCGCTCGCTCTCCCTCTTGCGGAGGAGGAGCCGAGGGGGCGGAAGAGCCAGCTCCGGCTCCGCGGCCGCCCGAGTCCCGGGCTCTGCCGCCGCACGGGCCATGCCAGGCCAGCCCGTGCCCGCGGGGATGCGCAGGGTGCTGCCCTGCCTGCCACCCCCGGCCCGCACAGCCCCTCCGGCCTCACCGCCGGCCCCGCAGGGAGGCTCAGCACCCACGTTCGCCTGAGCCGCGCCGAGCTGGAGGGCTGCTCCCACCGTCGGGGTTGACCACGCTGATCCCTGCTGCATCCCACTAAGCACCGTGTGCCAAGAGGCAATTAGGAGGATTTATTGGGGATGTTAGAGCAGGGCCCCGGGGTGCTGGCAGCGGTGTGCATCCCGCGCCTCCCTGCAGGGCCTCGGCACGGGGACGGCCGAGGCGTCTGGGTGCCCCAGGCCACTCGGCGGGATGGCATAAGGGCTACAGGACTCCGGGGCGTCAATGCGGAGGGACGTCTCGCCCGGTGCCAGCCCTCTCCCGGCCGCGGCAGGGCCGTGGCGGTGCCCAAGCAGCCCCACGCCACGCTGCGGGTGAGGAGGGGACGGGCACGGTGCCAGCGTGGCCAGCTCCGGGGGCGGCCCCGGCTGGGCAGCTGGCAGGGGCATCGGTCCTGCGGCTGCAGCACAGCCCCCCGGGGCGGACGCCCGCCGTGCTGGCCCTGCCGGGTGCTGCAAATGGATTATTACTCGGGGTAATTAAGATGGGATTAAAAATTAATTCTTTTCTCCAGAGCGCCGTGGTCCGGGCTAAGCTGCGTGCTGCAGCCTTTGTGTGAGGGCTTTTTCTGGAAGAAATTGGATTGGGACGGAGATGGAGGGAAGGAGTTACCGGGGGCGCCTGGCGGCGTGGCACAGCTTGGAGCATCTCCGCTGGCCGCAGCAGCGCGGCACCACGGCCATCACCTCTTCCTCCTCCTGCCCAGGGACACCGGCAGCCCCGGGCACCGCTGTCACCCTCACTGCCCGCCCGGGTACTGCGTCCCGCTGGCCTGATCCACCTCCGGGGCTGAGCTGAGCCTCTGCCCACCCTGCCGGCCCCTGGCCCGGCTCCCACCTGGCCTGGGCCGCTGTGGGCATGGCCAGCACCAAGATTTTCTAAACTCYCATCAAATATTTAAATAGGTATTTGAGCTCATGTATAATGGATTGCCCTCACGCTTCCTCCCTATCCATTTGCGGTATTTAAGGAAGTAGAATATTAAACACCATTGTATTAGCAAAACTGCCTCTGCTTAATTGAGTTACAAACGGAGAAGGTGCTGACGAGTAAACGATGCATAATGCATGGCCCCGGCACACCAGGACGCGGCGGCGGCGGCCCCGGGCGCCAGCCTGGCCGTGGGGACGCCGCGCGTGGCGGGGCCGGGCCGCAGGACCTCGGCGGAGAGCGGGCACTGCCTCGGCTGAGTGCGACACGCAGGGCCGGGATGCGTGCCGGAGCACGGCGCGGCATGTCCCCGGCCTCATCCTGCGCAGGGAGGCAACGCGTGGGACACGGTGCAGCCCGCTGGCAGTGTGTGCCGGGCGGTCGCGGCCGCTGCTCCATGCTCTCCATGCTGCCGGCCGGGCCGCTGCGCGGGGTCCCAGGGATGCACCTGGGACCGGCCTCCGCCACCCCGGGCCTGGCCACCGCCTGGGGCGCTCGGAAACAGAGCCAGGCGCCGGGGAACAAACCCAGCCCTAGAACAGACAGATTATGAAAATGGAAAGTAAATAAATACGGATGTTGAGGACCTAATTTTGATAAGAGGATTTTCAAAATTAGCCATTTGCAAGAGTAGATTAACTACGTTTAATGCTGGGGGTGGGAAGCGCTCGATTAAGATACACAGCAAAGCCCGGCTTGGCCCAGCCCTCTCCTTGCAGCCTCCAGCACCCGCCGAAGCGCTCGGTGCTTTTTAAGGAGACTAATTTGCCGCTGGCGTGCTGGTAAACAGGCCGGCTGAGCCAGGCCGGCTCCGGTGCGAGGGGGCGCAGCCCCCGTGCCAGCCCTCGAACCCTTCCCGGCACAGCAGGATGCAGCCGGGCACGATGCCATGGTGCTGGGACCTCATCGGAGAGTGCCGGGGGGGGGGGGTCCGCGAAGGGAGGGAGTGACGGGGCAAAGCCCTGAGCGTGCCCGGCACCTCCTGGGGGCGGGGGGGAGCTGGAGGCAATGCCCTGCTCCCCACCGCCGTGCCTGCGCGGAGGGCTGAATCGGGGGCAAAACGCAGCCCTGCGCCCGTCGGTGTGCAGCCGGCGTGCCCGGGGCCGGCCCTGGCAGCGGGTGCTCCCCCCGGAGCCGGCGCCGATGCGGGCAGGGAGCAGCTCCTCCGCAGGCAGCGCTGCAGGCGCTGGGTGCCCAGGGCCGTGGGGCATCCACGTGCGCCCCGGGGCTGGGCGGGAGCGGGGGGCTGCCAGGGCTCCCGGAGGCTTTTTGCATCCTCCGTCTCGGATTTTCTATCCAGGCAGCCAAGCAGAAATCTCATTACAGCCCGGCACAAAGGCAGCGTCCCCRAGCGTGGCTCGGAGCTGGCGGGGCTGGGGTGGGCACGGTGGGGAGCAGCGGGCACCCCGGAGCTCAGGCAGCCGTTGGGGTGGCGAAGGGGCCACGCAGGGCCTGTGCTCCCTGCAACGCCCCCCCTCTCCCCTGCACCCCCCCCGGCAGCGCCCGGCGCCACTGCAATGCTCCGCACCTCCCTGCCACCCCCGCAATGCCCCACGCAGCCTCTCCACCCCTGCAGTGCCCTGCGCCCCCTCTGCCCCCTCCGCAGTGTCCTGCCCCGGGCAGGGCAGGGCCCGGCGAGCCCAGCAGCCCCACGCGCCCGGCGCAGCCTGCGCTCCCGCAGCAGCAGCGAAAGGCAATTAATTAGCAGGGCGGTGGGAGAGCAGCCGGCAGAGCTGCTCTGGGATCGATGGGCGCATCGACCGGCTGGGAAACACCAGCTCTCCTGTAGAGAGCCCCGGGGCTGGGCGAATGGGCAGGGGGCCCGGTACCCCCCCCCCCCCCAGTTCCCGGAGCCAGCTGTTTGGTTGCTGCCGAGAGGTTGCTGCCAGCTGATGGGACCTAACCCTGGGGCACCGCCAGCCTCTGCAAGGGGACCGTGGGGTGCACAGGGTCACAGCAGGGCACGGTGCAAGGAGGGGAAGCACAGACACAGGCAGCGCTGCCTGCCACATGCCCTGCGCCCCGGCAGTCCCGGGCCTGCGGCTGCTCCCCCCAAGCCGGGAGAGCGGCAGGTCCCTGTGCCATTCCGCAGGGAGGCGGCAGTGCTAACGGAGCCACCCCCCCC
>NW_020448307.1:9744935-9753712 GCF_003343035.1 Apteryx rowi
GCTGTTCAGACGCATCTGTGTCAAGGGGAGACGCAGGCTGGTCCCTTCGAGCTGGTGGCATCAGCTGGGGGAGCCGAGGGACGGGGCTGTGGCACGGGCTGCAGAGCCGGGCATGGTGCCGGCTGCACCGTGTCCCTGGGCAGTGCCCACCTGCAGGCACACGGCGAGGTTGGGAGCGCGCTGCTGCCCCCGGGGCTGTGCTGGAGGCTCAGGACTGCGTGGGCACAGTGCCTGGGGCAGGACAAGGCCCCGTGGGCACATGCCAGCCAGCCGGGGCATGCCGAGGCCACGGCATGGGGCCACCTGAGCAAACCCTAAAGGACCTGTGGCCGGAGGGGCGCAGAGCGGGGTGGCAGGGACAGCTCTGCTTGCAGCGGGGCACCGTTTGCAGCCCTCCAGAGCAGCACACTGCAGCGATTCCTGCAGGCCCGTGGCCATGCTGCCTCTGACCCTGTCCCTGTCCTGGTCCCTGTCCCTGTCCCACCCTCCTGCTCCCCCTGCCTGTCTCTGCCGTGCCGGCAAGTGCCAGCCTGTCCCTGCAGGGAAGGAGCGTGCTCAACCGTGTTGCAAGAGCGTGGCTGCCAGCATCATGCAGATGAGAAGTGACAGTGAGGGACTCTTCTCAGGTACCAGTTCCCTGCAGCGCAGGGCACAGAGACGTTGTCCCCCTCTCCCCCCTGCCTCCGCCCCTGGCAGTGGGGATGGCCCTGCAGGCGCTTAACCCCTTCCCCACCATGCAAACCATGCTGTGCAAACCCTGCCATGCAAACCCTGCCGTGCAAACCCTGCCGTGCAAACCCTGCCATGCAAACCATGCTCTGCACATCCTGCCACGCACATCCTGCCATGCAAACCCTGCCATGCAAACCATGCTGTGCAAACCCTGCCATGCAAACCATGCCGTGCAAACCATGCTCTGCAAACCATGCTCTGCAAACCCTGCCATGCAAACCATGCTCTGCACATCCTGCCATGCACATCCTGCCATGCAAACCCTGCCATGCAAATCCTGCCGTGCAAACCCTGCTGTGCACACCCTGCCATGCAAACCCTGCCATGCAAACCATGCTGTGCAAACCCTGCCATGCAAACCCTGCCCACGCTGCAGGGAGCCTGAGGCTGGGAGCAGGACACTTGGGTCCAGCCCTGCTGCTGCTCCCTGGTCTGTCCTGTCACCCTCTCCAGGGCTACTCCACCAGCCCCGTTAGCACCAGCTGCCTCGTTTTCCTGGGGCAGTAACCCAGAGAAGTAACAAGCCTCATCTTGCTGTGCCCGTGGTTTAGGAGAAGGGGCCGGTGGCGGGGCTGAATGCAATGTCTCGTTGGCTGCACCCCGTTAATCCAGGCATCCTGAGGCACAGGGGGTGGGGGCTGTGGGGAGTCTGAGGGGTCCGCGGGCCCCTCGCCTCCCACGTCTCCCGCGCTGGCTGCCGTCTCCCGGGAGTTGTCATGGGAACGGCGCGCCACGGGTACCCCCCGCTGCGGAGACAGGCTGCTGCTGCTGGTCCCGGGGCCGGAGGTGCCCAGCATGCCCACGTCCCACTCGCTGGGGCCTGTGGCGTCCCCACGGCACCGGGGCAGGTGGAGGGGACAGCGAGGTGGGCGCAGGCGATGCCGCGGGGAATGGGGGGCTGCGACATGGTGGGGCTGGAGAGGCGCCAGCACCACCGCTGGTGCTGGCAGGGCCCGCCGGCACAGCGCAGGCACCGGCTGGGCACAGCCCCAGCGCCGGCAGCCGCGCTGCCTACCCACTCCCTGGTGAGCCAGCGCTGCCTGTTCTTCCCCGGCCCACGCGCCCGGCGGCGCAGCCAGCAGTTTCTTCCCCCGTCTCTTTTGGGGATTTTAACCCTGCAGCACCCATGCCCGTGGTCGCAGCAGGATGGGTGCCCTGCGCCCGGGGGGCCCCGGGGCCCCTCTGTGCCAGGCGCGTGCCAGGAGCTGGGGGACCCGGTGCAGAGGCAGGATCTGCCCTTGCCGCTGGAGCTGCCCGTGCCGGTGGCATGGGGGGAGCCTGGGCTGGCTGAGCCCGGCCGTGGGCCTGGCTGCATGCCAGCCGCCAGCGAGGTGACCCGCGCTGGCCACCCGGGCAGGGCGTCCTGCCCCGGGGGGGACACGGGCCCCGGCCCCAATGCTAGCCTGGGCAGCAGGAGCGAGGCACAGCAAAGTGACCACCCTCATCCCTGCCGTGCCCCACCGCCCCCCTGGCCCCGCATCCCCCATCCCTGCTGCACCCCGCACCGTGCTCCCACATCTTGTCCCCCCTGGACCTCACAGCTCCCRTGCCCCCACCCCACCTGCAGCCCCCATTGCATGTCTGCTGCCATCTGCCCCTCCCTGCTGATTAGTATTAATTTTCAATCGTGATTTTTGACAGGGCTGCCGGCTCGGCTGCCAGCTGGGATGGCTGCCCGGCGTGAGACGGGCCGGGGCAGCCCTGGCTGTGCCGTGCTCGCCGGGCGGCTCCTGGCCACCGCTGCGCCCGCCCGGGGGCCCTGGGTGCCTCCCACCTCGCAGCCCCTCCGCCCCCAGGCAGGGCCGAGGACGGAGGGCATCGCGTCCCCAAAGGGAGGGCGCCCGGTGGGCACCCTTCTGCCCCTGGCCTGGCTCCACTGCAGGGCTGCCAGGAGCCCATGAAGCTGCCGGAGATAAATGGCTCCTATTACTTTTCCAATCAAATGAAATCCCCGCTACGGCTTCATCTGAACGGCAACAAGCAGCGCCAGCGCGCAGCAGCGTGTGCCACCCTCGCCGCCGAGGTAACCTTGGTCCCCTGGCGTGCCGTGGCCCGAGGGCATGGCCCTGTGCACCCACAGCCCCCGAGGGCATCGCACCCATGTGCACCCACAGCCCCCGAGGGCATGGCTCCCCCCCTGCACCCCTGGCCCTCCAACACCCGGAGGGCAAACCGCCGGCAGGAGACTGCTGCTGTGTCGGCATTAGGCTTGTGGACACACACCACCCTGTGCCCCACTGCACAACGCCCCACACCACCTGTTTTTCAGCCCCCCCCACCCAGCACCCGGTGCCCAACGCCCCCCCCACCACACACAGTGCACCCTGCACAGCTGCCGGCCCCAGCCCCACACACCCCCCACACCCCCCCGGGGCACTTGCTCCTCATCTCCCCTCCTGCCTGCGCGACTCCGCTCCGCCAGTGCCCGTCCCTGCTGGGCTGAGTGCTGGAGACCCCAGGGTGCCACGCTGCCCAGGCAGGGGGGAAACTGAGGCACGTGCCGCCCYGAACGCCGAGGCATGTGGCTGTGCCGGAGGATGGGCACAGAGCAGGGGGTCCCCTCTGATGCTGGCCTGCCGCAGCGCCCCCGGCCCACCGGCCCTTGTGTGCCACGCACACACGCACGCGTGCACACACCAGCATGCCGGGGGCAAGGCAGGGACGCTTACATGGACTGTCCCATCCTGGCTGCCGAGCCGGGCTCCAGCACCCTGGGGTGCTGCTGCGTGGGTCCCTGCCTGATCCATCCCTATTAGCCCACACCCCCTGCCTGCACCGGGAATAGCAATTAGCACCAGGAGCTGAACCCTGCTAATGAGGAGCTCCTCTCCCCCACGTGGGCAGGCCTTGCAGCCTTGCTGCCCCAGGCATGAGGGCGAGGGGATGGGCACAGCCCATGGAGAGGCTGGGGGGCACAGGGGTGTCCTGGCAGGCAGGGCGGTGGGTGCCACGGGTGCTCAGCCCCATAACAAGGTGGAGGGGAGCCTATGCTGGGCAGGGGGGCAGATTCAGGCTGTAGAGGGGCAGGCAGCCCCTACCCCCTGCACGCTGCCACTGCTGGGGGGCACAAACAAGGGGCAATTAGTGGTGCATTAATTGGGGAGCTCAGCACCTCCAATCCTTCCTCTGCTTCATGCCAGTCGGCTTGGCAACGTGTGCCAAGGGCCCAGCTCCTGCTTGCCTCTCACCTGGGGGCTGGGGGCAGCTCTGCCACCCTGCTGCAGGCAGGCAGGCAGGCAGGACAGGCAGGGCTGGCACCCCGCTGCAGGCAGGCCGGCAGGCAGGCAGGCAGGGCCGGCTGCCGGGCCCGCCGTGCCGGAGGTGGCCAAGACCGGGCGAGTGGCACCATCGCGTGGCGAGGGGCTGCCAGTGCAGGCGAGCACCCGGGATGTGCCCGCTGCCACCCCCTGCCCGGCCCAGGGCGCCCCCGGCAGACCCCTGCCCACCCCGTGCCACCCCCTGCCACCCCCTGCCTGCCTAATGCCATCCCCTGCCCTCCCAGTGCCACCCCCTGGCAGACCCCTGCCCACCCCGTGCCACCTGCTGTCCCTCCCGCAGCCCTGGGCAGGGGAGGCAGATGCACCCGCTCCTCGGTCCCCTGGTTAGTGCCCCACAGCTGACCAGCCGTCCCTGGCGCAGAGACCCCAGGCTTTGGGGTGCCAGCTGCCCTGGTGCTAATATTTTTGGGCCCATGCCGCCCCGCTCCCCAGCAGCCATGCAGCAGAGGGGAAAAGGGTGCCGGCGTGTCATGCGCATGCGGGGGCAAACCCCAGGGCCAGCCGCCGTGGAGACACAACCTGGTACACTGTTTGTGGCAACCTGCTCCCACCCCCGCTCTCTGTTCATACCTCACACCAGCCATGTGCCCCCCACCCCAGGGAAGCTGGGGCAGGCGCAGAGCCCTGGTGTGGCTGCCCAGAAGGGGCTGGGGGCCGGGGGTGCTATTGGGGCAGCCGAGGCTGGGGCACAGCTCGTCTTTGTCCGGCCGGGGCAGCCTCTGGGGCTGCATCGCCCAGCAAAAAGGCAACCTGCCAAGGCCCCGGGCACCGCGTCCGCAGCTTCTTGGCACAGAGGCTGCACGGGCTGGGCCTGCCTCCAGCAATTTTAATAGCAGAGACGTAGTTGTGACTTTGTCCCCTTGCAGGAGGGCCCCAGCCCGGGGCCAGCTCCCTGCACACCCCCTGTGCCGGCAGCAGCCCCAGCTGCAAGCAGGAGCAGCACTAGAGCATGGGCCATACGCAGCAATGGGGAGCAAAGGGGCGCTTGGCCCCCACCTGCTCTGCGGGGCCCCGTGTGCACAGAGGGGGCTCTGGCTTCAAGAGGTGCAGATCTGCTGGACACGCTGCCCCAAGACAGGACGCAACCCCTTGTGCTGGGACTGGGGATCCCTGGGTGCCTGCAGAGGGAACAGGCAGCCTGGGGCATCGCGGGGCAAGAGCTACGAGGAGGGACAGCAAAGGACACAGGAGAGCAAGGGGGAGTGACCTGGAAGAGAGGGGCAGAAGTGGCTGCAGGTAAAGGGACATCAGTCTCACAGGGCTTGATGTATGGGGGACAGGGGTTTTTTGCACTGCACTAATAAACCCTACCATGGCTATAAGCCCTGGCAGTGCCATGTCATCGCACACACCAAGGGAGGAGGTGGGGGTGCAGGTGAAGGCAGCCCGAGCTCAGCAGCACACAGGGCTCCCACCAGGCCTGGGCCCTCGTGAGGATGCATACAGCATCCCCAGGACAGACCCCACTGGGGCACCCCTCAGCAGGGAGCCAGCCTCCCAGCAGGAGGCCTGCATCCCACCGCTGCAGAGGCGTTTCAGGGCCTGGAAGAGGTGGGGACCAGCTCTCAGGGCCACCTGGGCTGGCCCAAACGAGGGAGCTGGACTCTGTGCACCCTCATCTCATGCGCCAGTTCCTAGGGCACCAGACTGTAACCATGCCTGGGCCAGGGGAGAACAGAGCCAGCATCCTCCCAGGGACTATTGTGAGGCCCCCCCAGACCTCAGGGGTGCCCTCACAGTCCCAGGGAGAGGGGCCCCCACCAGGTCCCAGGCACTGGGGTTGCAGGCAGCTGTGCTGCAGGAGATGCTCAGCGCCAGGACCAGCAGCCACCCAAGCCTGGAGCTGTGCTCCCAGCCCTGCTCACACAGCAGGGCAGGTACGGCAGCTCGTGGTCACTCTTACAAGACTCCCCCCCCACACACACCCCCCAAAGCAAGAGCCAGCCCTTCCCCCTGTGCACCAGTGCACCCAGAACCTTGGCACAGCCCAGGACACGGAGACTGCACTCAGCTGCAGCAATTTCATTGTGGGGTTTCACAGGTCCCCCCTTGCAGGGGGCAGGACCCCCAGCTCCCCCCACAGTCACACCACAAACTTGTTCTTGGTGAGGGAGCCGCTCTTGGTGGCTGTGTCCGCGTGGGCCTGGTACCCAATAGCCACCTTCTGCGACAGGCCCAGGTGCTCCTTGTAGACGCGCCTGGAGGAAAGAGGGGAGCTGCAGGGGCCGGGCAGGGGCACTTCCCCCCCGCAGCTCCCTGCTGGGGAACAGGACACCCAAACCACCAGCCCTGATCAGCCACTGGAGATTATGGAGGAGAAAAAGCTCAGGGCAAAATGTGAAGAAACGACCCACTGTTATGGGGCCCATCCCTCAGAGGGGGTCAGCTCACACCGGGATCCCATTCCTCTCCAAGCCTAACAAGGATCTGGGTGACCTTTGCAGGGAAGGAGCCATGAGGGCCACATTACCCGATGTGGGTGACCCCTTCACGGTTCTCCGCCTCCCGGGTCCAGATGGCGATCTTGTCCCCCTTGGCGCGGATGTTGATGACGGCCCCACACACCTCGTCACTGTACTCATCAAACATCTCCCCGATGAGGCACAGCAGCTGCCCAGAGAAGAAGGGGAGCCCAGGACAGTCCCTGCCACCCATGGGGCCGGGGCTCAGAGAGCCGCCACAGGGGGAAATGCCATCGCCTTGACCCCACGGAGTGGCACAAGAGGTCAGAGTGGGGCCGGCACAGGACACACACTCACCGTCTCCAGCCAGAAGCGGTCCAGCTCTGTGTGCCTCTGCTGCTTCGCCAGTGTGATGAGCCAGCGCCCACCACGCTTGTTCTGGCTGTCCTCCCACATGGGCTCGATCCCGTCCTGGGCACGGGCAAGACGGCAGTCAGGCCTGCCGAGTGCACAGCCAGAGCCGGCTCGGGGCGCAGGGAGATGCGAGCACGGCCCTGCCGCACTCGGCCAGGCTTCCCCTCCCGCATCGTGGCCAGGGCACCCCAGCGAGCCTGTGCCACCTCTGCAGGGACCTGGGAACGTATCCCCAGCCAGAGGGGCAACATGGGGAGAGTGGTGGTGAGGGATGGGGACTGTGCAACAGGCAGGGATTGCACCCAGGGTGCTGTGCGTTGCTCCCAGGAGAGGAAGAGCTACGAATCGCAGGTGTCCCACCTTGAAGAGGGAGTAGTCGCAGCCCGACGTGAGCTTGCTGGCGAGCTGGATGTGACTGTACAGACTGCACCGGGTCAGAGATGAGACAAGAGCAGGTGAGAATGGGCATCTTGGAAACCCCTGGCACCCCCACTGCAGCCCCAACCCCCAGCACCAGGCTCTCCCCATGGCACAGCAGCACACTGCATGGCACGGAGACCCCAGCATCCCTTCTTGCCACCCCGAGGGGGCACGTCACCCGCCCAGCAGGGCACTCACGCCCAGAAGTCCTCCACAGTGCTGAACTTGGTGACAAGGCGCAGGTTGGCCTGCCACATCTTGCTCTTGTCGTTCTTGAAGAACCACAGCGCCCACCTGGGGAGGGAAAGCAGCCAGTGATGCCAGACCGCCCCCCCAGCCCTGGCACCCCAGGGCTCTCCTCCTCTTGCCGGGGGATGCTCCCCATGGCTAAGCCCCAGCCACTCACCCCAGGACCCCATACCTGTTCTGCAGGGGGTGCTTGCCCAGGCTTTCTGCCAGGAGCAGCTCCTGCTGCTGAATCCGCCGCCGCCTCTGCGCCTCTTGCCTTCTCTGGGGAAGGAGAGACAGCCCCTAGGAGCCCCACGGCCACTCCACCAGGGCTTCCCCCAGCGTCAGCAGCTAGGGTGCAGGGATAATGGGGACCCCCCCCAGGGGCCTGCCAGCCTCCCCCAAACAGGACCTACAGCCAGGAGCCCCAGGGATGCAGGCCACAAGGCAGGAACCCACCCGCTCCCCTGTAGCCATCATGCCCAGCACAGGCCCCCCCAGCCGCATCCAGCTCTTAAGGGCCCCCAGCTGGGCGGGATGAGCAGCCGGCCCCACCGCACCTGGCTGGGCCCTGCCGGGCGGGAGGGCAGCAGGCTGGGAAGGGGCACTGGCCCTGCTCCTCAAGTGGTGGGGGCAAGGCAGGGATGGGGGCTTGGAGGCAGGACAGCGGGGACAGGGAGGGTTGGGGTCAGGGCAGAGGGGGGCAAGATGGGATGAGACGGGGACAGTGTGAGATGGGGTTGAGAGAGGATGGTGAGGAATGGGGCAGGGTGGGACGGTATGGAGACAGGGTGGGACAGCATTAGGATGGGATGGGGACGCGGTGGGATGGGAAGGATGGGATCAGGACAGAATGGGACTGGATCAGGATGAGATGGGATGCAGAGGGGATGGGATTGTAATGGGATGAGGACAGGGTGGGATGGGATGGAAACAGGATGTGATGGGAAGGGATGAGATGGGGATGGGATTAGGACAGGGTGGGATGGTAATGCAATGCAGATGGACGGATAGGGAACAAGGTGGGATGAGACCAGGAGTGATGGGGATGGAGGATCAGGATGGGATCAGGATGGGATGGGATCAGGATGAGATGGGACGGGGACAAGATGTGATGGGGAGGGGATATAATGGGGAGGGGATGGGATCAGGATGGGATGGGATGGGATGGGGACAGGGACAGGATCAGGATGATGTGATGGGGAAGAGATGGGATACGGGGAGGGGATGGGATCAGGATGGGATGCAACGGGATGGGGACAGGGATGTGATGAGGATGGGGATGGGATGGGGAAGGGATGGG
>NW_020448307.1:9754597-9772295 GCF_003343035.1 Apteryx rowi
GCGGCCTGTCCCCGCAGAGCCGCCATGGAGGTGTTCATGAAGGGCTTGTCCAAGGCCAAGGAGGGGGTGGTCGCCGCCGCCGAGAAGACCAAGCAGGGGGTGGCCGAGGCGGCCGAGAAGACCAAGGAGGGGGTCCTCTATGTCGGTAAGGGCCTGTCCCCCCCGCCTGCCCTTGCTTGTCCCTGCCTCTGCCCTTGCCTGTCCCTGCCTCTGCCCGTCCCCTGCTGCCCCCGCTGGTCTGGCCCCCCTGCGTTCCCCTGCTTGCTCCCTGCCCAGCCCCTGCCCCCTGCCCTTGCCCCCTGTGCATGGAGGAGGATGGGGACCCGCGGGCAGGGCAGGGTTTGGGGCTTGTCGCAGGGCTGGGATCCCCCCGGATGGGACCCCCCCAGCTCCCAGGGATCTGACCTGGTGAGCCCCGCAGCTCCTTGCTGAGGATGCTCTGGGGACATGAGCGCAGAGGGACTGGAGGCCAGGCCCTGCTTTCAGCGGTTTTCCCACAGTTCAGTGACCACCGTGCTGGGATATATCTGTCTTGAAGGGGCTGGGGGCGTGTTTGTGCCAGCCCCCTCGGAGAGGCCAGGCCCTGGACCGCATGTGCCATGCACCCTGCCCAGACACCCAAAGCTCTGCAAGCCTCTCCCCTGCACTGGGACAGGCAGCTGGGGGTGCTCCCTCCACACTGCCCAGCTGGGCTGGGGACCACAGGCATGGCCTGGCTCTGCCACTCACGGCCGTTTCCTAGAAGGCATCCTTGGGAGGGAAGAGCTGGCTCCCCAGAGGGCTGTGCGGGCCCAGCCGTGGCTTCGGGCTGGCTGGGGAAAGCACCGGTGAGTGTCCATGGCTTGCAGCCAAAGGGAGGGAGCAGGAGGGCCGGCTGCTCCAGGCCGGCTCCATCCCACCGTGCCCTGCCTGGCTGGAGGGTGCGCGGCCTCTGCCAGAGGGCTCGGGCCCCGGAGCCGTTCCCGTGTCGCTGCACTCTGCGAGCCCTGGGGCCCAGCCTGGCAGCCCCGCAGGGCTGGGTGCAGGAGCTGTGCCCGGGGAGCTGGCTGGGGGCAGGGCTCGTCCTGCCCAGGGGGTTGTGCCCCGGACACGGATCCAGCAGCTCAAGGAGCACCCCAAGACCCCTGTCCTGCAGGAGCTGCCCCTTCCACTGCTGCCCCTGCCTTGCCCTGCTCCCATCCCGCCAGGCATCCTGAATTGTGCAGGCAGCGTCTCCCTGCCGGAAAGGAGCCTGGCCAGGCTGGCGCAGGCAGTGGCAGGACCTGGTCCCTGGGCTGCTCTGACTGCAGCGCTGCCCGCGCTGCGCTGGCATTGATTTGGGGTATTGATCCCGGCTTGCAGAGGAGACCTTGCTCAACGACACAGCCAGCGCGTGCTCTGCCCATCTGTGCTCCGGTGTGAAACCAGGCCCCCGGGGCCTCTGCCCTGCCTTGGCACGTGGTTGTGCCACGGGCTGCCACGCGGCATGGCTCCAGGGCTTGCAGGGCTGGTTCCCTGCCCCAGAGCGTGTTCTTCCCCACAGCCCCCGGCTCTGAGCCGTACTGTGCCAGCGGGGTTTCCCATGACCCTGAGGCCACAGCACAGCAGCCCTGTGCCCTGGCTTGCTGCAGCAGCCACCCCGAGCCCCTCTAACCTGCTTGCCGGGGGCCATGCTGCCCCAGCCCGGGTCTGTGGGGCCTGGGCAGCTGACCAGCAGCATCCGGATGAGCCTTGCATGGAGCCAGGTGGGTGCTCAGCACCCCCGGCTGCCCCAGCACAGCGCAGGGGCTGATGCCCTGTGCAGGGGTAGGCAGGATGCTGCCCCTGGTGCAGGGCATGGCGCGGGGCATTGCTCCAGCCCCGGCCCCTCTAACCCCTCTTTCTCTCTTTCTACCCCTAGGGAGCAAAACCCAAGGCGTGGTGCAAGGCGTCACCTCAGGTACTGCTGCCCTCCGGCTCCCCGAGGCGGCACCCCCCCCGCCCCGGGTGGACAGCTGCGCTAACGAGATCAGAGGCTAATTGAGGGGCCGTGATGTCACCCGGCTAAAGCCTCTTACATAACCGGGCCCGCAACAAAGGATTTGTGGCTGCTGCTCACACTCCGTGCCCAGCTGCAGAGCCGCATCCCAGCCCCCCTCCCGGCGCCGGGCCTGCGGAGGAGGAGGAGGAGGAGGGAACGGCCTCATCCTGCCCCGCTGCTCCCCAGCAGGCCCCAGGGCCCCCCGTGCTATGACGCAGTGGCGGGGAGCCCCTCGCCCTCCCTGGTGCGGGACGCTGACGCTTGTCCCCGGCTCTTGCAGTGGCTGAGAAGGCGAAGGAGCAGGCGTCCCAGCTGGGCGAAGCGGCTTTCTCCGGCGCTGGCAACATCGCGGCTGCCACGGGGCTGGTCAAGAAGGAGGAGTTCCCTGCGGACCTGAAGGTGAGCCACCCCGCAGGGACCAGGGCAGCCCCGGGGGCTTTGCTGCACCCGCGGGGAGGCTGGCACCTCCCCAGGCTTGGCGGGGATCCCTCCCGCTGCTCCCAGCCCGGTGGCAGGGGGCTGGCAGCGTGCGCCCACCGCCTTGCCCCTGCCGGTCCCCTGCCTGCGCCTGGGGCTGGAGCGTCGCTGCCCTGAGCAGTGCAGGGCGCGTGCACGGCCGCCGCAGACGTGTGTGTGCGTGCGCTCACGCATGGCGGCCGGCAGCGCGGGGGCCCGCGGCGGCGCGGCGTTCCAGCGGGCTGCGAGGTGACCTGACAGCTGCGGGAGCGGAGGAGCGGGGAGGGGCGGCGGGTTTGCATCTCGCCACCCCGATGAGCCGGCCGCTTCCAGCTTAGCCCAAAATAGCAACAACTGAAGAAATGAGGCCACAGCAGCCGCTGCCACTGTGTGGCGGTGCAGGGGGGGGATCAGCAGCCCCCCTTCCCTCCTGCCAGCCTCTCTGCCAGCCCTGGGGAGGGGTTACCTGGCACCACCCTCCCCTGCTGGGGTGCAGAGGGCTCCCCACAGCCCGCCGGGGATGCGGGGGGCTCCCGTGGTCTGCCAGCCCCTGGAGCCTGCGGGGTGGCCCACGTGGGGCCAGCACGTGTCTGTGGCCTGGGGCCGAGGCTGGGAGCAGCGCAAGGATGCACATGCCCGGGCTTGGCTCCCCCGGGTGCCTGTCACCCTCCAGCTAGGTGCCCCTTGGTGTCCTACCGGCTCCCCACCGCTGCGTCCCCCCAGCGCCGCCCCACTGGTGCCCTCCGTGCACACCTCGCAGCGTTGCCGGTCTCTGCCCGGTCCCCCGGGTCTGGCAGGGGCAGGGCGGGTGAGCGACACGGGGGTGACGTGTGGGGGGCTGCGTACGTGGCACTGACCGCCTGGTTCACCCACAGCCGGAGGAGGTGGCCCAGGAGGCTGTTGAGGAGCCGCTGGTTGAGCCGTTGCTGGAGCCGGAGGGGGAGAACTACGAGGAGCCGCCGCAGGTGAGGGAAGGGGCTGGCACGGGGCACGGCGGGGGGCACGCTCTGCGCCGTCATCCAGAGCGAAGCCGGGAGCCCGCCTGGGCGCCCGCAGCCCTGAGGCGGTGGGGCCGCGGGGCAGGCTGCCGTGGGGCTGGCAGTGCCCAGCCCGGCTCGGCTCCCCGTGCCCTGCCTCCTGGGCTCTCTTGCAAGCTCTTTCTTTCCGTGCCCGCAGGAGGAATACCAGGAATACGAGCCAGAGGCATAAGGGACCCCCATCCTCGCCTCTTCCACCAGCAGCACAACGAACCGCCGGTGGCCCCCTGCTCCTCCCCAGCCGGCCCCGGCTGGTGCCCGTGTGCCAGGGAGGGTCAGCGGTGCCCCTGCCCCGTTCGCTCACGAGTTCTTCCTCCAGTTCCGTTCCAAGGGACCGTGTCCGTGTCTCTGTGTTGTGTCTAGCTGTGAGAGACCCGTTGTGTCCCAGCCCCGGAGCCCCGGTGCGTGCCCGAGCCGTGGGTGCTGCCCGCAGGGGCTGGTGGGCGTGCGTGCGTGCGTGGGTGCGTGTGTCTGCGAAGCCTGGGTTTATCGCCCTGTGTCCCTCCCAGCGCCATAAGCCCCGGCTGTGTCCTGGTGTGTCTGTGTCTGTACAAAGCATGTTCACCCGCTCGCGGGCTGCTGTACATTTTGCTTGCACGCATGTCCCTGTGGTTCTGCTCCAGTAACCGTGGAACAACTTTTTTTTTCTTTTCTTTTTTTTTATATATCTATCTACCTATGGGTGGACGGGTCTTCTGCCTTTGTGAGCCCTTGGCGCCTGGGCCCGCTCCCCCAGCCTGCTGGGTGGTGGCGGTGCCTGCGACCCCCTCTCCCGGTCCCGTAGTGCCGATGCTGTGTTGTGACGTGGCATGGATATCCCCCACCCCGTCGCTCGATGTGCAATAGGAGCGCAGCCGCCAGTGACACGGCTGCCCCCGGTCCGTGAATAAAGCCAACTCTTGTCTGTAGCCCCCTGGTCCTGGTTGTGGGGTCCCTGGGGGCAGGGGGAGCTGTGCCCTGGTGCATTTGGGGGAGAGGAAACGGGCTGGGCAGAAGAACCACCCCCCCTCAGGCAAATGGGGGCCTGGGCAGGACTGGTCCTCGTGGAGACAAAACGTCCTCCTGGATGCCCCTGGCTCCCTCCTGGGAGCCGCGTGGTGCTCCAGGGCCTGGTTGCGGGTGGCAGGCACTGGCTGAGGCCCAGGGTGCAGGCAGTGTCCCCATGCTACCTGCCTGCTCTGTGGGCTGCAGTGCTTTGCATCTCCCGGCGAAGGCAGAGGCACCCTTTGGGGCTCAGGACCCTGAGCCTGGAGGAGGCTGGACGTGGTCCGGGACCCCGGCACTGGTTCCCTCCCTGCCCTGGTCCCTGGCGTTACAGGCTGTGCTAGCAAATGGGGTTCACCCCCCACCTGCCCACCACTGCAAGGGCCCTGCATCCAGCCCAAAGTGTGATCCTTCCAGTGCCCAGAGAACTGGGCCACCAGCCCAGCCTGGGTCCCCGGCCAGCCTCCAGCCCACGGCCGCGGCACAGGCAGGGATGAGGGACGGGGCTGAGCCTACCCCCATGCATGTCAGATTAAATCCCCCACCCGTGCCGGCTCGCCCGCCTTGTCGGCAAAGAGCGAAGCTGCAGCAGTCAGCATGGGCGCACAACGGGCTTGCTGACACCTGCAAATCCTGGCCGTGGCTCTGCTGCCTATGTCGGTGTCGGTCGCAGCAGTGCCCACCACGCGTCCTGGGCCCTGTGTTAAACGGGCCAAGCTGGGCTCCTCCAAAAGGTAGCAGGTTAGGAAGGAGCAGGACTAGGGACAGCAAATCCTTTGGGAACCTGCATGAAGGACATGGGCAGTGGTTGATAGCATGATGGACTCTGCAAGTTGGTACAGGGAGTCGGGCTGCCGTCCCCTGACCCTGCTGTGCCGTGTCCCCAGAGTCAGGCTGGGACACCCCCGCTGCAGTTCTCCAGGAACAGCCTCCTACGGCCCTTGCAGCGTGCATGGGCTGGCCCCTATCTGAGAGCCAGCTGTGCTTTTTTATCCCCTCGTCCAACTGTGCCATGCGGATGCCCCCAGCCACGAAGGAGGTTCACAAGCAGACCCACACCACCATCAGCACAGCTTCCTCCAGAGCCCAGGAGGCTGCGATGGGGCTGGGGCAGAGGGGGTGCGGAGGAAAACAGCCCGCTGCCCCGGGCAGCTGAGAGCCGGGGGCCAGGGAGAGGACATGCTCAGATAAACCATTTATAGAGACCAGCGTGTCCCCTCTGTGCAGCATGCGGTGTCCTCGGCACCCTGAGCCACCTGGCTCTGCGCAGCAGGACGGTGACCCTCCCCATGCAGCTGGCAGCGATGCCTGGGACAGGAGCCCTGAAGGATGCTCACTCAGCAGGGGAGGCTGGCCTCATCCTACACGGTGAACACCATCTCCAGAGCGCATGGCCAGGCAGCGGGTCTCTGGTCCAGGCCCAGGCTGTGCTTTGCAGCCATGTCCATGATTTGCTAGAGAAAGAGAGGAGCTGTGAAGTCGGCATGTGTGGGAAGGAGGGGGGATCACAGGAACCAGCGAGGAGGGTGCACACCTTGCCACGCACACAGGCACCATGCCAGGCCTCTGAGCACCCACAGGGGAGAAGGCCACCTTTGCTATAAATGACCAAGGGGGCTGTTTGGGAAGACCTGGAGCTGTGTACGAGCGGGTCTGGATGTGTTGTCCTGCTGCTACCCCACACTGCTCTGCTGSGGACCTGGCCTGCCCCCATGGCCAGGCCCCACGCACACCACGCACACTGCTGAGCGTGCCACAGAGCCGCCTCCCCTGGGGTGGCACAGACCCTCCACGCCGACTGTGCCAGCACCACCCGACGCAGCTGGGCTTGGCTGAGCAACCCTGGCAACGGGACGTGCGCATTCAGGGAGATGGAGCAACAAGGACTCACGTGTTCCCTCCTTGCCGGGACCAACAAGGGACACTGGCTGAGCAAGAGGCTTTAATCCAAGGGCAGACACTGCCACCATGGGGGACATGAATCCAGGCCTTGGGCTCACCCGCAGGGAGTGACGATGGGGTGGGCACCCCTCAAACACAGCACAGAGCCGCTGCAGTGCGGTAAGGGGCCCCGCAGCAGGGATGGGGTGAGGCAGGGAGCCCTGGGAGGCCCCTTGGTCCAGTGCTCCATGGTGTAGACCAATCCCGAACACACGATGACCCTCTCTGAGGACCTCCGCTCCCACATTTCCACCCACAGCCGGCACTGGCCTGGCTCTGCACCGAGGGGCAGGCACGCAGCTCACCGCAGCAGACTGGCACTGCGAATACCCCAGCCCCTCCACAACCTGCTCCCAAACCTGCTGCCCCTTGCTGGGACTAGGGCAGCAGCACGCACAGCGCAGGGGCTCCTGCCCTGCCTGCACGGCTGAGCATCTCCACCTGCCAGACCCCATCTGTCACATCCCTGGGGCTCTCAGGGTTCGCACGAGCACAGAGCCTGGTCTGCCACCTCCGGGCACCTCCGCAGCTGGCCCGAGCCCTTCGCGTGCCTCCCCGGGGACTTCCCGCAGTGCCCAGTGCCCCACAGAGAGCAGCCCGCTGGGACGGTGGGGCTGCGCCACCTCACCGGGCATCTCCCTGCCATCCCTCTGTCCCTGCCCCAGGGCAATGACAGCGTGGGGGGCTTCACATGTGCCGCCAGCTCAGCCCTCAGCATCGGGGCAGCAGAGGGGAGCATCTGGGAACGTGAAACAAGTGAGCCAGGACAGCCCTCGGTGGCAGTAGGCACTTACACGATGTGGGCCTGGAGCTCGGGGTCGGGACGATGGAGATCTCCCCCCGGCCTTGCCCAAACACTGCTCAGGTGGAGCAGGAGGTGGCAGCTGGACTCCCGCTCACGCCTGAAGCTGAGGCAGCTATAGCTAATGTGGCTCAAGCTCTTCAGCCCCTTGAAGAAGGATACAGTCACGCCACCTGTGTTCACATACAAGTCCTGCCAAGGCCAAGTGCATGCTCCAGATGTGCTGCTTAGGGCAATCCAAGCCCCACAACTGATGTGAGGATCTCTCCCCATCTGCCTTGCCTCCCTCCCCATACCCTGTGGCTCTGCTCTCAGGCACAGTCCTAAGGGTCCTGGGAAGGCCGAATCCTAACACCATGGTGGGTCTCTACTGCCTCTGAGCAGAGATGCCAGCTGCTCTGACAGTCCATGCAAGGCGGCACTGTTTACTGTTGGTCCACCAGCATCCACACGACATCCCGGTGCTGGCTGGGAGCCCCATGATCTACCACTGCTGCAGCCAGACCAGCCCTGAGGGAGGCAGGTACAGGAGGAAGAACAGCAAGCCGGACTTCTGAGATGCGCTCAGGGCCTGGGGACAAGGCAGGAAAACAGGCCAGCCGAGACAGCAGCATTGACACTGCAGATCCCAGAGCCTGGAGAAGCTAGGCTAGATCTTCATCAGTGCAGCTAAGAACAGCATTTGGCCCTAATGGCCTGTGAACCTGCCATCTCCCTTTGTGTTTGGGGATGAATGTACTGGGATGATGAGGATGTTTCTTTGCAGGAATATCTCATGTGCTGCTGGTGTAGTGGGGCCATTGCCAGCTTCTGCAGTGATCTGAGAACACAAGCAGAGCAGAGGCGACATGGAGCAGAAGAAATGAAAGAACAAGCTAGTGCCAAGCAGCTGTCCCTGCTGTGGGGATCCCCCACTCCAGGCCATTTCTAGTGGCAGGGGCCTGAGCCCTTGTCTCCCCACCGGAGCTGTTCAAGTTCATGATCAGCAAACACTCAGAGCACCTTTTCTCCACAGGATGGCAAAAAGTTCATGAGGCAAAAAACCTTGACAGTGAAAGAGTACCAGGTGCCAGCATGTGCTGTCCCTTCAGTCCCAAAGGAAATGTGGGGCTGCACCAAGATTGAACCTAGGGCAACTTTCTCATCAGGGCCAGGAAGTGGCTGCTGGGTCCCCTTCTAGGTTTAGGGTTAGGGTGAGGGTTAGGGTTAGGAGAGAGAGAAAGGGTAGAGGCGCACGTGGAGTGGGGCTGCAAAGGGCATGCCAAAGGAAATGTGGGGCTGCACCAAGACTGAACCTAGGGCAACTTTCTCGTCAGGGCCAGCAGAGAGGCTGGTGTGACAGGCTCAGGCCCCATCTAGACTTAGGGTTAGGGTTAGGGTTAGGGTTCGGTGAGAGAGAAAGGGTAGAGCTGCATGTGGAGTGGGGCTGCAAAGGGCATGCCAAAGGAAATGTGGGGCTGCACCAAGACTGAACCTAGGGCAACTTTCTTGTCAGGGCCAGGATAAAGGCTCTTGGCCTCAGGCTCAGGCCCAGCCTGCGGCTAGATTCAGGGTTAAAGTTAGGCTTAGCCTTAGGGTTAGGGTTTGTGTCTGGATTAGGAGAGAGAGGAAAGCTATTTAGATTCTGCGTTAGTTTTTATGCTCCCCCCCACCTCCAGAATTATGTGACCGACCACCTTTCCCTCGTGCGCCATCGCTCTGGCACAGAGGCGTGATGTTAGTGTGGTGATGTCACGCCTCCCAGGGGTGCAAGCACCTAAAGCAAGCTAAGGCTGGGTTTCTGTCTCCTGCACTCTTCAGTGCAGGTCCTCGTGTGTGGCAGGGCCTGCAGGGCGAGCGTGGAGTCAGGTGGTCTGTACCTTCACTTGCACCTGGCGTGTGTTATCCCTCATGAGCTGTTTCTCAATAGCAGCAGGGATGAGCACATCACAGGGTATCTCCAGGATGGTGCCATCACAGGACTCTGCTTTTGGGAAGCCAACTCTTGTGCCATGGGCCTGGAGTGAGGACAGCCATGTGCTGGGCCGACCTGGCAGCATTCAGCACTGCCCTCAGAGCTGGGCTCTGCAGGAGATGGGGGGCAGCCCCCCTTCAAGGATGTTTTGGAGACAGGCAGCCACCCTCACCCACCAGGCACATGGGCTGGTCTCAGCTCCCCTGCTCATGGTCTTCCAGCTCCTGGGGGTCAGTCCTGCTGAGACTGCAAATAGCGCCGTTGGTCCCCCCAGCACAGAGGCAGCAGGCTCGGGGCTGGTACGGGTGCCCCAGGCTGTATTGCCCCGCTGCACCAATGCCCTACAGCAATGCAGAGCACAGGGCTCCCTCCAAGAGGGAGAGGGAGGTCATGGGGACAAACACTGTAAACTGCCCACTGCTCTGATAACAGGCCCCGATCCAGGAGCCTGAGCTGAGAAGCAGAAGCAGGAACCCCCGCTCTAGTCCCTGGAGAATGCTTTGGCTGGATGGAGGCTGGGACCTGGCAGGACTGAGACCTTCTTAGCCAGTTCCAGCGTTGTGAAAGGCAGGCCCTGTGGGACAAGGGCTCCCGGCTCTGCCCTTCTCTACCACCTCCAGAGTACCTGGACATGATGTCCCAAGTACCGCACGTTGTTCAGGGTCTAAGAGCTGCTCTCACTTAGCAAACAGGCCCAGTGAGAAACATAGTCCCTTGGTGGACATCACGCAGCATCCAGGTACAACCAGGGCAGCCCTCCTGCACCTCACGTGGGTGCAATTGGCTGCAGAGGTACCAGCAGAGGGAAGGGCTATGCTGGTAGCTTGGCTCTTCTCATAGGAACAGCTGTTTTGCAGTATGCCCCAAAGTGTTTGCTGGCTTGCTACAGCTCCTAAAAGCAAAGATGGTTCCTGAGACTGTAAAAATATCTCCCAAAAAAGCAAAATTATAAACATAAGTAGCCAAGGACTTCATCCTTCTCGTTCTCTGCAATATCAGCAGAGCAGAGGGACCTCAGGAAAGGAAAAAGACGAGCAAAAGCAGGGCGATTCCTGTGGGCACCAGCTCTGAGTGCAAGCTCAGTGCGAAGCCTGCTTCCCCGTCACAGAGAGCTGTGCTGGGGAGTGAGCCGTCAGAGGAAGGCATCGCACTGCCAGGCAGCCCAGCTGCAGAGTGCCAGGAGCAGACGTCAGCCACCCAGCGCCCGGCTTATTTCTCCCTCCAAAGAGAGGGAAATGCAGGCAATGCCGCCGGCCAGTTGCAGTGATACCCACGGTGGCTCAGCAGTTATCAGGGCAGAGAGCGGGAGCTCCTGGAGATACAGCAGGGGGAAGCACTTCACCGCGGATGGGAGCAGGCCCCAGGCTGCAGGAAGAAAAGCCCTGCCCGGGGGCAGAGGGGAAAGGCAGCGCCGGCACCCTGGGTGTCTCCCAGAGCTCCCAGCCCTCCGGGTCAGGCAGGCAGCAACCAGAGCAAGGCAGGGCCCACAGGGCACCCAGAGGAGACAGGGGCTGCGCTCTCAGGCAGGACCTTCGTGGTGGGTAGCGTCAGAGCTCGCCTGCGGCTGATTTGGGAGGTGATAGAGATACGAAGTTGTCACTGGTGTGAGCTCATTCCACCCAGCCTGGCAGACCTCCCCGCATCCTGCCGCCTCTCCACTCCGCTCTACTGCAGACAAGGGCCAGCAGCAACTTCTGTTACAAGCAGTTTTAGACTTGATGGCTAGAGAGAAACCTTGGAAATGTCTGTGCAATGTGAGCAACCCTGCAGCCCAACCTCCGCATGCAGCAGGTCTGAAAAACTGTCCTAAGGAGTGCTAGCTGCCACGGCGCATCCCTCTGCACCAAACCCCACAGAGGCCATATCTGTACAAACACAGGATGTTACCTGGGGATGGGCTGACTGTGAAAGCTCCCCTGGAAAGCAGGGGCAGAAAGATCCCAAGGAAGCATCAGTCCCAGAGCTACAGCCGGGTGGGCACCTGCCTGCAGCACAAAGGTCTTGCCGGGGAACCCGGGCTCAGGCCAATGCGTCCATGCAGTGCGTGCTGGTGATGTAGGTCTCAGTGCCATGCAGGACCCCATTCCCGGTGGTGGGGGAACCCATGGATCCCCCCCAGGCTAATGGGCTTTCCAGTCACGCAGGCCCTGCAGGACCAGGCAGGAAAGAACGAAAGTTAAAGTCTCACCTGGTGCAAGGTGTCTGAGCTTACCCAGTACCCCAGTGTGTGGGTGGAGGTGTCAGCTATCCAGCACATCGCCTGCTCCCCAGTACTGACATCCAGGGCCAGCCCATCGATCCCACGCCTTGTGGAGGGGGAAAATCCGCTAGAACCTGTCTTTGCAATTCAATCGTTTTGCTCAAACCAAGGGGACACATCAGGCCGGGTGATTTCCGCAGGCTGGTCTTGTTCTAGGACACACCAACAAGTCTCCTGTCTGAAGCATGGTGCTGATCATAAACCAGGGCCTCCCCAGCTTCCCTCAGGCATTAACACCTTTGGCTCTTGCAGGGTCTTTGCGATGTCCCTTCCCAACCCTTTCAAGCCAGCAAAGAGTGTAGAAGCCCTTGCCCTACGACTAGCATCCTCTGAGCTCTCTGCCACATGCTGAGGCAGGAGGAAGCTCCACTCCTCCTCGTGCCTGTGCCAGCCAGTGGGAATCCGGGGGCAATGCCCAGGTCAGAGCCTGTCGCTCATGATCGGCAGCACCCACGACCCCTTCCAAGCCAGCCCCACTGCGCTTGGTGCTGCCCAAGCCCAGAGGAGGCTTTCCCCGCTCCCATTTCCAGCCCTACCACGAGACAGAAGAGCAGTGAGCCGGCAGCGGTGCAGCAGGGCAGTGACCCGTGCTGACAGGCAGCGCGAGAGGCAGCCCCGCGCCCTGCGCAGGCACGCAGCCGCTCCCCGCTCCCCTGCCTGCAAACCACCCACCTCTTAGAGAACAGGGGTGAAACCGCTCTCACCTAAAAATCCCTTCTTGGCCATCTCTACGGTAAAATGCCTTATTATTTTCTCCAGCTCATGTGCCTGTGCAAGAACATCAAAATGCAGTTGTTATTGCAAGCCCCCAAGAAAAAACCCAGAGCCAAGGTAAGGCCTCTGGCAGCTGCCTGCCCTTCTGCAGACACAGCCCACCCTGGCGTCTCCGAGGCTGTAATCTGGCCCGATGCACCCCGGGCGTTAATCCCAGCAGCTGAGCACCCTTGCTGCATTGCAAAGGCAGCCACGTGAGCGCTCGGTCCCTTTGCTCACCCCCTCCCGACCCCTGCGCCAGCACGGCCGGCGGTGGCAGGAGTGTCCCCCCGCCAGACGCGTTCAGCGTGCGTCTGGCTGGGTGCACTGAACCGTAAATCAGAGCTCACCACCCCTCTCTCCCCCCGGAGCTGCTTTTCACAGGCGCTGGGCGAGTGTTACTCATTACAAACGTCTTCTCCCTGCTTGTCGGAGCGCATCACCGTGACACACGCAGAGGGGAAGGGCTGTGCAAATGGAGCGTGAGCTGCAGGCCTGCAGCGGGGAGGGAGATGAAGGAGCTCACCGCGCATTTCCTCAGATCGGTCTTCCCACCCTCCATGGCACCACCAAAAGGAACATCTGAAAGAGACCTCGCAGCCCAGACAGACGTCCTCCGCCAGCTCACCCACTCCCTAGGGTGAGAAAGTGGCCACCTCAGCCATGAATCTGCTGGCAATTCCAGGCAAAGGGGCAGCGGATGCCCTGGGAAGGCAAGGGGCTGGCAGCCAGGACCCTGGCACGGGCTGCCCAGCCGCACATGGCTCCCTCCACATGAGAAGTGGCCTGCGAAGAGCAGCGCCTAAGCCAGGACAGGATACAGCCCCTGAGCCTGTTGCAAATGCCACCAGCCAGAGCCGAATCCATGACAACCCAGGAACAGAGATTATTTAAGAAGCATGATGCTCGATGCTCCCTGATTAGCACGAACCGCCCGGGCTCCCAGCGGTGTGCGCTGCAGCCACCGCGAGCCTGGCCCTCGCACATCTGTGCCCGGAGGAACGCTCTGCACTTCCTGAGCGCTTCTGGTTTTCAAAGCCCCTAACAAGCTCCTCTGACTCACTGCACCGCGGCCCCATCCCAAGCCCAAGTCGCCGACCGCTTTACATTCCTCTCACACTTACCCCACTACGGCACATTTGTATGTCATTAATGCAGCCAGGGCTTTTACTTCATCAGCACCAATTGAGCTGCTGAAATGAACCCCTGGGAAAAGAGAAAGACGAAATGAAGAGTACCTGCCTTGTTGCCACAAATGGCACAGAGGAAATGTAGGAAGGGCTTTGATTCTTCTGAAACAGCAGCATCTAGTTGCAAGAGGTGATCAAAAATCATTCAGCTAGACCTGCTCCTCTGGGTAACCACAATTTCCTAAAACCCAGCTATCCTACAGGGCAGGCCTTTGCTTTGGAGAGCGCCTTTGAACAGCACAGCCACGGCACGGTTAAAGTCTCTGGCTGGCAGCGAGGAGATGGGGAGCTGAGCCCCCTCAGGCTCAGAACAACAGTAACCGCTTTGAGGTATGTTTGGGGTATGTTACACCCGCAGTGAGTGCATGGTGTTTAGGGTGCCCGTAGGGATGGCCACTAGCCACGCTGATCTTGTCTCCACTGGGAGCTGGAGCAGCCAGGCTGCACCCGAGGGTAGCCAGCTGCACCCAGGTCCTGCTGCTGGGTGCATCTAGGGAAGGTGTCCCCCAAGGCTGGTGGGGCACAGGCAGGGCCCCACGCAGCCCTGGGCCGGGAGGTAGCACTGGGATACGAGGACGCTCAGGGCCCAGCCGTGGGGGACTCCTCTGTTCTCGAGGTTACACCTTTGCTTTCCATCTGCTGGCACCACATCCACTCCGGAGCCCGGCTTTTCTGCTTGGCTGCCGCAGGCGCCCGCGGCGCACTCCTGCAGATCACGCGGGCAGCCATGCGTGACCGCGGCGTGGCCGGGGAGCAGCTGCTGCGAGCCCCTCGCCTTTCTTGGCTGGGTGCCGGAGTGGGGCCAGCCTCGGCCGTGGCCCCCGCGCGCTCCCCGCCGCGCTGCCCTGCAAACCCTGCCGTTGCTTCCCAGCCCCGGGGCTGCTGTGGGGGCCGGGCGCTGGTGAGCCGCGGGGCAAAGCATTCCTGGGAAAACCCTCCTGAGGGGCCCTGTCCCCTCGGCGCCAGACCCGGGGTCAGCACCCGCAGATCCGCGAGCCATCCCTGGGGCAGCCTTTGGGAGCCAAAAAGCTCAAACCGCTTTGCCCCCACGCGGAGGGGGCCGTGCACGCAGGGCTGCCCGTGGCCGCGGAGGGCTGAGCCCTTGCACCCAGGTTATCCAGGTTATATTGCATCCAGGCGGGTTAGCGGGGCTGCAGGAGGCGGTGGGCACCCCGGCCCCCCCAGCAAGGGGCAGGATGCCRCCGCTGGGCTGCGTGTGCGTGCGTGCACATGCATGCACACGCGTGCACATGCGTGTGCGGCGCCGGTGGCGGCGTGCTGCGTGCCTGCCGGTGCGGGTGCAGCCGGGCGCGTTCACGTGGCTCTGCCCGTGCGCGTGTGGGAGGTGGGGACGCGGCGCGGAGGGAGGGGGCTGCCACGCTACCTGCGCCGGCAGCCCCCTCCGGGGAGGGGGAATGCGCTTTTCAGGCGGCTGACTCCTCCAGCACCGCGCGCGGGAGTGCGTTGCCAAGGCGATGGGGACCATCTTACTCATCCTCCTCGCTATTGTTATCCTGCCAGCCCGTGAGGTGCCCGGGTGGGGAGCGGAGGAGGAGGAGGGAGCCAGCCGCGGAGGAAGGCTGCCTGGCGGGAGGGGAAGGGGCCCCACTCGGCCAGCGGGGCTGCCCCAGGAGGGGATGGAAAGATGCTCAGATGCAAGGTGCCGAAGGGGGAGAGGAGAGCGGGGCCGCTGTGCGGAAGAGCAGCTCCCGGCGGGGCTGAGAGCGGAGGCGAGGGCCAGCGAGATGGGCTGGGGGCCCCCACCCCATTGCAACACCATGTGCAGGGCGATAGGGGTGTCGATTCTCCCCGCTCCTCCCGGGGGTTGGTGTCCAAGCCTGGATCTGCCCCCATCCAGGGCCGCGCACAAGGCGAACCCCTCGCCAGGCCGGGCTGGGCACCCCGCACCGTGCCCTGCACCGTGCCCTGCGGGTGCTGCTCCCTCGCTCGGACTCCTAGCCCCACAGCAGAGTCAGCTGGGCCCAGGAGGTGCTGGCGGAGATCCTGGGGCTGGCACCTGCGCAGGGTGCGGACCACATCCCCGGGGACCGGAGCAGGGCTGGGGGCAGCGGGTGGTCGTGGCCGCAGCCAGGGCGAGCACCCCGTGTGTGCCAGGGAGGTGCTGGGCGGGTTGTGAGTATGGTGGTTTTGCACCCTGTGCAAAAAGGGGCTGCCGGCGCGACAGCCGGAGTGTGGTGCTGGCTGCTCTGGGGTCTCGTCAAGGGGCTGGGGGGTTTCCTTGCGGTGGGGGTCTGCAGGAAGGGGACATTGGTGGCCCGTCCCAGCGCCCACCTCTGCCCGCTGCTCCCCACAAGTCCTCAGGAGCAGCAGGACCCTGGTGCATGGCGGAGATGGGGGCTGCATGCAGGCGCCGTGTGCCCCCGACATGCAAACACGCAGCCATGCACATGCACACCGCCAGCGGTCACGCGTGCACACTCCGCGGCCAGGCCACGGCACCGCGGCGCGTGCCACCCTGCAGCAGTGCGCGTCCATGCGTGTCCACCCCGGCACACCTGCACACGCGTGTGCATGCGCCCTGCCGCAGCGGCCGCAGTGCTCGGGCCGGCGCTGGGGCGGCCCCGTGCCCATCGCAGCCCTCGGGGGCCCAGCGATGGGGCAGGGGCCTGCCCCGCTCCGTCCCGGGGAGGCGTCACTCCACTATTTATTTTGATATCCTTCCTCCCTATTTTTAGCATTCGGGGTTTTGTTCCAGCCTCGCTGTTTACTGGAAGGAGCATTTCCACCGCCAACCTCCCCTGTTTCCAGGCAACCAGGTGTGCCAGGCCTGGATCAGCTCCGGTGCTGGCGCCACCGGCACGCTGCCCTATAGATCTATAGGGCCTGGCACGAGCACGGGCGGGGGATCTGTCTTTGGGTTAGCGTGAGCCCCCGTGGCGCCAGGCTCCTGCCCGGGGCTCGCCGGGGAGCAGCCCTCTCCCTGGGGCTCTGCAGAGCTGCAGCCGAATTCGGCAACGCGAGCGGGAGCCCCGAAGAGGCTGCAGCGGGAGGACCCCAAAGCGGTCCCGCAGCACCCCTGGGTGCCCGGAGGCAGGGGGGGCTGCTGGCCCGCTCGCCTTCGCCTGCAAGAGTCAGGCCGCCGTCCCTGCTGCGCCGTGCCCAGCGCTGGGCTGTGGCTGTCCCTTGCTCGGTCCCCGCCGGCACGGCGGCGAGAGCCGTCCCCGGGCGGGAGGCCGGCGGGAGGCCCCACCGCGGCGAGGGACCCCGCTCGCGTGCCGCGGTTTGCAGATAAAAGATGGTGCGCGGCAGCGAGGGGAGGGTGAATCAGGCGTGAGTCACGAGCACAGGGGGCAGGGAGGGAACGGCAGGGCCCCGCGCGCCCCTCCGTGCCCGCGGCCGGCGGGGCACCAGGAAGGGCTCCCTGCCCTCCGCCAGCCGGCGCCGCAGCGGCTCTCCAGCGCCCGGCCCCGCGGGGGACAGCGTCAGGGACACCGGAGATGCCCCGCGCGCGGGACGGTGCCCGGGTCCCTCCACGCTCCCCGGGGCAGGGCGCATCCCCGCGGCCGTGCAGCCCTGCTGGCCCCGGTGCCCGGCCCCGGAGCGAGGTGCCGGGGGGCGGCCGGGGAAATCCCCGGGAGCAGGGGGAGCGCGGGGCTGCCGCCGAGGCGAGCGGAGCCGAGCGGAGCCGAGGCGAGGCGAGGCGAGGCGAGCAGGCCGCCTTCCCCCCGCAGCGCGAGCAGGAGAGCGTGGGAAGGAGTTAGACAAAGCCTGAGCCCGGGAGCAGAGGCAGCACTGCCGGGGAGGGAGACGGGGAAGCTTCGGAGGGAAGTTCTCTCTTTCCTGTCCTCCCCCGAGCGCAAGGGGTGCGAAGGAGCTGTCCTTCCTCCCCTCCGTGGCCGCTAGCCTCCTGCAGCTGGCGTCCCCTTCCCCAGGACCGGGCAGGCGGTGGGGTGCAGACCCCCGCCGAGGGGCTGGGGGAGCCGGGAGCGGGGCCGTGCACGCGGCCCCGTGGTGATGCCCAGGAGGAGGGTGCAAGGCGGAAAGCGGCCGTCTCCGTCGCAAGGTAGGAGCGGAAACGGGCTGCGCGCTCCTCGTCTCCCCCAGCCAGGGGACAGTGCCCGGGGCTGCCGTGGCACCCATCGGCCAGGCGCCCGCCAGGCGGGCCCTGTGCCCCACTGCACTGGGGTGCACTGGGGGGGGGGGCACGTCCCCAAGGATGGCTTGGTGGCTGTGCTGGGGCGCACATGGTCCCGACTGTGTCAATGCGGTGGCTCCGTGGGGTGACGGGGTGGCTGAGTTGGGTGGACTCATGGTGGGTTGATGGGATGGCAGTGATGGGGGCTGGCCAGAGTGCCCATGTG
>NW_020448307.1:9773555-9802508 GCF_003343035.1 Apteryx rowi
GTGTCCGTGCTCGCCTGCGTGTGCACACGCGTGTGTGCGCGGCGCGGCTGCCAGCAACGGCCCCGGGGGCGCCCCGGGGGCATCGGGGTGCCGGGGCTGCTCGGTGCTGAGCCGGGGCGCCCGCCGGCCCCGCGCAGGGAGGCTGCTGGCGGCAGCGTGTGGGGCAGCACGTGGGGAGCAGCGGTTGGGGCGCAGCCGCCTTTGGGGCCCCTCGGCACGGCTGGGGCCGATGGAGGGGTCGGTGCCTGCCTGCTCCCTGCTCCGGGGAGGGCTGGGAGAGCTGGCCCAGCTCCCGCAGCCTTCGGGGACTTGCTCTGCGCTGCTTTTGAGCCTGTTTTCCTTGGCTGTGCCTTCTCTAAGCGCCGAGGGGGTCCAGGCCAGCAGCTGCTTGGGGTAGGAATCAGCTGGCAGCACCCGTGCCCAGAGGCATCGGGTGCCCCTGGATTAGGGGCCGTGTGCTGGGCACTGGCTGGGCTCGTGGTCTCATTGGGGAGCTCATGGTTTCCCTAGAGGTCCTTGCGTTAGGAGGCTGGAGGGGGTTTGGGGCTGGTTGTGTGACGCCGGCCCATGTCCCCGCAGTGTACGGCCTGTGCCGTGCGGCTTGGTGTCGGTGTGGACACGGGCACCGCGAGCAGGGCGCAGGGATTAGCCCTGCACGCAGCCATGTAAGCGCGTCTCAGACGCCCAAGCAAAGCAGCCTCACCCCTGTGCTGCGCAGGCACGGCCCCGGGGCAGGGTGCGGAGGAGAGCCGTGTCCTGGGTGTCCCAGTGCCTGTGGGTGCCCCTTCCCCTCCCCGAGCACTGTTCACTGCGAGCGGAGGTTGGAAAGCCGTGTGTTTGTAGCTCCTTCCAGCGCAGCGGAACTGCTGGAGCAAGAAGGAGCACGGTGCTACCCCAGCGCTGCGGGGCCCTGCCGGGCGATCCTCCCYGCGGTGCCCCAGCTGCTCCCTGGGGCCGTGGGGCCAGGTTTTGGGGGCAGAGTGATCTCACCCCACTTGGACCTGTGCTGGGCAGGGGCTGGCTGGAGGTGCCCCGGCCCCGTGCTGGGGTGCCGGTGTGCATCCGGAACCGCGTCCATGCGGGGCCGACTGCGGGCCTTGGAGCTGGGGGTTGCTGTGGCCTGTCGGGGGGCGTCCCTCAAGGTGCTGGGCTCCTCTGGGCTCCAGCAGCACAGTGGAAGCAGGTGGAAAGGGAGCGTGGCTGGCCCTGGAGGGCAGCCGGCTTCCTGCTCCTGCTCCCCTGTCAGGGCACAGCTCCAGCTGCCCTGGGGAATTGCCTTCAATGGAGCGGGATTGTGCTGAGGCCTCTCCGTGGGGTGCTACCAAGGAGCAGACATGGCCCYGCACAGCTCCCCCAGCCCGGGGTGCTGCAGGTGCTGGGATGGGTGCTGGGCCAGGCACCCCCAGGTGTGCAGGATCGGGGATCCGGCTGCCTTCCCCCCATCTGCCTCCCGCGTGCTCCGCGGCCCCCGCTGAGCTGTGGGGCCATTTGGCACCTCCTCTCGCTGCCCCTTGCGAGGGTGCTGTAGCCAGGGGGTGGCGTGGGTGCTGGGAGAGGAGGTGGCCCCGGCTGATCCCCAGGAAGGGCAGCGCAGGGATGCGCCGCAGGCTGCGCGTGTGCCTGGCCCGACAGAGACGCCTCCCTCCCCGGGCTGCACCGGAGCGCCCTGCCGACACACGGGGTGACGTGCTGAGCCCCTGAGCCCGGGGTGCCCGGGGCTCTCTGTGCATGTGGCATGGGGAAACGGTCCCGAGCTGTTGCTCTCTCCACAGGGGTGCCGGCACCACGTCCTCGCAGCTGGGGAAGCCACAGCAACACCTGAATCTTGCTCCTCGTTCGCTCGAGCTCGGAGGAAGGCTGGCTTTTGCGGTAGGCAGCTGACGCGGTTCCTCCCTTTGCGGCGGGCTGGGCATTCAGGGCTGCCTGCGCCGACGCTGGCGGGGTCCCCAGGGCGGCTGCGTGACCCCGTTGTCACAGGCGCCGCAGGAAAAAAAGAGCTGACGACCGATCGCGCCCCGCTCGAGGGAGCCCAGGCTGCCCCGCAGCGCGTGCCCGCGCGGCACACAAGCACGGCGCGGCGGGCGCCGCTCACCTGCCCGTCTCTCTCTTGCAGCCCCGCCAGGCGCCGCGGCAGGACTAGCATGGGAGAGGCCTTCCCCGGGCATGGGCAGCGCTAAGGAGCCCCAGAGCCTGCAGCTGCTGGGCCGCGCGGCCACCGCCGAGGAGGGCTGCCAGGCCGGTGCCGGCGTCCCGGGCTGCCCGCCGGCGAGCGACTGCCTGCCCGGCGCCGGCTGCGCCGCGGGGGACCGTGCCATGAGGAACTGCTGCGCCGCCGAGCTGGAGGCCCAGGGCACCGCGGAGGGCCCGGCGGAGAAGGCGCCGGCAGGGACAGCTGCCAGCCCGCTCCTCCCGGACGCCGGCGCGGAGACGCAGGGGCAGAGCCTGGCCCCCGCGGGGAGCTGCGGGGCACAGCGTGGCGGCAGCGTAGCCCCTGCCTGCGGTCCCAGTGGCCAGACGGAGAAAGCGACCCCCGAGCCCTGCCTCAAGGCGCCCGGCAAGGACGCGGGCAGCGCGCCGGCTCCTGCCAAGCACGTGGCGTTTCGGGAGCCCGATGGAGGAGCTGAGCCGCCCGCCTGCGCCCCGACGCACGGCCAGGAGCAGTCCCGGGGCGAGGGCCCCCCGCCAGGCGGCACGTCCTCGGCCACGCTGCCGGACCCCCCCGGCACCACGGGGAGCGAGGCAGGAGCCCCGGCACAGGGCAGAGCGGAGGGGAGCCCAGCCCAGGGGCCGGGCGCGGAGAGCGGCCAGCAGCCCCGGACAGCGAAGCTGCTGTGCGAGAGCTACTCGTTCGAGGTGACCCCACCCCAGGATGCCGGGACACAGGACATGGGAACGCAAGTGGACAGCCGAGCGTCCCTGGTGTCGGTGGCCTTAAGCCCCATGAGCCCCCCAGACAGGGCCGGCACGTTCACCTTCCCCAAGAAAGGGACAGGCTCCTCTGCCCCGCAGCCGGTGCCCTCCAAGAAGGACGCGGAGATGCAGGTGTCCATGCCTGTGGAGACCCGCTCGGTGGCCACGGGGCCCATGACGCCGGTGGCTAAATCCCCACAGACCTCATACCCCGAGGTGCACGTGAAGGGGGCGGTGGAGGAGGTTCCGGAGCCCATCCGGGAGGTGAGCTGGGACGAGAAGGGGATGACGTGGGAGGTGTACGGGGCCTCCATGGAGGTGGAGGTGCTGGGCATGGCCATCCAGAAGCACCTGGAGAAGCAGATCGAGGAGCACGAGCGGCAGCTGGTGGTGACCCCGCAGAGCACCCGGGCCGGCTCTGTCAAGGGGGCTCCCCGCAAAGGCGAGGCGAAGAGGCAGCCCAGCGTCTTTCGGGCCCTGTTGCAGAACGTCCGGCGGCCGCGGTGCTGCTCCCGCGCTGGGCCCGCCATGGAGTGAGCCGGTGCCCGCACTGCTGGGAGAAGGGCGCTGCAGGGTGTCTCGGGCAACRTGGGGCATCCAGAGACACAGGGGGCTCCCTGACCGGGGGCTGCTGCCTTGCCTGAGTTGCCCGCTGCTGGGCAGGCAGCCCCCAGCATCCGCTCGCCAGGCTTTGCTGTCCCGAGGTGCCCGCGGCCAGCATGCACACCTCCTGGGGCTGGTGCCAGAGCGCTGCGCACTGGGACGAGGTGTCTCCTTTGCCGTGAGGGTGGGAGCAGCCTGGGGTCCCCCTCGGCCCAACCCTGGAGCCACCCTGGGAGCCAGCCCTGCTCTCTCCCCGGCACTGTGCTCAGGGACGGAGCCGGGCAGCGTTCCTCAGAGCACAAGGAAGCACCCAGCTCCTTCCAGCCAGAGAAGGGCTGCTCCTAGGACACGTCTCCTGCCTCCGGCATGGGTCCAGCAATGGCTCGGGATGGGGAACGGGCAGGTCGCTGCTGTCTCCCTGCAGCTTTGGCCTTGCTCGCACGCCAGGCAGGAGCTTTGCTCCCCATCCCAGAGGGATGCTGGCACCCTGTGCTGCTGCGGGGACCAGTGGGTGCTGCCAGCTCTGCTGCACCTGTGTGTGAATTGGCCACACTCTGCTGAGCATCCTGCCTTCTCCCAGGTGCTCCAACTCTCTTGGGCCCGTGGCTACGCACACGCAGGTCCCCGGGGCACTGCCGTCTTGTCCAGCCCCGTTGCAGCTCCATCCTCGCTGCCCAGGCGTTGCACCCTGCTGTCGCACCATCCCGGAGCCACGGGTGCCAGGGAGCCGGAGGACGTGGCCCTGCAGCGCCACGTGGGGCACGGGGCAGCCTCTGCATCCCTCTGAAACAGGTTTGCTGGAGGGACCATGGGGCCAGCCACGACTGCAACAGAGCTCACGTGCTTGGGGCTGTTGCCGCTTGTCCCTGTCATCGTGGCGTGAGGCACGTGGGAGTGTGCTGGGGCCGTCCCTGCGGACAGGGCAGGTCCTCGTCGCGGCTGGCGGTGGGGATGAAGCCTGCGCCACCGGCCGCGTGCCGGAGGCCCTGCACGGAGGCGTGAGTCTGTCCTGCCTCCTGGGTGTCACAGCAGGGAGCCCCATCGCCTAAGACGCCCTGCGTGCCCAGAGAGGCGGCACTGTGCTGTGACCGTGTGTCCCTCTGCGTGTCCGTCCTGCCCAGCTCGCTGCTCTGCCGGGACAGTAGCTGGGCTGTGCTGGCTGCAAAACGCTGCCAATTTTTACAGCTGGGATTTTACAGGGAAGGGGGGGAGGGGGGCTTTTATTGAACCGTGTTTGCATTTTTGGAGCTTTTTAAGAGCCACTTTCAGCTGTGTGTGTCCTGCCTGGAGCCACCTCCTCCCTGGTGGCCTGCAGCCCTCTTTGGAAACGCTTTTGCTGTGTTCCCTGTGCCCTGCCAGGCTGGCACGGCGCAGGGAGCACAGGGCTGGCTGTGGGGCAGGCAGGCGGGCGAGCGTCCCCACTCCCGGCGTTCCCGCTGAGAGCGCGACCCGGCCCCCTCCTTCCTTCCTGCAGCCTGTGCTGCATGGAGGACGGCCCCAGGGAACCGGAGCGCGTGTGTGGGCCCGGGATGGAGACCCTCGTCCCCTCGCCAAAGGGTGGCCCAGCGCCCTGGCCCGGTTCCGGGAGCTGCCGGCTCCAGCAGGGTGAGCAGGACCGGGGGCTGCCGGTGCGGCGCAGGGCTGGCCGTGCCCACGGGGAGCACTGCACGCCGTGTGTGTGTGTCTCGGCATGCTCTGGAAGGACATGGACCCTAAGCTGCAGGAGGCTGCAAAGGGGGGGTGCTGGGGGCTGCCCCATCCCGTGCGGGCAAAGCGGTGCAGGAGGGCCCAGGGCAGCCGCTTCCCCTTGGTGGGGGGCGAGGTTGGTCCCCAAACTCATGGTGTACATCCCAGGCTGGCGTTGGGCTGGAGGAGCCAGCGCCAGCCACGTCTCGCCCTGGGGAGGGCTATGAGAGGCTCCCTCAAGCAGCAGCCTGCAGCCAGGGCCGCTGTGGCCCCGCCACGGGGCAGCAGTGCCCGCTGCGTGCCGCCGTGCCCCGCGGGAGCCAGCCCTTCCCCGTGCCTTGCGGCCGCGGGTGCTGTGCCTGTGGCTGCGGGGGGGAGGCCGGGAGCGTGGTGCCCTGGCCCGAGGCGCTGGGGCCGTCCCCCCCACTGCCCCGTGTTGGCCTGTCCTCACCCTCCGGGCCCCGCGCTGGCTGGTGCGGTGCCAAGCCACAGCACCCAGGCACAGTGACTTCACCACCTACTTTCTTCTTTTTCTTCTTCTTTTCTTTTTCTGGTGGGGGGGGGAGGAGGGGGGGGGTGACTAAATTTGCCAATTTGGATGTTGGGTAATAAAACCTTGCACAAAACCTCTGCCCGTGGCTGCCTGCACCTCCATCACCCGGGGCCAACTGGGCCGATGGGAGTGGGGCAGCCCTGCCAAGGGACCGGGTGGTAGGGAGAAGTGTTGAGCCTGGGGGTGACAGCAGACCTCCCCCCAGCTCCAGTGTGGCCTGAAACAAGCACCCTCTGCCCAGGGGAAGCATCAGAAGAGATGGCAGAGCTTGACACATGCCCCAAGGCTGTCCTGTGGGGTGCTGGCTGCCCCCCTCCCCCCCCCCCCCCCCCCCCCCCCGGCACCACTGGGCTGACAGCCACTGCGGTGGGTGTGACTCAGGTGGGACAGGTTTATTATTGATATCTGAGGACACTGTCACCAAAGCAGCCGCCTGAGTCCCGCTCTGGCCCTGCTGCCACTCGTGCRCCTGCTCACAAGTCCGTGGTGGTGAAGGCATTGTTGATGAATGCTACTTTGCCGGGCTCCTTCAGGTGCAGGGCAGCCACCAGCGCCTCGTCACTGGTGGTGTCCACGTGCCACGCTTTGCCCTTTTGCGGGAAGAAAGTGCAGTTAGAGGAGGGGACAGGGACAAGGACRCTTCCTCCCAGGAGCTGGGGGTTGTCAGGGGTCCGGAGAGAATAGGACACAAGGGGTCTGGAAGCCCATGTGCCACAGCAGAAAGGAGCAGGGCTGGGCAGAGTGCTTGGGGGGGGGGAGGACTCCCTGCCAGGTACCAGCAGCTCTTTGCACACTCACCTTGGCCTTGGGGGTATCATCCCCAAGTGCATTTACTGTGTTTTCATCCAGTGAATTCATGCTGGGGAGAGTGGAGGGCATGAGTTAAAAGAGAGCCTGAGCAGAGCCGAGATGCAGGGTGATGGCCCCATGGCCTTTGGGACCTGCCTGGAGAGCTCACCTGGCCAAAGAGGAGGAGTCTTCATGGAAGCCCAGGTCATGGGAGGGATCGAAGGAGAGGTTGAGCACAGGGTTCGCCCTAGTGAAGGATGGGTGGCAGGTGAATGACAGCCCCCACAGCACTGTGGGTCAGCCATGTCCCCCAGGCAGGGGTTGTGACAGCAAGTGCTGCCCGTGGGTGTTGCTGGCTGCAGCCCCTGGCTGCTGGGTTGCGCCTGGGCTCTCCCCAGTTGTTGCAGGGAGCCCACACTCACCCCTCAGCCTTGTACTGGTTGGTCCCAGGAATGCCTGGTCCCTGCTGCACCATGTCAGGTGTGAGCGTCGTGGCTGCCTTCAGAGCCTTCATTGCGTTCAGCTTCCTCTTGAAGCTGCAAAGCCCAAGGACAGGGCAGGTGAGAAAGGCAAGGTCGGAGCCGGAGCGCTGGCATGGGCATGGGCAGGAGCAGAGCGAGGACTGGGCTGGGGTCTGTAGGGGTGGCCAGCAAGGACGAGGGCAGCAGCGATGCTAGGGGAAGCAGGACGGGGTGCGGGCTGTGCGCTACCTCCTGGTGGTGAGAACCAAGGCCAGAATCATGATGAGGATGAAGAGGAGCATGAATGCTGCCAGCCCTGCGATGACGCCAATCAGCTCCTTCTCCTTGTCAGGCTTCGTCACCTCGCCGGGGCCCTGGCACAGAGCAGAGGTGAGGGCGCAGCCCCGGGCAGCAGGCCCTGTGCCCAGCGCAGGGCTGTGGCCCTCTCCCCGTGCCCCCTGCCCTGCCCCACTCACAATGACGGCCAGGCCAAGGTTCACCAGCTGTGTCAAGACCTGCGGGTCGCTCTGTATGAGCCTGCCGAGGACAAGCAGAGAGGTGAGGTGGCRGGGCCAGGCTGGGTGAGGGGGTGCTACCCGCAGGGCCCCCCTCCCCGGGCACTCACATGCTCAGCTGGTTGACCTCCAATGCGGTGCCGTTGCTGTAGACGAAGTATACCTCCATCACGGACTTGGCTTGAGCCCTGCAGTAGCGAGGGSCATGGGGTTAGCGGGTTGCCATGGGGCCAGCCCCCGCCCTGAGGTGCCACCACAATGTCCCCTCTTTACCGCCTCCCTCCACACCTGCAGGCCCAGGTGACTCCCCCAGGCCGACTTACCGGGAGGCACGGGAGGTGCGGGCATCCTCCTGGGTCTGGATGGTCACCACATAGACCCGTGCCTTGGTCGCCATCGTCAGCGCCCTAGAAGCAGTGGGAACGCAGGGAGCCTGGGCCGGGTGTTCTGCTGCTCTGCTTGCAGGCATGGGGAGCAGCCAACCTCCCTGCAGCCCCCGGTTGCAGCGAGGATCCCCTCCCCAGACCACCATCTGCCCCATCTCCTTCGCCCCCAGTGAGGCTGGAAGAGACCAGGGCTGTGGGTCCCAGCCCCATAGCACAGCSCGTGGTGCCTTCAGGGGGCTGGGTGAGGAAGGAGCTGCCCTGCAGGCCAAGGGGCACCCATGTGCCTATGTCCTCCCCGCTGCATGGGGTACCTGACATCCCCGCTGTGCACAGCACACCCTCCCCACCGCAGGCCAGGCGCCCCTTACAGTTTGATATTGTCCAAGTTACTCTGGACTTCATCCACTGGGATCACGAACTGGAGGCGAACTAGGTAGCTATTATCCACCGTGAAGATCTGCGTGGGGAGAGCAGGGGTGAGCGGGGCTGGTCAGGGTGCAGGGCATTCCCAGGCAGGGGGATGGGGGTGACACTCACATCCAGCACAGTCTGCGTTGTGTGCACTGGTGCCTCATCATCCTTGGCCTCCACCGTCACCTGGTACCGCCCCTTCAGTGACCTGTCAAGGTTGCTGGCCACCCTGGGAGGACAGGGACATCAGCAATCCCACTAGGCTGCATGGGATGTCCCCAGGCACTGTTGTCCCCTGAGCTCCACCCCACCACTGTGCCCGGGACAGGACCCCTTCGGCCCTTGGCCAGCCTGCACTAGCCTTGCTTGTGCCCCTGGCTTGGCAGCAGGCAGGAGCTGAGCTGCACAGAGACAGAGCCAGCCCCATACTCCCCTCTCCACCCCAGCCCAGACCCACGGCGTTACTGGATGCTCCCGACGTAGGCGTCCTGCTCGGCTGTGGTCACCACCTTGAAGAGGTTCTCAAAGGGCCGGCTGATGCCGTTGTCCTGCACGAACACCACACTGAGGATGGAGAAGGTGATAGTTCCTCGAGGCCCCGAGTCAGCATCCTTGGCCTGTGGGCACAGAGCATGGCAGAAGCACAGGTGGGAATGGTCCACTGCCTGCCCAGGGCAGGGATGGATGAGCCCAAATCCACAGACGGACAGCTGCACGCACACAGCTCCTCACCTTCGCTACAGCCACTTGTAGGTCCACAGGAGAGACATCAGGGACGACCACTGCCAGGGACAGATGGACAGACAGTGAGACCCTGCTGGTGTGCAGCCAGACTTGCTGCAGACCCCGTGCCCCATGCACCCCAGGGCTCAGAGACGGCAGGCAGAGCTCCAAGCATTCTGGTGCTGCCTTTGGTCTCGGGGAGACAGCCACGGCCCTCACGAAAAGCATCAACTAATCCCACCCTAGAGCCCGCATATCTCCTAGCCCTGCCTTGGCCCCCCACTTCTAGCAGTGGTTGGAAGTACACAGGAGGGAACAGCTTTGGGGAAAGGACCCTGCTGCCAGGGAGCAAGACAGAGTGCCTTGTGCCAACGTGCACAGGTGAGGGCACACATGCACACGTAGACAGGAGCACAGGGCGCACAGCACCCATGGGGTCCGGCTGCTCACCAAACGTCTCGGAGGAGGGCAGGAAAACCGGTGCATTGTCATTCACATCAGTGATGAGGATCCTCAGGGTTTCTGTAGAGGCCCCAAAAGCAGAGCTCTGGTCACCAACAGCATTCCTGCAGTGATCTCCTCCACACCTCCCTCCACAGACAGGAGCCCCTTCCTCCTGGTAGGCTCAGGTCCCTGCTGCAGGGACCAAAAAAGCCAAGGATGCCCTCCCTCCATTCCCAAACTGGCCAGCTCCCACCCTGCTCCTCACAGCTCCTCCGGGGGGGCTGGAGAGGCAGGTCCCACCTCCCTCTGTGCCCCAGCCATGGTGGGAGGAGAGGAGTGCGGGCGCTGTACCATTCTGGCTGTAGCGGTTGCCCTTCTCGGTGTTCACATCTTCGACCCGCAGCATGAGCACCACCGTATCGCACAACTCATAGTCAATGTCTGAGCTGTTCACCAGTACTGAGCCATTGGGTGCCAGCACAAACCAGTCCCAGCACACCTCCCCAGCACTGCTCGCCCCCTTGAAGCAGGTGACCTCCAGCTCTTCAAAGACCAGCAAGTGGTTGGTGTCCGGGTCGGAGCCAACCACAGTGCAGACTAGGCCCTCCTGCGTGCCATTCTCTCTCACGCTCACATCGTGCAGAGAGGTTGGCAGGATGGTGGGGGGCTCATCATTGACGTCTAGGACATAGACCATCACTGAGGCATTGGCAGTGTCCCCCACACTGTCCGCTGCTGTGTTCTCCGCCAGCACCACCAGGGAGAAGAAATTCTGCTGCAAGCTGTCATAGTCCAGAGACACATCGGGGTCCAGGGACAGCCGCCCACTGTAGTACCCCGGCCCCAGGCGGGACGAGCGGATTAGAAAGTTGCTGGAGCCGCCGCCGCTCTGAAGCAGGAAGGAAATGCGGGAATTGATRTCCGTCTTGTCAGCATCTGTGGCCTCCACGTTGCCCACGAAGGGCTCTGCAGATAGAGACAGATACTTGCTCAGTGACCAGCAGGCACCAACCCCAGGCCCCCGTATGTCCCACGGGCCTGGCCATGTGGCTCCTACCTGCAGATCCTTCAAAGACTGAGAACACATAGGACTGGTTGAGGAACACAGGTGCGTTGTCATTCACGTCCTGCAGGAGATAAAGGCCATGGGCACAGCTGCTCTTGGAGACAGGGGGTCCCACAGCAGGCTGGAGGACAGGAGCACAGATCCCCGCCTCCCTGCAGGCAGGAGGCACAAAAGCCCTTTCCTGTCTCCCTGCCTCAGCCATTCCCTCTGCCCCCACAGAGAGCTTGGGGACATGGTGTTCTTGCCATGGCCAGGGACCTCACATGCCTTCCCTTGTCTGTGCATCAGTCTGGTCACAGCCACCAGCCCACCAGCCCACGCCTGCCCCAGTGCCTCCCTGCCAGTGCCCAGGACTCACCCCCACAGTGATGGTGACGTTGACAGAGGTGCTGAGCTGCGGCGTGCCCAGGTCATGCACCTCCACTGTCACCACCATCCGCCCACGGTCATCGTCCAAGGCTTCGCAGTCCAGTGGCCCCTTGTTRTGCATCTCACCTGTGACTGCATCAATGGTGAAATTGGCACTGAACGGCCCTGGCAAGATCTTGAAGCGCAACTCGCTGTTGGGGGTGCCAGGCTCATCATTGTCCATGGCCTGAAAAGAGACAACCAGGAAGGTCRGGGAGCAGAAACAGGGCTGTCTGGCACCTCTGGGACAGGCCCCGTCTCCTCTCCAACAGTCACCAGGTCATCCCCTCCACCCCAGGCCGCACATACCTGGATCTGCATGCTGATGTTCTGCCCCTCGTCCACAGAGTTGAAGTAGGAGCCGGTGACAATGGGGGGGTTGTCATTGGCATCCAGCACAGTGATCTCCAGCAGCGTGGAGCCCGTCAGATTGCCCCCATCCTTGGCCTGGAGGTTGGCATAATAGAKGGAGCGAGTCTCACGGTCCAGCCAGCTTCCATTGTGCACCAGCACGGCCCCGCTCGTGGTGTTCACCGTGAAGACTTCCCGGCTGCAGCACACACAGGCCTGTTACTGGGGCTTAGGGCTGGAAGCAGCCACKGCCCCACAGCCCTCACACAGGGCTGATGCCCGCTTGTGGCTGGCTGGGCCCCTACGTACACACTCTCTGGGAAGAGCTGGTAGGTGATCTGGCCCAGGATACCACTATCCGGATCATAGGCCTAAAATAGAGAGAGGGAAATATCAGGCGAATCTGTCTCAGCCCCCAGGGCAGTGATGAATCCAGGGCACCAGAGGGGATCTGCTGCTGGGAGCTGGCACCCCAAAAACAGACAGCGGGACCCCGCACTCTGTGTGCCTGCTGGCACCATATCCTTTGTATGYGCATGAGGAAACCCTCGCGCCAACCCAGCTGTGCCTGTGCCAGTGAGCTGCACCAGCAGGCACAGCTTGGGGGATGTGAACTGCACCCGTTCCCTGCCCAGCACCTGACCGTGATGCCTGGGGAGATGATGGTGCCAGCAACGCTGTTCTCCACCACGCTCAGGTTGTAGACGCTCCGGGGGAACTCAGGGATGTGGTCATTGCTGTCGATGAGGTTGATGGTCACAGTGGCCGTGGAGCAGCAGTCTGTGGGGTTCCCTGTGTCATTAGCAACGATCTGCAGCATGGAGAAGAGACAGTGTCATGTACGGGTCTCCAAGGGCAGAAAAGAGACCCATTATACTCTGGTCCAGCTCCCCTGAACCAAACAAGCTCCCAGACACAGAGTCGCATTCTGCCTTTGCCTCTGTGCCCTGCAGGGAAAGAGTCATGTCCCCCCTGTGCCCCAGCGTGTGCAGGGACAGGGGGCTGTCCCCCATGGTGAGCCAGCCCTGCAAGTCCCACCTGCACCACCATGACATGGCTTATTTCGTAGTCCACAGACAGTGGGTCTTGCACTAGGATCTGGACTTCCCCCGTGCCCACAATCTTCTTCGGCGAGACAAAGAAGGCGCTGGCATTTGGACCTTGCAGGTACAGCTCAAAACTGCTGTTGACGCCCTGCCGGGGAAAGACGTGCAGGAGTGAGGGCGGCCAGCTGAGTGCCCCAGAGCCCCTGTCCCCAGCCCAGCCCTGAGGACAGGCTCCCAACCTTGTCAGGGTCATGTGTGACAATGCTGAGGCCAGACACAGCCAAGTTGGAGGAGGAGTGCTCCACAATGCTGCCCGTGAAGTTGCTCTGGGCATCGGCAGAGAAGTTGCAGCTGGAGAGGGAACAGAGGTAGAACTGGGGCTTGTTGTCATTGATGTCAGCCACTGTGACTGTCACCTGGGTGCTGATCTCAGCCACATTGCCATAGATGTCCAGGCTCTTCTCTCGTGCCTGCACAGGAGGGGAAGAGAGGGTCAGATGGATATGGGGGGAGGAAGAGGACAGGGCTCCCTGGCTGYCTCCTACTCACCATGACTTCCAGCAGCAGCACTTCATTTGGCAGCTGCTCCCGGTCCAGGGGGCCAGTCACAGTGATGGTGCCCGTCATGGCATCGATAGCAAAGGGGACGCTGGCATCTAGGGCAAGGGAAGAGTGGGAAGCAGCTGCAGCCATTGGGAAACAGGCCTGGCCCTCTCTCCACCAGTGGGGCAGGCTGGTGGTTCCCGTGAGCCACCAGTCCCCGTGGTGCCCCTTACCGCTTGGCCACCCACCCATGCCCGTCCCATCCTGTCCCACCCCTCACTCACTGGTGATGCTGTAGGAGATTTCATCATTCACCCCTGTGTCTCTGTCAATGGCGGTGACAGTCAGCACGGTGGTGCCCTGCGGGGACACAGCCATGAGGGCAGGACCCAGGATGCCTCCACCTCACACCATGCCCAGCAGCTCAGACACCCCCGTGCATTAGAGCCCCCAGGCATGGGCCATGGCACAGGCAGGCCACCGGAGCAGGCAGACTCCTTACCAGAGGGCAGTTCTCTGGCACAGAACTGGAGTAGGGCTCATTGAGGAACCGTGGGTCGAGGTTGGGCAGGTCRCGGATGGTCACAGACAAGTAGGTCACGCTCTGCTGGAAGGTCAGCACCCCGTGCAGCAGCCCCCCGCCATCCTGGGGAGCAGAGTGCCCGTCAGCCCTGCGGCACCTTTCCTTGCCAGTCCCGTGCCCCTGGCCCAGCTGGCTCCCACCTTGGCGAGGATCTTGATCTGGTAGAAGGTGTTCTGGGCATAGTCCAGTGAGCCATTGAGCACCACGCTCCCGTTGGGCAGGATGTAGAAGAGCCAATGATTCTTCGTGTTGTCCGGGATCACCTGGGTGTGGGACGGCACCCTGTGTCACCAAGGCATGGAGCAGAGGTGCCCCAGCAGAGATGGGGGCACAACTCCCACCCTTCTGTCAGGCTTGGCCCACAGAGAGCCCATGGGCTGTGGGGACACTCGCTGCCTGGGTTGTTCCCAGCTCACAACCCCATTTGGCAGGAGCTAGCATGTTGCACCCATTGCTCAGGGGGCGCAGAGCCAGCCTTCCTGACCCGACATGCACCCCTGCTCCCTCAGGGCTGTGAGGCTGCCCCTGGCCAGGTCCCCCTGCCCCGTGCCTCTGCCCCGGGGGGGTGGCTCACAGGTGGGTTTCGGGTATGGTGTGCCCAGCTGCATGATGCACTGCTGCTCTCTAGTGGGCATGGACCCTCTCCGTGCCTGGGAGCAGGCAGGCTCCATGAGGGGAGATGCCAGGGCTTGCCATGGCCCACATGGTCAAGACAAGCCAAGTTCTTTGCAGTGGGGCAGAAAGCTTGCCGGGGAGGGGGCCAGCGGCTCCCTGGGACCCCAAGCATCCTCCCAGCCCCCCAAACCCCAGCACACAGGAGCCTGCAGCCAGGGCAATGTCCGAGGCACCCCGGAGCTCACCTCCTCGATGCTATAGCTGACTTTGGAGGCATTCCCGGTGTCGCTGTCGTTGGCTAACACAGTGTAGATGATGCTGCCGGCCGTTGCGTTCTGGGGACACAGGCCGAGCGGTGAAGGCATTGCCCAGGAGGGCAGGGGAGGTGGTGCTGAGCCTGACCCCGCCGACCCTGGCCTGGGGTGTCCCAGCCCTGCAGGGCTGGGGGGCTGCCTGGGGCCGCGGGATGCGCAGGGCTGAGCTGCTATCCTTGCTCACGCCGGGCAGGGGGCTGGATCCAGGTCCCCCCACTGCCCTCCATGGGGGTCCCCAGGAGCAGGGGCTGCGACCTGGCCCATGGGCCATCTGGGAGGGTCAGGCTCAGACTCACAACCCGTCTGCACCCCAAACTGGCCTCACCCCGGCCTGGGCGGAGAGGTGGCTCAGGCACTCCCTGATTGCTAACTCATCACAAGGGCAGAGTCCCAGCACTCCGCCAGCGCCCAGGACCGGCATGGAGGCATCCRCCCGGGAGCAGCCCTGGCACGCGCTGCTCCAAGGTCAGGCCTTCCCTGGCGCGCGGCCACCCCCCTCCCAGGCGTGCGATCACCCTGCTCCCGGCACGCCATCGCCCTGCTCCCGGCATGCCCGTGGCACGGCGGCCAGCCCCGCGCGCCTGCCCTGCTCCCCGTGGGGAGCTACCTCGGCGAYGGTGGTTTCATACGGCAGGTTCTGGAAGACGGGGGCGTTGTCGTTACGGTCCTCCACGATGACTGTGAGTTTTCTGGAGACCTACCGGGAGCAGCGGGCATCGGTGACGGTGCAGGGCGGGTGCAGGGAGGTGCGGTGCCCAGGGGAGGCTCCGGCGCCCCACGTCCCCGCACCYGCCCCGCCACGCAGTGTGGCCCCGGCACCCTTCACCACTGATCCTTGTCCATGCTGAGACCCCGCTTGCCCCCGGCTCCTGCCACAGCCCCCCCCGCCACGCTGCGACCCCGGCACTCACTGCGTCGTTCTGCCCGTCGGACACCGTGATGGTGAGCGTGAGCCTGGCCAGGGACTGTGGGGAGACACACGATGGGGCTCAGTCAGAGCCAGGCAGGCCTCAAACCTCCCACCCACAACCCTCGGGTGTGCTGCTCCCCCCGGCCAGCTCTCCCTCCCCGAGCTAGGGTTTGGGGCCAGGGAGTTGGTGGAAAACAACCCTCACTCCCTGCCCCAGCCCTTGGCTCCCCGACGTGCACCTCTGCCCGCAGCCTCCAACCCACAGCGGTTCCCTGGGCAGAGCCCAGAGCTGCCTTGCCCCACGGCAGTGACCTGCAGCTCTCCCACAGGACTCCCTGGAGCCCACCAGCATCCAAGACACCAGCTCACAGCTCGGGGCCAGGGTCTCTGTCCTCACCTCACGGTCCAGAGGGTTCCTGAGCAGCACTTGGCCTGTCTGGGCAACGACAGAGAAGTAGAAGGCCTCCGACCCGCTGATGCTGTAGGTGAGCGGGTCCCCGTCCACATCTAAAGCCTGCAACTGGAAGGCCTCCTGGCCTGGGGACAAGGGCAGCGTCAGTACCCACCCGGGGCCCCTGGGTGCGGGGGGACAGCCAGGTGCTCCTCCTGCACCCCCGGGCCTCTCCTCACCCAGGCAGGTCTGAGGCTGCCCCACTCACCGGTCTCCAGGTCCTCTGGCACATACACGATGCTCATGTTGAAGTAGGGGGCTGTGTTGCCTGAAACTGCAGCGAGGACATGTGCTGAGCACAGTCCTGAGCTGGCCTCTGCCCCAGACCCTGCACCCTGCAGCCCAGCAGAGCCTGCCCAGCTCCAGCACTCACCTCCTGGAGGTGCTTTGAGTCCCGGGGGAGTGGAGAACCCCCAGCTTGCTGTTTCTCACCCTCCCTCCTTGTGTCATCGCCCACCTCCCAGGTCCAGGCCATCCCTGCTCCCTGGGGCAGGAGGATAGCCACTGGGTCCCCAACACTGGTGCCAAGGGGGTGGGCACCTGTTTTGGGGGTCCCCGCTGCCCTCAAGGAAACAAGGACGAGAGCCGGAGGCCTCAAGCACCTCCGGCGCTTCCCACCCGCCCTTGCCAGCTGCCGAGCAAAGTCCTCACCTGCCGCCAGGAGAAAGGGGAACAGCACCAGCACGCACCATGCCATCCTGCCAGGGAGCCTGCGGGCACAGCACGGGAGACCCTGCGCCTTGGGGCCAGCAGCCGGCCTCTCCTGCCGGCTGCCCCGGCCCCTTCCAGGCGGGAAGGAGGGGGTCTGTTTGGGAGAGTCCCCTCCACTGAACCAAGCAGGGCTGAGCGTGCCGGAGAGCAAGACGTCAGGCTCCGTCCTGTCCCCAAATCAGYGTATGGGGCAAGCTGTGCCTCTTCACAGCCCACCACGGGCCTTGGGGCCACTGGTAGCCCCCGGGCACAGGGACAGCCCATCCTGCAAGCCCCGGAGGGCTCGGTTTGCCGGGGGCCCAGCTGATCCACTGGGGAGCTGCCAGGGGAGAGCCCACACGGKCGTCCCCCAGGGGTTCCCAGCCCCACGGCACTGGCATGCCAGAGCCACCTGTGCCCCCAAGCTGCAGCATGAATTTGGGAGAGCCTGGGATGGGACTGCTGCTCTCCTGGGGCGCCACATCCCATGGGAGCCTGGACACGGGCTCCTCGGGGCCATGGCATGGGGGGGACAGGGTTGGCATTGGGGTGCAGCAGACCAGGCAGGTGTTCGGGGCCCACAGGACCCTCCCCTGGGCACAGTTCGGGGCCCCATCGCCCCGGGCTCGACGGGGCCGTCCCGGGCAGCGCTCGGAGCCCAGGCGCAGGCTGTAACACCGCCGCGGCTGCCCCCCTCCTCGGGCCACGGCCCGCAGTTCTTCCCCACACCCGGACACCCACCACCTCCCCTCACCGCTGGACCACGGGGGCTGGGGCTGGGGCTGGCATCCCTTACCTGCAGCCGGGTCCGCGGGGATGCTGCTAGGCGGCCGCCTGCGCCCACACCCCGACACCGCAGGGGACCTTTGCCTCCTGCAGTAAACAGGTTCATCAATCATTAACTGGAATTAGGGGGTGAGAAATCCATCTCTCACCTTCCTCCTTCCTCGAGCTCGTCCCCCGCCTCCCRGGCCCGGCCCAGCCCTGTGCTTGCTCCCCTGCTGCAGCCCCCCGGATCCCCGCGCTGGGTGCTGTCCCCACAGCTCCTGCGGATGCCAGGAGTGTGGCAGGGCCCACGGTCGCGTGGGGGGACCCCGAGCCGCCAAGGACAGAGGGGGCTGCCCTCCGAAAAGGGCCGAGGGCACAGTGTATGGTCCCCCATCCTCTGGGTCAGCTCCCACTGGGGCAAGGGGTGGGCACCGACCCTGCGGAGCGGCCGCTGGGGCGGGAGCCTGGGGCTCTGTGCCCCCCACCCGGCAGCTCCCCTCCCCGGGGGCGGCGGGGGGGCTCAGCCCAGCCTCCCTGACCTACTTGGGGCCGGCCGGGGACAAGGGAGGATTGTGCAGCTCCGCTCAGGCAGAAGAAGGCCAGAGGCGGGGGCACGGGCCCTGCCAGCCCTGGCCCCCGAGGGCCTGCGGCACCCTGGCCTGGGCTTCCCTGGCCCCTTCGCCCCCATTAACTGGGGGGGCCCAGGGGTCAGGGCGCCGGGCAGCTCTGCAGGGTGCAGCTAGGAGGGCACCAGGGTTGCCCCAGGACATCCAGCCCCACAGGTCCCTGACCCCCACGCCGGGGTGAGGGGAAGCAGGGCTGATCCAGAATACCCCCCAAATCGCCCGGGGCTGCCCCGGGACACCCCCGGCAAGGCCCCCCGGGGCTGCCCCGGGACACTCCCCCAGCCCTGCCCGCCGAGCCGGGGGCGTGCGCTGCCGCTCGGAGCATTGCGGCGCCTCGCGGTTTCGCCGGCGCCGCTCTTGGGCGCAGTAGGGCGGTGGGGGGGCGGGCGCGCCCATTCGGGAGGCGGGGGGGGCTGGCGGCGCGGCGCGGCCGGTTCCATCTGCGCGGCGGGCGCGGGGGCACCATGAGGCGGGGCTGAGGCCGGGCCGAGGCCGGAGCGGGAGCGGCACCGGGACGGACACCGAGCCCGGCGGGCCCGGCGGCCGCGCCATGCGAGCGGGCTGAGCCGCGGGCAGGGCCGGGGCAGGCACCGAGCGGCCTTCGTGCGCCGGGCAGAGCGGGCGAGCGGCGGGGGCGGCGCCTCCGGTAGGTGCGGGAGCGGCGGCGCCGGGGCCCGAGCCCGGGCAAGGGGGTGGTTGCACGGGGCGGGCAGGGCCCGGTGCACGGCGGAAGGGGGCAAAACCCGGTGCACCGGGGAAAGGGGGCGGGCAGGGCCAGTGCAGTGGGAAAAGGAGGCAGGCAGGGCCCGGTGCACCGGGGAAAGGGGCAGGCAGGGCCCGGTGCACCGGGGAAAGGAGGCGGGCCGGGCCCGGTGCACCGGGGAAAGGGGCAGGGCCAGGTGCAGCGGGAAAGGGGGCGGGCAGGACCCGGTGCACCGGGGAGAGGAGGCGGGCAGGGCACGGTGCACCGGGGAAGGGGGCAGGCCGGGCCCGGTGCACCGGGGAAAGGAGGCGGGCAGGGCACGGTGCACCGGAGAAAGGGGCAGGGCCAGGTGCAGCGGGAAAGGGGGCAGGCCGGCCCCGGTGCACCGGGGAAGGGGCAGGGCTCTGTGCACCGCGGAAGGGGGCGGGCAGGGCCGGTGCACCGGTGCATGGTGGCGGATGCACGGGCAGGGCCCGATGCAAGGGGAAAGGGAGTAAGCKCGGCCCGGTGCACCGGGGGCAGGGGTGGGCGCGGGGCCCGCCGCACGGGAGAGATGGTTGCATGGGGCAGCAGGACCCCGTGCACCGGGGCTGGATGCGTGGGGCAGGCAAGCAGGGCCCGGTGCCCCAGGGGCAGGTACAAGCCGGTAGATGTGCTGCGGTGGCTGCTGCCGGGGACGGATGGAGAGAGCCCCCGGCTCTCCGGGAGCCCCCCGGGGAGAGCAGGGCCGTGCCGGGTGCCTCGGGTCTGCTTGGGGCATCCGGGAGGGTGGTGGAGCTGGGGTGGGCTGCGCCGGGTGCCGGGTGCTTGCATCCTTTGGGGCTTAGCTGGCAGAGCGGGGGCTGCCCTGAAGTCGCCCCCCTGCAGCCTGGCTGCGGCCTTGTCCCTTCTCCGGGGGCTGCCGGGCCGCCCCGTTTCCGCACCGGCGTGTCTCCGGCTGCACACGAGTCGGTGGCTTGTGTCGAGGCCGGGTTTTGTGTCACTGACTCGAAGGGCACTTTTTATAGGACGAGATAAAAGTGCTCCGTCTGCCGTTCCCATTTCCAGTGCGGTGCTGCCTGACCTGAAATCCGTCGTCTCCCGCCCCGCTCGGGGTGAGTGCCCTGTTGCGCGAGGAGAGACGGAAAGGGAAGTGGCGAAACTCCCGAGAAAGTCGTAAATGGGGAAGCTGCTTGGAAGTAAATAAACCCCAAGCGGTGGCGCCTGCCCCCTGGACCTGGCAGGGAACGCGAGGCGCGTTTTGCTGCAGCCCCTGTTGCGTGTACCACGATTGCAGCGGGTGTGTGCAGCAGGCTGGGCTCACGAGCAGAGCTTGTGTGGGAACGGGGGTATCGCTAGCTTGGGATGTGCGAAACCTCCAGCCCAAGCTCTGCAGGGCTGAAGGATCTCTGGGTTTGGGGCTGCATGCCAGGGCTTGCTTTCCTGGGCAGAAGTTCAGCTGGTTGAACTCTGTTGGCAGCCTGGGCCAAGGTGGACGCCGTCTCTCTGCTGACAGGCCAGCAGGTCTTCCCACAAGTGCCTCTTGGTTTTGTTCTGGCACCTCGGATGCAGACTGCACCCTGCGAGCCCTGCGCCGGCCCCTTGTCTCTCGGACAGCTGGCTGAGCGGGTCTTGCCCATGCGTCTGTAGCTCCTCGCTGTCCTGTGTCCCTGCCTCGTTCGGCCTCTCTTCCCACCTCCCCTGTGCCACCTGCACCCATTTTGGCTCCCGAGGACCTGATTCCCCGGGACAGGCAGCTCCTGTGCATAGCGGTGACACCGTGCCCCGGGGAGATGCGCAGGACAGAGGCTGCGGAGGCCGAATCCGTGCCGGTGGCCGGGGCGACGGGCGGAGGGCAGGCGCGGGCCTGGCCTTGCCGGCTGTCGGATGGGAGCAGGCTGCCGTCTGATGTCACTGCAGTGCATGGTGGGTAATTATGCACGTTGCAATGAAAATAATAAGGCCGGCTCCATAGCGGTGTCTAAAAATACTGCTAATGCGGAGTGCCTGCCGGGTGCCTTTGTTTGTCACCTTTGGGTGTTTGCTTTGAAGCTGGCCAGGCTGCAGGAGCTGTGCTCTGCGTCGGCAAGTCTCTCGGGCTGTGGTTTGGTTTAGCAGGTGCCCTGCAGCCCGTCTCCATCCCTCTGCTCGGGCGGCAGTGTGGGCAGGGCCAGGGCAGGTGTTGGCATGGGAGGTGGGAGCCGCCTGGGTGAATTTGGGAGGCTCAGGTGTGATTCCCCTCTGCGCAGAGCCGTGCTGCACCAGGAGTCGCAGTCGGGCTGCAGGGCTTTGTCACCCCCAGCCTTGCTTGGAGCTGGGGTGCTCTGACTGGTGGCTGTTCCTGTGTCCCAGGGACCTACCCTGATGTCCCCTCGCAGAGACATGCCCATGACCGTGCTAGCCTGCCCTCGGGTGGACTGGCAGAGGTCAGGGTTAGGGCCCATGCAGCATGGTCTGTCCATCGCCAGCCTTGTGCAGCCAGGTCAGAGCACCTTGTGGCTGCAGCTGCTGGGCCATCGCTTTGGAGCTGTCTCTGTGGTCTGTCCTGGCACTAGCAGGACAGGAACCCCTGGGTCTCTCACTGCTTTCTGGCTGAACAAAGGTCTAAGGGAGTGATGTGTGTTTGGAGTGAAGTGGTGTGATGGGTGGCACCTGGGCACTGGCCTTGGGCCGGAGCTGCCTGGGGTGACACAGCTGTGGTTTGCTTGAAGCCTCCTCTGCTACATGCCATCCCTGTCCTGTGGCCTGGGCACCCTGTGGGGACAAGGAAGGGACAGTGGCCTCCACCAGGCACAGGCTGGCTGCAGCCGCCAATGCCAGCGTGGGGTGCAGAGCAGGAGCTGGGTGCTGATCTCCGCTCCGTGGGCAGGCAGGCGCCCTGCCGTCTGGTATCTGTGCAGCGCTTGCTGCTGCTGTGGTCCCTCCATCTGCTGCCAGGAGCCGGTAGCTCTCCGCTGCAACGAAGGGAGAGGTTTGCAGGGGTGGTGAGAGCCATCTGGAGCCCCGGCTGCTCCAGCGACCGGCCTGGCATGCTCGCACGGGGAAGGCGGTGCACGGCAAGGCAGAAGCGGAGGGCTGGGAAGGGCAGGAAATGGTGAGCCTGTGCGCTCAGGTCTCGGAGCTGAGCCTCTTCCGCTTTGCACGCAGGGAGGTCACAGCAGCAGCCGGCTCTGGCTGGGGCTCCCCTCCTGCCGCCCTGGGCTGCTCCTCCTGGCTCCCGGTTGGTGCTCGTGCAGGGCTCTGGCTCCAGGCGTTGGTCATGAGAGCTGGGCCTGGTCCCCCTTCGCCTAGGAGCGAGCAGAGAGGCGTCACCCCGCCGTGCGCCCGGCCTGCGGCGCTGGGCTGCCGTGCCCTTAGGGTTGTGCTGCGTTACAGGGGCGCTGTGCTGGGCTCTCCCCGCACCCCAGTGCCGGAGGAGCATTGCCACTGCCTCTGCTCTTGCCAGGCACTAAATCTGACTTCTGAAGCAGCGCGTGGAAGTGACGTTCCCTTGAGCAGTGAAACATGCCGCCCCTACCTGACACGCTGTATGGCTCCCGTTTAGTGAGCACAGAACAAAGAACGGGGAAAGGAGACTTTGTAAATCCCCATTGATTTGCACAGTGGAAGCTGCTCGCTGTGTGTTTTGTGTCTGCCTGCCTGGGACCAGAGCTCTGTGCAGAGGAATTGATCAAGCTGTAAAACCCAGAGCCAGCTAATGAAATAGGGACTATAGATTTTTATTTTAAATGGAAGAGAGTTTAGGGGAGATTTAATTATCCCTGTTTTATGGACCTGTTAGAGGAATGAAATAACAGCCAGCAGGTAGGGCTTTGGCTTGCAGCACTTCTTCCAGGTGTGCAAAGAGCCGGTGAAGTCCTGCCACCCTGGGGCAGCGGTGTGGACAGAAGTGAAGTGGCCTGGAGTGGAGCAGGATGTGGCAAAGTCCTGCTCATCCTGTCAAAAGTCCCTGCTTCCCCATGGTGCCCATCGCTGGTCTGGGGTGGGAATATCTGCAAGGGGAGAAGCACACCGAGATGGTGCTGGGGCTGGAGACACGTCGTAGTGGGGTGGGCTGAGTTGGCCCAGCGCAGACTCCCGACCTGAATGAGGGCTGGTGAAGAACAGCTCTCCCTGTCCCTGCGGGTTGGCACAGACCCTTCCTCACGTTGGTGGATGTCAGCAAGTGCGGGAGCTCTGAGCTTGCTGTGCTGTCAGCTCCTCAGATGCAGCCCTACCTGGGTGTTTTCCCAGGGCTGTGGACACCGAGCTCCTGTTGAAGCCTGTGTACCTGTGCAAAGCGTGTGGGGTTTGTAAATGAGAGCTGCAGAGCGCTGGGATTTGCTGGGCTTAGATGTGTGTCCGACACAAGCTGTAATACTGTCACTACAGCCACTCCTACTGTGTGCATCCACTTCACGGTCACGTGAGCTTGGCCGCGGGGCATGGTTGGGGAGGTGGTAGCTGGGCAGCCAGCGGTAAGCAGCGCAGCACTAGTTTTTGGCAGAAAAGCAGGGAGCTTTTTGATGGTTTTGATTTCTCATCTCTGAATTGAAAAGCTGGTGCACAGCATTTTCCCTCGCATCTCTTGGCTCCCTGCTCAGAGCGAGCCGGAGCAACGTGGTTTGCCACCTGTCCTGTGCAAGGTGGATGGCTGGCCAAGGCATTTGCATACCCCAGGAGGTGCTGCAGCAGGCAGGCTCAATGGTTAGGGTGCCTGTTTGATGTGCGAAGCTTTTAGAGGCTGCTAAAATGTCCTAGAAAGCAGCTGATGCTGGGGAGCCCTCCTGAAGGCCCTGTGACATTGGCCTGGCAGGAACTCAGCAGTGCCAGGCCCCGAGCTGTGCACCCACTGAGCTGAGTGGGGACATGCCGTGGCTCCCCAGCACAAGCTGGTTCTGGAGGGGAGCAATGTGGATCTGTGTTGTCTGCTCACAAGGGTGTTGGGAGAAGCCAGCCTGCAAACTTCTTGGGCAATGTCACCCCAGGTGTTTTTCTTTTCCTTCATCCTTGCACCCGCAGGTCCTCAGTCTCCCATGGCCGGGGTGGGTGCCGTTTTCTGGAAGGGGGGAGCTGCTCTCTGGCAGCACACAGCGGAGGAGAGCGGACTGCGAGCCCATGTGCACAGAGGGCAGGGGTCCAGGACTGCCAGGCGGGAGGGTTTCATCCACTCTTGCGCCCCCATTGCTGCCACCTTGGCGCTTGGCTGACATCTGCCATATTTGTGCCCCTCAGAAGCAGGTGTGTGATATGGGATGTCTGGGTTTTCCAGAGAGGGGGTAGTTTGGGAGGACTCCCTGCTTTGCTGTGTGCACAGCAGAGGCCAAGGTGAGCAGTGTCTCCAGCAAGCAGTGCTCATGACAGGCCTTCGGTCTGGGGAATCTTATTTTCCAGCTGCATCCTGGTCCCTGGAGGTCTGGCTTCACCAGCTGTGGAGCTGTAGCTCCGGGCTTTCCTTGGCTACCCTGGAAAGCAGGACAAGGGTTTTCAGCTCGACTGTGCAGAGCAGAGGACTGGCCTGCGATGCTGTGTGCTAGCAGCAGCTTTTTCTTGGGTGACCCTGCATCACGGTGACCAAGGGCTCCAGCACCTCTCCCTGTCACCCACGGGAAGGGAGGGTTGGTGCTCTGACCCTTCCYTCCCCTGACCAGGCAGCCCTGAGCTACGATTCTCTCTGGCAGGTCGTCTTTTCCCTGCTGATCTGGTGGGGCTCGCTGGCTGCGTTTGCTCTTTGATCCAAGTATCTTAGTTGCTTTTTTTTCTGTGCCTGCACTTTGGGAAAGTGGTGAACAATAAAAATCTACCGGCAAAAGCTGTAGCAGAGGTCAGCCAGCTCCTGTGCCCCAGGCTGCTCTGTTGTCACTGCACAGTCGCGCTTTGTGCACAGGGGCTGTCAGCTTGGAAATCATGCTTTTTCTCTTAAAACCATCCCCAGGCACTGGCAAGGGGTTCTCTGTGAGTGATTGTATCAGGGAGATATTGTAGCAAGCTTCTTTTGTGCTTAAGGCAGTGGTCAGTGCCTGTTTCAGCGCATCTTGTAAGCAGCCTTTTGGCAATTTTTAAACCAAGGACAAAATGGTAAATCATTGCTGAAAATCACAAATTTCTGTGAGCTCCTTTCTGAAGATGATTATTGCAGGTTGTTGGTGTCCCTGCGGGCTTCTTAAAACACAAAACAAAACACCCAACCCAACTTCCTGATTGTCAGTAGTGTTTTCAAGAGACGTTTCATTTTGCTGAATGGTAACGAAATTGCTCTTTGCCATCCGCCAGCTTCTGGCTCTGCCTGTATCCTTTTGCTAGAGCCGCGAAACCAGACACTGCCGCTCTGCTCCGCTTCCTGTGCGACGGCAGAAGGGCCGCCACGAGTGCGGGAGGGGAGGCGGAGGGGTCCAGTCTGGGCCCAGCCGGCAGAGCAGCGGGGAAGGCGTCTGGAGCCCAGCTCCTTCTGCCCTTGGCCGCTTGCTTGGCAGACGCTATTAATACTGTCCGCAGCGTGTAGAGAGCGGGCTGGACTAGAAGGATGCGTGTGGAGAGGTGGCGGGTGAGCAGGGGACTCCCAGAGACCCAGTACGGGGATAGGCATGGGGTTGGATCCCTGCTCCTTGGGGTGGCTCTGCCAAAGGAGAGGTTGGGTCTCTTCATTTTAAAAAAGAGCTGTCTGAAAGGAGAACAAAAAGGTGAGGGGAAAAGGAGTCAGCAGTCCTTAACTGCTGTGTCTTGCAGTAGAAGAGGGCCTGGGGGGACTGTCCAGGCAGTAGGTCGGAGACAAACATGGCAGCATTAGCTTTTTTTTTCCCCCACCCACGTGTAACTGAGCTGTGGAACTCGCTGCTGCGGGACACCAGAAAAGACAGAGGTGTGCAGGGGTTCAAAGTGCTTGTGTCCATGGGAGGAGAGTCCACCACGGGCTGCACAGTACCCATTGYGGAAGGTCCTTTAGACTGTGAGGACGTGTATCTGTGGCAACAGCTGTTGAATGCTGGGCTGGATTGCCCCACGAGCTGACCCAGGATGTCTGCTTTTTAGCCTGCTGCAGGGAGGGAAGGGCAGTAGAGGACACTTCCCGTCGCTTGACGCTGCTGAGCTGCAGAGGTGCCCGAGCTGGATCTGGCTGCTGCACCAGCAACGTTCTGGACATGATATCCAGGTCACGCAGGTGTTTTGGGGTCAAATGAAGAAAGGTGGGGATATCTCTGTGGATTATTTACCCTGTCCTGAGAAAATGAAGACATGTGCAGGCTTGCTGTCTATTTGCAAGCCTTCTCCCTCCACTTTGAGCCTGCTGGATCGTTTCAGTCAAGACTGACAGTGTGGTAGCTGTCTCAGAGGTATTTGCTTGCTACAGGTTCTGGCTCATGGGGAGAAAGATGCTGTTAGCGCTCCCTCTGCAGTGCAGCTCAATCTTGCTATTAGACATTGGAGAATCCACGTGGGAGAGATCGACAGGAAACCAGGCTTCATCAGTTCCGCTGCCTGTGCAGCTACTTGTTCCTCATGTCAGCATCTTCCACGTGTGTGTGGCTGGAGGCGTTTGACGGGAGTGCTGTCATTCTGGGGGTGTGAGTGGGTGGCGTGTGATYGCAGCAGAGGCGTCCTGCCTCCCTTGCCAGCGAAGTTAACTTCACCGAGTTGCGCGGAGCAGGGAGGGAGCTCCTCGCCTCCTCCTCTCCCCAGGGGAGAAGCACTTGACCCTGTGGCATTTGTGACAGACCTTGGGTCGGATGGGGACACTCCTCCTGGCCCCTCTGCAACTTGGGAACTTCTGGGCACCAGCCTCTTCCCACTTGTTTGCCAGGCCTTGCGGAGGGCAGAGGAGGATCTGGGACCTCTCCCTCCCCCTGAACTTGAGGGAGAGGCCAGGGAGCGTGGATGCAAGTTGCCAGCAAGCTGGGGGAGAGGATGGGGAAGAGCATATCTCAAGGGGGAGATGTGCTCACACCACTCAAATCACCCCAGCTAATCCTGTGACAGACCTGACCTATATATGGGGCAAGGGAGRCGGCACATGTCTGCAGCAGCAGATGGTGTCTTAAAGAGCCTGGGCTCGTGGAGGCTTGAATTCTGCTGACCTCTGGCTCTAGCGAGGGAGAGGGTGGGCTGCCTATTCGCTGCGAAGTAGCTGAGTTCTGCCTGCAGAGTCCTCTGGGATGAGAGCTGGGCATGTGCAGCCCCCGCAGGCAGGGAGCTTTCTAAGGCTGCTGTGTGGTGCGGAGGGCTCAGCTTGCTTGAGATGTCACAGGTCTTGCTGGCCAGGGTGAGGGTCAGGCTCGCTGGAGGAGAGCGATTAGACAGACTCCACATCCCCTGACCTGGCCCAAAAGCGCTGACCAAAGCGCCTGTCAGTGGCTGGCCATGCTGTAGCACTGGAGGGGCGTCGCTCGGGCTCCTCGCCTGGCTCTTCCAGGCGAACACCATGTGGAAACGCTGTCACGCTGCCGGTCATCAGCAGCCAGCCTCTGTGCAGTGGCAGAGCTCCTGGACCCGGGGCAGTGCGATGTGTTGGTGGCTGTGTGCGCGGCCAGGTTCCCGGAGACAGTGTGGGGCAGGTGTTGGCTGAGCCGCTTCCACGTGCCCTAGTGCTGCAGCTGGACATGCAGTGCCCCCATCCTCGTAGGCACTGGCTGGGAAGGCCCGGCCTGGCCACTGCGGCCAYGTGTGGTGCCACACACAGCACAACTGGACCTGGCGCTGCCACAGGAACCGTCCAGCCTCACAAGCAGCACCGTCCTCGCATCCAGCCTTAGGTACTCGCATCTATCCGGCAGCGTGAGCGGCACCTCACCGGAGAGCTATGCTTCATTGATTGCTTCTCCCACTGCCGTCCTGAGGACATCGATAGCTGCTGGCAGTGGGGGAGCTGGTGATGCTGGCGTGGGTCAGGAGGGAGCGTCTGCACACACATCCATCATTTGTGGCCTCTGCCTGCAGCTGGGGCCTCGCTGCTTGTGCTGGGATCGGGCCATGCTCTGGCAGCCTTGTGAAGGTGTGGGACTGCCTCAGCCTGCAACCGATGGCAAGCTCGAAGTGCAGAGGGCCACTTTCCTCCTCATCCCTCTGGTCCCCAGGGCTTGAACCAGAGAGGTAGAGCGGACCCTGCGGGGTGATCGTGTCTGGGCTGCTGATTCAGTTGTGTCTGTCCCTTCCCAGGCTGCCTGTCTGAGCACACAGGTCTGACCCCGTTGGAGGTCTGCGGCATGTCCAGCTTTCTTGTCCCTGGCATGTCCCTTGCTCCAGGGGTCAGAAGCGGTTGACTGTGTGCTGTCAGCGGCGATGGCAGAGGGAGCAGCGAGGTGGTTTGCCCAGGGGGACTCTGCAGTGCCCCGGGGGAAGCCTTGTGGCTGATGTGGCTCATCCCTGTTCCTGGGTGTCTGGACTTGGGATGAGGAACTGAGACCCAGCAAACTGGCCTTGAGAGGAGCCTGGAGCGAGCGGGGTTGCGGGGCCGGGACAGGACAGACCTGAATCTGGCTGGTCATCGCCATGATGAGCTACTGGGTTGTTAAAACGCTGCCACTGATCTGAGGTTTTCTTTAAAGGGGTGATGTTACAAATTAATTAGCTCCCTTTTGGTTGTTAGCTCTTTAAAGCCTAGCTGTCAGGGGAGGGCTGTTTTATAGCCATTACATCAGGGCTGTCAGCTGGCTCACGCGCCTACCTTCGAATTTCTGACTGTGACTCGGGGAAGTTTGGCTTGGATGCAGCATCTGGCTTTCAGCAAAGCTTCTGCTTTGCGCTCTCCTGAGCGCAGGGGTTTGACTCGTGCTGAAGGATGCTCCTGGAGGCATGCGGGGAGCCAGTGGCACAGCCTCTCGGCGTTCAGCTCTCRGCGCTAGCCGTCAACCATGTGATTTGCTTCACTTACCTGCCGGTGCATCTCCTGGAGACACTCCTAGGAGTTCTGGCTCCCTATTTAATTCAGGGTAGAAAGCAGGAGGCTTTTCAGAAGCAGCAGGGGCTTGCTGGTGTCCAGAAATTCAAACTGGGTGGAGATGCCCTCAGAGTGGAGATTTCTGTGTGCCTGACAGGCGCTTGGTACAGGTGGCAGCTGGATGCCATATTAAACAGGAGAGGAGAAAGTTCTCTGTCGTCTGCTGTCCCAGGCTGGCGGAGAGTTGTTTGTCGCGTTTAGCTCCCCTCTTTCTGCGGCTTTTCCRTGCAACTTCGAGCGGTAACATGGCAGCGAAACCCCGAGGTGGCAGGGAGCGCGCGGGGACCCGGAGGCAGCACCTCGGCGCCCTCGCACCCCAGCGGAGCGCCCAGCGGAGCGGCCACACGCGCGGCGAGGCGAGGGGAGCCGCGAGGCCGGCCGAGGCGGGGGCTCGGCCGGGAGCCCCCCGCGGGAGCTGCAGGAGGACGCCGGCCCRTGAGTAAAGCGCCGAGGGCGGCCGCCGCGGAGCAGCCGGTAAGGTGCCGCGCGCGGGGGGCGAGGGCCGCGCC
>NW_020448307.1:9804063-9813589 GCF_003343035.1 Apteryx rowi
CGGGCGGCGCCGGGGGCACGCGGCTCCCCCGGGCAGCCCTCGCGGCGGCCGGCCCTGCCCGAGCAGATGGCATCGGGCGCAGGAGCTGGCGCGTTGCTAACTTTGTTCGTGGCGGCGTGGCGGTGCCCGGGAAGCCGCCCTGGCGCGGGCCGGTCGCCGCGGCTCCGCCGCCCCGCCGGAGAGGCGTGCGGGGCCCGGCCTGTGGCAGCCCCCGCAAAGGCACAGCYGGGGCGGGTGACCTTGTCCCCGGGACCACTGGCTCCAAGGGACGCGCGGGGCGGGAGGCCCACGTGCCTCGTGGTGTTGGCGCTGGTTGCGGCGGGATGCGAGGACTCGCCGGGGACCGCGCACCCTCCCTGCCCTGGCCGTGCCCGGCATCCCGGTGCGCCCGGCGGTGTCCTCGCAGTGCRGTTATGCAGCGCTTGCCCGTGTCCCGCGTTCCTGGGGGCAGTGGGAGTGCAGGCAGCAGCTGGCAGGGCTGCACAGCTCTCCCATCCCACTGCCGAGGTGCTCTGTGTCCCTAAGCCCATCACTGCCGTGTCTGGTCTGGAAGGTGGCCCAGTGGGTCATGCGGGGCCTTTGCACCATGTGTGGTTGTGGAATAATAATGTGAAATTGGGAGGAATAATGCCTCAGCATGGGAAAGACTCTTATGGGGGTTACGCATCTCCCTGCGTTGCTGCTGCACCGCTGCTGCCACACACCCTCGGGTGGCAGGGGGACCCCAGCGCCTTTTATCTGGGGCAAAATCTTGGGGGCGGAATAAAACACCACTGGGCAAAACCCCTTGGTTTCCTTTGAGCATGGCCCACCCCCAGGTGGGAGCCACAGATGAGCTCTTGGGGCTCCAGCCTGTGGCTTTTTTTTTTTTCATTTTTTTTTTTTTCTTTTACAAAAGACAGAGAAATTTGTCAACTTCAGAAATGGTTTCGTAGGCTGCGGTGAGATTAAGATGAGACCTGCGTGCTGCAGGAGACTTCCCTGGCAGTGGGGCTTGCCCCGGTGACTTGCCTGATGTGACTGGTGATGCCTGTCACCCAGAAGTGACATTGCAGCTTTCACAGGGGTGGCTGCTCCCTGCTGGGGAGAGACCCCCACCCCCGGGCCCTCGTCCTGGGGCAGAGCCGTGCCCTGGCCACTTTGTCCTGCCTGGCTCATCCTTGGGGACATGGGGGTCAGGGGAAAGCCCCTTTGGGGCCAAGGGACCAGAGCAGCTCCATGGACAGACCTCTCCTGTACGGCGCTGAGCCACCCGCTTCCTTAGGGGTGGGAGGCCACGCGTGGGCTGTGGGAGGAGGGTATTTCACAGCGTGGCTTTGGCGTGGGACGTGAGCCRGGGTGGGTGCGGGACAGGTGCTCGCGCAGGGTGCAGGAAAGCTGCCCACCCTCGGCGCCGGCCGGGCCGCCTGCAGTGCCCTGCTTTGGCCGCGGTCCCTGCGCACCCCCTTGCTGCGGTTTGCCCTCCCCGGCCCGCTTCTCCCTCGCTGTGGGGGCGCGTGGTTGCDCCCCGCTTGCGGCAGGGAGTCAGCGTGCGCAGGCTGGGCGCTTCGGCCAGGGCTGCGAGAAGGRGGCCGCGAGCCCTGCYGCCCTCGGTCCAGCCTGGCCGGCCCCGTTGCGCCCAGCACCCGGCAGTGGGGAAGTGGTGCGAGTCCAGAGTAGGATGTGCAGGAGCCCAGCAAGACAGCACGGCCCTTAGAGCAGCTCTGCACCCCGCGCTGGAAACCCCTCCAGGCCCTTGTCCTCAGCTCCCCATCAGCCAGGATGCAGCCTGGGACGCCACCGCAGCCGCAAGGGCCTTCGCAGCTTGCTTTTATCTGTGCCAAAAACAAGTGCTTCTCTCTCATTCAGTGTCCGTGTCTTGCATGGGGGGGTAGCTCCGGCCACACAAGGAGGGACAGTAACTGGGCAAGCGGGATGGAGCAGGCTCTCCCTGGGTCCGTCCGTCCTCCCAGGGCCACCTTCAGCCCCAGGAGTTGTGGAGGCCTCAGGTCTAGCTGCCAGGGGCTGCGAGATCTCCACCATGGCATGACTGCTGCTGCGAGCAGGGCAAGGTAGGGAAGGGTCCAGCTCTGGGAGGAGCAGGCTGAGCCGTGCTGGGGGTTGTGCAGAGCCACTTGTGTGCTGCTGGGCTGTAAGGGAAGGAGAAGCCTCTTTGCCCCAGGGGACCTGGGTTAAGCTGTTCTCCCCAGGTGCCTTGCAGTGGGGGCCATTCTGCAGCCAAGCTGGGGTCAAGTTTCSCAGGAGCATCTGGCCATGTGTGCCCTCACCCCAGCCAGCTTCCCCAGGGCTGGGGGTGCAAAGCCGGCATCGGCTTGGCCCTGTGGCCTTGGACCATGGAGCTGCTGGACTTCAGGCTGCTCATCCTGCCTCGCCTTGCAGCCAGCTTCTGCCCTGGGCTTCCTGGCTGGGTGGCTGTGAGGCACCGAATCGGCAGTGTCCTCACCCCGACTCCCCCAGGGCAGCCCCTCTCCCCGTGGGTGAAGCAGGGCTTGGCTGGGTGCAGGCAGCGGGCGCATGGCGAGTGAGCACGCAGGAGGAGGAGAGGACTGGCTGTGTCCTCCTGGTGGCCTGGTTTAGCTGGGTGCAAGCCTTCCCTAGGGCACGGGGGCGGTGCGGGGTTCTTCCCCACCTCGCGTGGGTGGGACATTCAGGCTGTGCTCAGCACCCACCACGCTGGCTGTTGCCCTGCTGGGGTGCGGGGGGGCAGGGGGGGCAGTGGAGGTGCTTTACGCACGGGGACAGGAGCTGCGCAGCCTCTTCCTGCTGTGGGCCCTCAGGTTTTTGCAGGCAGACCAGGCAGAGCGTGGGTGTCCGTGTGCCTGCAGGGGTGACTTGCCCCTGGGGCAAAGAGAGCTCTGCACCCGCCTCCCTTGGGGGCACCTCTCTCACCAGCCTCCTGCCACATCAGCTGGAGCCCCGTCTTGCCTCTGCCTGCTCCGGCCGTGCTGGGCAGGCTTGGGGCTGGCCCCGAGGGGGTGCGTGGGCTGCTGCACCGCCAGCGGGAACTGCTCCCAGAAGACATAACTCCCCCCATTAGCGCAGTTGCCCTGTTGCTGCTGGGGTGGGAGCCTCTGGGCCGGGGCAGGTGGTGCCCTGGGGGACGCAGCTCCATGGGATGCGCAGAAGAAAAACTGCCTGTGGGAGCGGTGCCAGCAGCAGGGCAAGGGGCCCAGGGCAGTGGGGTCTGGGCTGTGGGCAGGGGTGAGGGATCTGGGCCAGGCCCTGGCATGATGGAGCGGGTGCCAACGGCTGCCTCCAGCCCTACCAGTGCCTAAGAGYTGCTGTGCAGCAAGGTGGCCTGGGGCAGGAGCGGGGCACCCTGTGCTGTCCCTACAGAGAGCCTCACTGCAGGCAGGGCATAGGGTGGGGGTCTGGCAAGGTTGTGACCCTCCCCCCCCTCCCGTGCCATGGGGCAGGTGACTCCTGTGCCAGGGCTGGGGCTACCTGGTGGTGTGGGAGCTGCAGATGTGGAGAGGACCTGCCCCGTGTTCGTGGACTGAGCCCATGGGGATGGTGCAGGGGAGGTGGGGTGCTGAAGACCTTGCATAGAGAGGGGACTGCCAAAAATCCCTGGTGTGCAGGGCTGCGCTAGGAAATCTGGCTTCTCCTTGGTGCCAGGGTGCCGGGGTCCTGGCCCTGGGCTTTCATGCACATGCATGTGTGTGCACATYGTCCTGGCGCAGCCACCCACGGCCCCGGTGGCTTTGCAGTCCCCGAGCTGCCTGGCTGTGAGGGCCGCCTTTGCCSGTGGTACGTGTGTGCAGCCGGCTCCCTGTGCAGGTGGAGTGGCCGCCAGCTGCCCCAGGCCGGCCTGGCATCCCCGCGGAGGCCGGCTTGCTGAGGCGCTGCCAGGGCTGCTTGGAGCAGTGGGGCTGGCTACCGGGCTCGGCGCGTGCCTCCCGCAGCTGCTGGGCCACGGGCGCTTCCTTGAAGGGGTTGGCAGAGGAGCAGGCAGGCTCTTGGCGATGCCCGGTGCAAAAGTGCCGCTGGGTCTGAGTTTGTGCTGCCTGCTGGCGAAAGCATTGTGGAAATGTTGATCCTGGGGTTGAAACGCTCGCCTGGACCAGGACCCACCCTGGGAAGGGGCTAGGGGTGCTGCTTTGGGGGCAGCATCTCTTTTTAGTGCATCCTCCTGTGCCAGACAGCCAGATTCTTCCCTGTGTGCTGGGGCTGGGCACAGAGAGGGTGGCCAAATTTATGGCGTGGAGGGAGCATGGGCTGGAGCCAGATGGGCTGCAAACCCCTGCATGTCCTTGGGCACCGCTGCCACCCTGGGTGGCTCCATGCCTCTCCTCCCCTCTCCCAAAGCAGGTGCTGGAGGAGTGGGCTGTGACTGTGGTACCAGCTCCTGACCATGGCAGGGGCCAGGTCTGAGGAGCAGGGCAGACTTGGGGCTCCTGAGCCCAGCAGGCCTTGGCCTGGCTGCAGCCCTATGCCACCTCTGGGGTTCAGGTGCCGTGACCTGCTGTCCTTCTCACAGGGTCCAAGGTGCTGGTGTTTTGCCCTGTCTGGAGCCTGAGGTCCTGCGTACCCATCCGCCTCCCGACGTCACCAATGCGACCATGGGAACTGGCAGTGAATAGGCGGCCTCCCTCTGCCCCTTTTAACCAACGCCGTTTCTCAGGGGGACCCTGCAGCAGCCCCGACCACCTCCGGCGAAGGTACGGGGCACAGGGTGGCGTGACGACCTGGAGCCCTGCCAGCCACAGTGCCCGCACATGGGGATGCGGCGCTGGCTCTGCGGGACAAGGCCATCCAGCTGGGAAGCCACCAGCTCCCAGAGGGCTCGGGGTGGGGGAAGCACACCTGCGTGCCCCAGCTGATCAGGGCATCTTGCATGGGGAGCATCTCACCCTCGGAGGCGGGGTGGGCGCTGACCCCCCTGCAGCCACCCTGCCCGGGGCTGGGGGTCACTCCTGCTCTGTTTCTCTCCCGCGGTGGCCCCGCAGCCCCCCTGCCAGGCGTCAGTGGGGACGACGCGACCGACCTCTGGCAACCCTGCTGGGCCAGGATGAGACCCAGCTGCACCCTGCCTTCCCCCAGCAGCCGCACATCCCTGTAGATGAGCCCCGCGCCTACGCTCTCCCCAGCACACCGCCACGAATGCTTCACCCGGCCGCACACCCGCCCCACCAGAACCCATTCATGGTGGATCTGCATGACCAGGTGGGTGCTGTGGAAGGGGGTGGCCGCGAGCTCCCGGTGCTAAGGGTGACGCTGTGCTCGGCCCCCTTTCTCAGTGGTGGCCCCAGACCGGGTGGCTGGGCACAGCTCCAGGGCAGCGGTCCCAAGACGTGTCCCCAGTCACTTGCTGCTGGGAGCGTCGGGTGGTGCCCAGGGTGGTCCGTGCACCCAAGGGCAGGGGATGGTCCCCTCCCAGGGTCATTCATGCTGGTGCTGCCAAGAGTCATCTGCAGTGGCGGTGCTGGGTTGGAGCACATGCCAGCCTACCTGCTGGAAGCAAACTGGGGACTGGAGCCAGCATCGAACCCAGCCTGGACTCAGCCCTGCTCCTCTGGCCGCGTTGGGGAGATGCCGGACCCTTTGCTGGGCTGTGTCCCAGCGCCGGGTGCTCAGTGCCCTGCTGCCACCCTGCGAGGATGGGGGAGCTCAGCTGGCATCCAGCCAGCTGGTAGGAGCAACCTCCCCTGACTGCACCCTCGGGTGTCTTGCTGCCAGGTGCACCAGGGACCTGTCCCTCTCTCCTACACGGTTACCACCGTCACGACGCAAGGCTTCCCCATCCACGCCGGCCAGCACATCCCTGGGTGCAGCACCCAGCAGCTCCCAGCATGCTCAGTGATGTTCAGTGGACAGCACTACCCGCTCTGCTGCCTCCCGCCCCCGGTGAGTCGCGGCCGGGGACGCCCGCGGGGGACGCCGGGTGCCCGGGTACCTGAGCCCACCGGAAGGCAAGGGCTGGGCTGAGGGTTTCTGGGGGAGCTGGGGCTGTTTGAGCCCTGGGGAGGGCGCAGAGGTGCGTGGACACGGCCGTGCCCACGGCAGGCGTCTGACCCGCCTTCCTCTCTCTCCGGCCCCCAGCTGATCCAGGCATGCGCCATGCAACAGCTCCCCGTCTCCTACCAGACGTTCCCCCCCATCATCTCCAGCGACCATTACATCCTGCACCCCCCGCCGCCGCCGGTGCCCCCCCACCAGCCTCCCCACATGGCCCCGCTGGGGCAGTTCGTACCTCTCCAAGCCCAGCACCCGCGCATGGTGAGTGGGGGAGCGGGTGGGCAGGGGCAGGGCGATGGGGCACGGCCGGGGAGACGTCTGCGCTGTGCAGCCACAGCGGCTGGGGGGAGCCTGGGGGGCCCCGAGACGGGGACGACCGTGGGCTCTTGTCTCTCTGCAGCCCCCATGGGTCTGAGCTGGGGGCGACGGGGCCCAGGGTGCCTCATCCTGCTAGTGCCAGGGGGGGTCGGGACCCCCCTGCCAGCCTAACTCTTCCCCCCGGCAGCCTCTGCAGAGGATAGACAATGACGTGGACCTGCGAGGGGAGCAGCACCCCATCGCGGGCTTCACGTACCCCCCGTCCCACCACGCTCCCGCGCTGTCCCCCTCCGTGCCGCTGCATTACCTCCCCCACGACCCGCTGCACCAAGAGCTGCCATTCGGCGTGGTAAGTCCCGGGCGCGGGGAGGGGACGGGGGGCGGCACGGGGTTTGGGGGGGGATCGTGCTGCGGGGCTCTGACCGCCCCGTCTCTCCCCACAGCCATACCCCCACATGATGCCCCGGCGGCTGAACACCCAGCGGTACCGGCTGCAGCAGGCGCTGCCCCCGCCGCCGCCCCCGCCGCCGCCCCCCCCGTACTACCCGAGCTTCCTGCCCTATTTCCTGTGAGTACCGGGGGGGACGTGTGGGGCAGGGGCCCCACGGCGCTGCACAGGGGGGCACAGCAGCGTGGCGCTGGCGGCTCTGCCCCCCACCGGGGATGCCAGGGTGGACACCGGGGTCTGCAGCCCCCGGCGCTCTGCAGGGCTGTCCAGCCCCACGCCGACTGCCCCGTCCTCCCCCCGCAGCTCCATGCTTCCCGTGTCGCCGACGGCCGTGGGGCCCACGATCAGCCTGGACCTGGACGTGGATGACGTGGAGATGGAGAATTACGAGGTGCGTTGGCTGCGCTTCCCCGTGGCGGGACAGGGCGGGCAGGGAGCAGCCGGGAGAGTCCGGGAGGGCGGCCTGGGGAATGCTGTGCCGGAGCGGGAGCCGAGCCGAGCTGAGCCGTCCTCTGCGTCTTTCTGCAGGCATTGCTGAACCTGGCCGAGCGGCTGGGGGAGGCCAAGCCGCGGGGACTCACCAAAGCAGACATCGAGCACCTCCCGTCCTACCGCTTCAACCCTGAGAGCCACCAGTCCGAGCAGACCTTGTGAGTGACCCTGGGGGGGACGGGGAGGGGGGCACCGGGAGCCGCTGCGGGGCCCCGCTGACGGCTGCCTTCCCCAGGTGCGTCGTGTGCTTCAGCGACTTTGAGGCACGGCAGCTTCTCCGCGTCCTGCCCTGCAACCACGAGTTTCACGCCAAGTGTGTCGACAAATGGTTAAAGGTACTGCTCTGCTCGGCCTGGGGAGCGGGGTGGCATTTCGGGGTGCAGGGCGCTGCCTTTCGGGTGGCCTCGGCGCCAGGCACTGCTGGAGGCCTGCCGAGGCGGGAAGCTCCCCAAACTCCTGGGGTGAATTTTGCAGGGTGTGAGCACGTGGCGAGCACCCTCCTCCGTGCCGGGCTGGATGGGGCACCCTGCAGGGACGGCACGTGGCAGGGTGCCGCCAGCCCTCGGTGGCGGGGTGCCGGGGTGGGGGGGCCACCTCGAGCGTCCCCACTCATTGCCCCCGTCTCTCCTCCGTGCCGCAGGCAAACCGCACGTGCCCCATCTGCCGGGCGGACGCGTCGGAGGTGCAGCGGGAGGCGGACTGAGGCTGGCAGACGCTGTGCCGCACAATTCGCTAGAGGAAGAGGACGTCGGGCCAGGGGTGGGGGCCGCTTGCCYGCTGCCGGGGCCTGACCGTGCGCTTACCCCCTTCCCCAAAGCCTCTCCTCGGATGTGGTGAGAATTGAGCAATCCGGGATCCCGGCCAGTCCTCCTCCTCCCCGCCGTGGCACGGACTCGGCCGGACGCCTGCCCGCTGCGCTCCCGGGGCCCCGAATCGTGTTGTGCTGGTGGCGGGAGGCGCGTGGCCGTGTCCTCCGCACTCCAAAGACGCTGTTGTTGCTCCATCACTTTCCAGGTCTTTGTACTGTTAGAGACTTTTTTTTTCCCCCCTTTTTCTTTATTTTTTTTAAGGCTGGTAGTTTGTTTTTTTTTTTTTTTCCGTTTCCTTTTCTTTTCCGTTGCGTTTTTGGTTTCGTGGCCGTTTGGCCCAGCGGCGCGCGGCTCCTCCCCTCGGCGTTGCTCACAGAGGAAGTGGGGAGGAAGGAGGAGGAAGCATCGCGGGTTTGATGCCGGCGGCCGCCCCGAGCCGGAGCGCTGGGCGGGCGCCCACGGCTGGACCGGGCCCAGGGGCAGCCGCAGGAGTTGGTCAGTGGAGTGCGGCAAAGGTGGGACACCAGCAACCCAAGGCATTACCGAGGCACAAACGTGTCCGTCCCTCGCTCCCGCGTGGAGCCCAGCGCGGCCCCTCCGCCCGGCTCGGCTGCTCCGGGTAGCCCAGGAGGGTGATGGCGGCTTGGTTTCTTTCCCAGGCGGGAGGACGACGCTCACGCGGCCCCGGCCCCTTTCCCCGCTCCCTCGTGCCCGGCAAGAGCTGGCACAGCTCCCGGGGCCAGGGACACGTCCCGAGAGGCGGCCAGGCCTGGGGGGGCTGCRGCAAGGCCCCGTCCCTCCCCACAGCCTGGCCCCTGAGCCCCCGCCGCACCGCCAGGCCCCCCATCGGTTCTCAGTCCTGCCGCTGCCAGTGGCAATGGCCCCGCGCATGGGCCGGCGACCCCGTCCTGCTGGCTGGACGGCGCCGAGTGCCCCAAGCTGGTGGGCAGCGGGGGGCCGGCAGGGCTGCGGCGGGGGCGTCCCCCCTTTCCGACCTCCCCCCCACCCCTGAAGTTGGGGCTTTTTTTAATCCGTAACCTTGTGGTGTATTTTCCCATCGGGCCTCGAGCGGCCCGTTCAGTGCTAACCCCCTCGCCCTGCCCTGGCCGGTGCCGAGTGCGGGGGCCACGCGGGGGCACCCTGCCTCGGGCCGCCTGGCCCCGGCGATGCCGCTGCATGGCCCCATCGCGTGCGTTTTGCGGGGGGTGGCCAGTGGCGCGGTGCGCGGCCCCACGCGCCGTCCTGCCAGCCGAGGCAAGGGAGAAGCCGCCGACCCGCCGCCCGGTTCCAGAAATTCTTATCGCCGAAGTTGTTTTGCATGATTAATTAACGAGGAGGAGGGAGGGGGGAGGGAGGGGAAGGAAAGACAAGCCCTCCCTTAACGGTGTGTGTTGCTGACGCGTGGGAGACTCCGAGAGGACGCCAACCCTATGTAAATGTTCACAAATATGCATGCATGTATGACCAGCTTGGAACGTGGTATTGGCTACGTCTAGCCAGC
>NW_020448307.1:9813789-9834260 GCF_003343035.1 Apteryx rowi
GGCGTGTGCAAGGGGGCCAAGCCGGGCGCGGTGGGGCTCCCTGGCCTGGCCGCTCCCCGCGGGGCGGGGGGCAGGCGGCAGCGGCGGGTGAGGGTCCGGCTGCCATGCTGGGTGCGAGGCCCTGCACGTGTGTGGGCGGGCTGGTGCCACCCCCGCTGCCGCCCCATTGGTCCAGAGGAGGGTGCCAATCACAGGGCCGCTGAGGTGCGCCCGCTGCCGATTGGTGGAGAGCCATGCACCCTCTCTGCCAATCGGTGCGCCTCTTCCCGCACGCCAGTTGGCTGGTGCCAGTCACCGCCCAGCCAATCGGGCATGGGGGATGGCGAGTGCCATGTTTTTATTGGGTGGCTCCCCCTTGCCTCCCTTTCCCAGCCAATAAGGCAGTTGCCCTCCATACAAAATGGCTGGCACGGCAGCGCCAGGGGCTCTGGCGTGGCCGCGCCGTGGCTGGGACGCTGCCAGCTCCGCCACGCTGTGGGCACTGGCACCGCTGGGCTCGGTGCCCTCGGGCAGGACCCCGGCCCCCTCCCCGTCCCTCGCTCAGTGACAGATTACCAAAGGAGTCCCCGTGCCGTGCGGCGGCCCAGCCCGCAGCCAGCCTCGCGCCCCCGGAGACGCCCCCTCCTCCCCTCCCGCCCTCGCGGTGCCCAGGGAGCCAGGAAAGCCTTACGGTCCTTTGACGGCGACTCGAAAGCTCACAGCTCGTGTGCTGCAGAATTTATTCCAATGAGCAGCTAAAGTATCATTTAAAAAAATACAAAAAAATACAAAAAAAATACTAAAAAACAATTATTTAGGGTGTTTGTGATTGCTGACTGCGCTGTAGATACCACTGTTTACCAATGATTTCCTGTGGTGGGATAGTGGACTGTTTACTGTTCTATTATACCAGTCCCCGGGCCCTCCAGTGGGAATGCCGCGGCCCCCCGCGGGTCCCTGGAAGGTGCTAGGACGTGTGTTCTGTGTTAGAAAGTTTTTATATATATATATATATATATATAAATATATATATATAATTTTTTTTGCTCTGTTACTTGCACATTTTACAGTTACCTCATTTTTCCCATGTATGTATTTGAAAAAAGGCTAATATATAGAAAAAAAGGTTCTTAAAGCTCTAAAAGTGTTTGTTTTTTTCCATTCCATTGGAATCATATTGGTTTTGTAGCATTTAACATAACTAGTATGTTGTATTATATATATGTGTATTATACTGATTGAAATTTTTAACAGATTTGTACTTTTTTTAAAATGAAAGTTGCTAGTTCTGCTTGACCAAGTAGTGCAATCATTATTTTTTTTAATGTTGTGGCTGATTTTGAGAGGGATATTCACTAATAAATGTATGATGTATACCAATGCGCTGTGTCCAGCTCTGTCTCTGCGGGGGCTTGGTGAGGGGCCAGGGCAGCTGGTGTGGGGCCGGCTGGGTGCTTGCAGGACGGTGTCCGATTCGGGGCCTCCTTGGGGTGTCCGAGGCCATGCTGCTGGGAGTCCCTACGGGGCACCCAGGGTGAGGTGGGTGCCGGTGTGTCCAGCCCCTGTTGCCAGCCCCAGTGGCACCCTGCACAGGAAGCAGGACACCAAGGAACTCTGCCTGCCTGCTCCCTGCACCCCGTGGGCATCCCCTGCTGCTTTGGCCAGCACAGCCACACTGGCCCCAGGGGTTGCCAGATGGCTGGGTTTAGCTCTGCTCATCCTCCTCCTGCAGAGCAGGGCCAGGCAAGCTGCAACCCAGAGCTGGCTCAGCCCCAGCTCCATCTCTCCACATCGCTCACTTCTGAGCACATCATTTCTTACCCCACCATACCCTCTGGTTTCAGCATCCAACCACCATCCTGACCTTAGGTGATCACAGTACCCCAGGGGCAGAAGAGAAGGGACCAGGACAGAGACATGGCCAGAGCTCGGCAGGAGCTAACTGGGCTCCTAGCCCTGGAGATAGCTGGAAGGGTCTGTGATCCAGCAGCACCACAGTGCCCCACACTCCTGCCTAGTGGTCCTTTGCAACACAGCTTGCACTGAGATGGAAACTTGCCCTGGATATGATCCCAGGGCAACACCTGTGCCTAGGTGGCTCCAACATCCAGGGAGGCAGCATCCACCTCTCCCACGAACCACCCCTGTCCCCAGCCAGGGGAGAAGTTACCCCTGCACTTCCCTAGCTACATAAGAAACCAGTACAGCCAGGCTGCCCCAAAAGACACCTTCAGCAACCACAGGCAGGGCATTTCAAGCTGAAGGAATCATGGCAGTAGTACCCTAAACACACCCTATAGCCCCAGGGTCTTTCCAGGCCCATGCTGGCCCAGAAACCCCAACTTCTGTCTCACCCCAGGGATTGGGAGCAAGCTGGTGCCCAGCTGCACTGGCCCAGGTGGTCAGATACAGACTCAGCTAAGGCCACATAGGGACCAAGGAAGAGAAACTCTTAACACCCCAAACCTGCCTGGGGGACAGAGGGCAGTAGCTCTGGCTCCCCATGGCCAGGAGCAGGAGAGCTGCTCCAATACTCCCGGGTCAGGAAGGGAACAGCTCTTCTTTCAGCAAAGAGGGTTCCTTCATCATCCTCTCAAAAGGCCCTGCCCAGCCCTGGAGATACCATAGAAAGGAGGGTTACTATCAGGAAATGGAAGCAAAGGACTATCTCCTACAGCTTTCTCTTTCCAGCAGTCTGAGCAGGAAGGGAACATCCTTTCTCTCTCCTTTGCATTTCACACAAGCAATAAAATGCCCTGAATGAAACAACCCTAATTCCCTATCCAAAAAGATATGACTATGTGGAGGCAGGGGTAAACCTCCCTTTGGCCAGGAGCTGAAATTGCAGGACCAGCTCTGAACTGGACCCTGGGATACAGGGGCTTCACAGGCACAAGGAACCCCTCTCTAGAGGATCCTACAGCCACTCTTCACCATGCAGCTCACATGCCAGGCATTCCTCTCCCTTCCTTTTTCCATCTGTAGTTTTATCCAGGAGGGTTGGCTCAGCCACAGTTTCACCCTGAGCAAAGGAAGGGTAGTCTACCTTCTACGCAAACACCTGCTAGAGTTCATACCATGGGTACAGCAGCAACACGAAGGGCGCCTTCCCCCCCGTTTGTGTACACTTCATGTTTATCTTACTCCTACAGCTCTCTGCTGGCACAACTAACTGATCCAAAGAGCCAGCCCCAAAGCAGGCCAGAGGTTAAGCATATCCAGCACCACACTGTGAGCAATGACTTGCTGTAGAGCCACAGCAGCTGGAACCCCATCCCCAGGGCTCAGTTTCCACAGGGCAGCACCACTGCACATGGCACAGACAAAGCATTTGCACAGACATGCTAGAGGCAGAGTTTATTACACTACGCAGGCTAAGAACCCTGGGCAAGATCCCACACAGGTAAGAATCGAACCAGCTCTTTATCAAAAAAATTAATACTCTAGTCAACCCCATTCTCCTTTGGTCGTTACAAAGCAAGAGAAATATTAAAAGAAAGGTATTTATACAGAGGGAAGCTGAAGAGATTCTGTCCAGCCCTCCCCCCTGCCCCACTCCCAGCACATTCAGGTGCCCAGTCTTCTGTCTGGCTCTCAGGAGCAGCAGAGTATCAAATCTTCACAAGATGTCAGGTTGTCGGAGTTTTATTATTATTGTCAATAAAAGCAATATTTACCGAGAGCTGCCATTCCTGTTCCTCCCCAGGGAGGGTGGAGGGGCAACACCAGCTCCCCTCCCTCTCTGCCCTCCAAGTATAGGGGATGGCTGTGTGCATGGGTGTGTGAGAATGTGCACACACTTCCTCTCGCCAGTGCACACASGTAGCACGGCTGGCACAGGCGACGTGGTCTCTGATCCCTCGTTTGTATGCAGTCTTTTAAAAAAAATATTGTATTATAATAATAATATGAATTTCTCTTTCCATTTGTGTATTCTGGAAAAGTGTCAATCGTCCGTAAGGTCCTGCACAAAGAGGACTTCCGTGTGGCTGAGTCCGGCCTCCTGCAGCGTGGGTGGGTTGGGCCACTCCTCTGTAGGGAGGCAGGGCAGGACACGGCGAGGGAAGTTGGCCTCGATCTGGAACTTTTCAGGGCTCTCTTTCAAGGAGAACAAGAAGTCGTGTATCACCTGGGAAGGAAGCACAGAAATAACTACCAGCTGGGGGAGCAGTGACACAGCTAGATTGCATCCATGGTATCTCATAGAGGGGGGGAAGGTTACAGAATTTGCACCATCACTGCATTATAGATATGAGACAGCCATYTTCTTAGCATGCATGAAATAGGACTTGTCACAGAATATTTGGAGAGTCCACATACTGTTTCTGGCCCATACCACTATTTAATGGGAAGCAACAGAAGTCTTCAGCTTTTGGGGAGAATAATAGATTTCTTCCTTTTCTTTTTTCTTCTAGTCTTTCTCTTCTCTTCCTATGTTGGTGGGATTGGGCCCAAAGACAAAAAACACACACACCCCCTTACCCAAGAACAAGTCTGCCTGCTAAGGCTCTAGGCAAAGGTCACTATTTGGCCAAGTCCAGTGGAGTCAAAGCTTTCCTGAGCCACCTGGAGAATCTCGACATCTTTTCTACACTGTCTGAAAAGCCTGTCAGCTCTGCCCCAAGCTCACCGTCAATGACTGCGTGAAGTGGAATCGCCGCTCCACTCTGGAATCATTAGGCAGCTTGAAAATAATCTTAACGCTCTCGGGGTCATCAGGATGCGGCTCAGGAGGAAGGCATTCAGACTTCCGCTCCTTCTCCTCCTGCAGTGTCTGTAAAGTAATGRGGGAGTGGGAGTAATGGGTATGCACTGACCTGGTATTTATGCTTATCCCATGCAGCATGGCTGCTCCAGAAGGCTTGGAGGAAGACAGGCAAGCCCCAAACAGGACTAGCAACTCCACTCCAACCAGGAAACTCTACTGCAGGCACTACTCCTACATGCCATGAGCATCCAACAGAACGCAGCAGCTTCTCTGGCAGTCCCAGTTTGCTCTCACCTGTCGCCGTCTTTCCTCTGCTAGTTTTTGCTGCTGCACTTCCTCCTCCTTCTTCTTCTTCCTCTCCCGTTCCTCCTTCTTCTTGCGCTCCTTTTCCTGGTCTGCACGCAAGGATGCCAGATAAGCCTCATCCTGCTGCTGCCTCAGAACCTGGGTTTGGTTTCTCTCTTCCCTGTAGAAGTGAGCAGGGGGTGGTCAGGGCTAGCAGGGCCAGAAGTTAAGGCAAGGGAGACTGATGGCAGACCTGAGGGTGCAGGTAGAGCCTCAAACATGTAAGAGCATGCACATTAGGTAGCACCTCATTTAAGAGYGCAGAGTACTGCACATTCCTAAAAGGCAGGCTGTTCTCTACAGTCCCTAGCCCACAAACTGTTTCTTTAAGCTGAGGTTGAATGGAAACGGCCTGAACACAAAAGTTTTCTCACCCAGTGCAGCTTGACTGAGTGGACAGATACCATATAAGCAGTGCTTATATGAGCAGAGTGCTTATATGACAGAATTTGTCTCACATTTGAGACTCTATATGGTTTTATCTCCTTCTGATAATTCCTTGTGCATTTTAGAAACCACAAGCATCAAAAACATGTTACTGGACTCCCCCCAGAGATTGCAGGGCAGAAAAGGGGAAGACAGAAGCCTAGAAGATGGCATCCTGCTTTGGACACAGCCTGCAAGTCCCCACAGCATTATCAGTATCTGCAGCTTGYGCTAGCAAGGCACCAACAGCAGTGCAGCAGCATGTCAAAATTCAGCACACCCAGCCTGAGCGGCACCACTCACTCGCTAACTGGCTGCAGACATCAGCTCTCCTCCTGTCTGCAATGCTTATKCTCCCACTTAGCTCCTACTGGCTGACTATGTCCAAACTTTACCTGCAAAGCTCCAGCACACTAAGGGTTTGCTCCAACTGTGGAAGCTAGAGTAGAGCCATCACCCTCATCTTTCAGTATCAGGCATGTATGGGCAACACAACTTCCTGACATTAAGGTGCCCCGAATTTCTGGACCAGAACACAGCATTGCTTACAACAAGGCTCCCACTGTGAAGATGAGCTGCCACGGGCTGCATCACAGAACAGGAGATAGGTGATCCACCTGCCTACATATGGTGGGTCTGGAGAGAGGAGGGGAACAGAGCAGAGCCTACCTCYACAAGGTCAGCATTACTGGAGCTCAGGTCCCAGCATACCTTTCCAGGCGCTCTGACACCAGGTAAGTCTGGTTGGCATCCATGATGAATGTCAGTTGATTAATGAGGTCATCAGCTTGGATGAGGCCTTCTAGCCGCCCAACTACTGTCATTCTGCGATCTTTCAGCATAATCACAGCCAGGAATGGGTATGTGTTCTCTCGCAGAGCCTGGGAGACTGGGAGATGGGCACAAACATCACCATAACCAGCCCTTCCAGAAGGGACACCAAGAACAGAACAAATACTGTCCCATCACCAAGGGCCTAGAAAAGCAATTTCCACGGTCACTATCTCTTTCAAGACAAAAAAGGTCTCAGGCTCCATGATGTTAGACTGAAGCCTATAAATTCACAAGGAAAGAAAGTGGCTTGGAGCATAGCAACTGAGGGGAAAAAAAGCCTTCAAATAACTGAAAAGCTTCTTTAATTAAAAGCAGGAAGTAGATTGCTTTAAATGTCCATTCAGAATGGGACAAGAAGCCATGGGTTTGAACTGCAGAAAGAGAAACATGGGCTAAATGCAGGGAAACACTTGCTAACATTAAGAATGGCTGGATCCTGAAATACACTGTCACAGGGAAGATGGCAGAATCTCCATGCTGGACACTTCAGAACAAGCTAGTCTGACTCTGTCTTGAGGCAAGGAATGGAGCAGATCAGGGGCTTTTAAGTTACTGTTCATCTATGACTAATGGTGTGCAAACCCTCCCTGTAGCTGACTGCCTCCTCCTTAAAACACACACAGCATGTCACAGAGCTTGGAGCTATCATCACCAGCACAGCCTTCCTAAATCTGAGCATCCCACAGACTAGAAGAAAGGCCAAGATCTCTTCCAGCCCAGCTCTCTAGGCCATGACTCCAAAGTATTGCAGCAATTTCAAAGAGCAGTGAGTAAAAATGTCTGCTTAGAAAGCCATTCTTTCAAGATGTCAATAGCTGGCAGCTGAACTATGAAGCCAGGAATGATCTAGATTTAATACCAGAACTCCAAACCTCTGTTGCCGTAAACCAGGAAAGGTCAAAAGAAGCACAGAAAGCATAAACAGAATTTTGGAAAAAGTCTCCATCTGTAGCAAAACCCTACTGTAAACACTGGAAGGCCAGGTCTTCCAAGGAGACAGAAAGGCTGGGTGTGGAGTAAAGATGACTGAGAAAAGAATGCACCTAAGAAGTCACTTCTAGCCTCAGGCATACACAAGCCACTTAAGGGCACTGCTAGTTATATACTTGTTTCTGCACTCAGTTTAATTCTTGGTACAGACCCACCAGCTTCCATTAACAAACCACTAAAAGTAGCTTGAATGCCTGCAAACAGTAAGCAACTAGCACTGCCCAAAAAACATATGGAACAGTTGAGGTTAAAAGCATCGATATTTCCCTAGGATCCAAAACAGGCCCTCTGAGATATCACACAAGAACCAGCATGTTTCCCATGCAATCCTGCAGTCTGTCTGCTTTCACAGAAGCCAGAGCATTCCAAACACAAATTCGAGGAGCATTCGGCCTGTTCCAGAGACAGGAATCAAGGTAAACGGGTAAAGCCCAGGTGGGACACACTCACCTCTGTATCCCTCTGGTTTATTGGTTGAACAAGCCCAAAAGAGCATCCTAGTGTTTATGAGGGTGATCACCTCGGGTACGCACAGCGTATTGCTAGAGGATAAGAAGAGACCGTGAGAATGAAACTGCATTTAAATGAAATGATAACTATTTGGGAAGCTTTTCTCACACCTACCGGCAGAATTCATCAGTATCTTGGTGGTCATCTCCATGAAGATAAACCAACAGGAAGCGCAGCTCCCGCTTAGCATCATTCAGTGCCTTGGGCATAAGAGCAAAGGAGGTAAAGTTATAGGGTCTTTAGGCAAAGGGAAAGTGACACACACAAGACTTGCATGAAGCAGCTCAGTGGCATTTACCCAGGACATTACTCTGCCAATAATGTTGTTTTAATGAAGTGGCAAAGGACAACAAGCCTACCAGACCTTTCAACTAAACCCTCATTCAGGAGGGCCACAATAATGATCTTCAATACTCCTTTCAGACTGTGGCTTTGGAGAATGCTGAACTCTGATCAAAGCCAGGTTTGGGATGTAGCTGGACCCCCACAACCCCCCCACCAGACTCAGATAGCAGCATGAACCCTCCTTCATCCCTCAGACTCACAGCAGGCAAGGCTTAGTTTTCCACTCTACCCTATACAGGATGCAGTCTTCAGATCACAACAAATAGTCAACTCAATAATGCTACAAGCCTGGACAAAACACGTGTTTTGCATCTACAATCTCTGGATTCCACCCACCCAAGAACATTTCTTAACAAGACTGCAGGATAAGTGTACAATAGGCTCCCTGTTTAACTGGCACTGAGTTTTGGTAGCCTAACCATTCAGTGGCAACTTAAGTCTGGATTCCAGGCAAGACAATTGTGGAGGCAGCAAGCTCCACCACTGTGGAGTGCAGAACAGATACAGACTCCACATTCTTCTCTGGCATTCAAGGAGTAGTGCTGATCCAACTGTCTGCTAGGACACACTGCAAGAGGCCCTTCTCCTGGCTAGGCTGAAAGAAGCGGTACCTATTGGGATGTCCCTCTTTTACAGAAAACATCATCAACCTAGATCTAGCATATGGGAACCTCACCTCCCTTAATTTCCTCAGTAACTCCCACTTTGAATTTTGAGGTCCTGGACCAAATTCTGGAGCTGCATTATGATACAAGCCCAGGCAGTCAATTCAAATTTGGTGAACAGAAGGACAGACTTTGGCACACCACATCAGTTTATAAAAACAAAGGCAGGATTACAAAGAATAGCTGCTGGCTACAGAGCCATACAGACGGTCAAGGAACAGTCAGAGCAGCTTTGCTTTCCAACTTTGTAGGCTTGGCATATCATCGAGCCTGGCAGACACTGGTTTTCTAATACGCTTGTTCGCTAGATCTCCATTACCCTGTTACAGGGTTTGGAGACAAACGCTGGGCTTTTAGATGAAAAGTGGTTTTGCCATGTAGGCCCTGATACCATCTGGCAGAATTCCCACTCTCCATCTCACCAATATCTATGCACCAACATGTGACACTGACCTGGCTGTAAGTTCCCTGGTAGAAGACAGGGTGTATCCTCCCATATTTTTCCTCAAACATATGAATAAACGAAATAATGTCACCCACTGGGTCAGTGACCCGACTACGAGGATCAGGGCGTATAAAACGCAGAGCAAACCTAGGAAGGAAGCAAAGGACACTGGAAATTCAGCTTACTAGACTTTCTGAAGAACATGTTTTCTTTTCTGCAAATAGTCACTGGCATTCACAAGGAGAAGTCACAGCTGAGTCCCTTGAACTTTTATAATTACAACCTAAACTGCCACCTGCTCCAAACTGATATCACTGCTACAGAAAAACCCAGTCACATATCTCATGTCAGACCTCAACAAGTACCTGCATTCTCTGAATACTACTGTATGATTAACAGTTTCAACTTCTGAAGCACCAGGCACAGGCCACATCAACGATGAGGTTTGAGGAAATTAGACTGGCTGTTAAAATTCAGATTTCTGTCCAGATTAACTTTGACAACTGCATTTCTGCTTTCACACAATTCTAATGTGTAAAGAGCTGCAGGAAGAGGACACTACACTAAGAATCAAATAAGTSAAGAGAACAAAAACAGCTGTTCTTATAATACTGAAAAAACTATCATTGTAAGGCAGATATCAGCCTTGGTTTGGTTTTAGTTATGGATAAAGGGCTATAGTGAACTTTTGAAAAGCCTTTAAAGAAGGAAAAAAAGTAACAACAGAGGAATTGCCAAGATAATGCAGGACTGCTGGAGATTTACCACCTTTCAATTTTCCCTTTTCTATGAATTATATAAGGAGGCAAGATGAACTAGCCCTTTGGGGCAATAAAGGTGGAAGATGCAAAAGACACCAAAAAGGGGAAAAAGCAGATGTATCTACAGTTTGAGTTTTGCCAAGTAATATACTACACATTCTCCTTCTGTTTCTTTTCTTGTTTCATCTTGTGTATTCTAAAGCAGGGACTAAAACAGGTTAACACAGAGCCTAGCCCAATGGCACAAGATTCTGACCAGGTTGTGTGTTTCTCCAAGAATATTCACAAGATTCATACTGCTTTTTGCATCCCCTTTGTCTGGCATTCACAAACTGTAAAGCCATGTTGATTTAGAATCCCAGTTAAATATTTACAGAGCCGTAAGACACTTTTCTTTGCAATAATGTTCATTTCTTACTAAACAGTGTAGGAACTTTACAAGGCAACACATAAAGCCACATGAGCAAATATAAGGAAAGACAGATATGTCATTAGACTTAACAAGAAGATCCAAGTGACAGAAGTACAGCCAACTCTAAGCTAGATTGTGCTTTCATGCAGTCAATACATAAGAGACAGCACGCACACACATACACAAAATACTTACCTAAATATATCAAGTAATGTGTAATAGGTAAATCGGAATGGAAGCATTATCAAGTAGTAACCCCATCCTAACAGACCCTGCAATTATAAACAAAGAATTAGGACAGTCTCTACCCCAGAAACAAACCTGCTAAAGCAAGGGCATTCACCAAACACATATCTGTGAAAGCAATTAGTCCTCTAACCCACCACTGCAAAAAACCTCAGCAACATTTTAAGACTTTGGACAAGTCAAATCAAATCTAGGTGACTGATATGGTTCATTCCAAGAATTCAACATGACATTTTTGAGAACTGGTGTCAGTGACTACTTCAAAGAGCAATGCTTTTGTTCTCTGCTCTAATTTTCTTAACTGTACAATGGGATTAATAGCACTGAGTCTTACAAGGACTTGTGCAAATTTGTTTGTGAACTGTTAATGCAAGCAGTTTATCCTGTACTGAAGTTAACATACCTTATGTTGGCATACACAAATAATAGCTCTTCAGAGGTTTTAACAAGAAAAAAAAGACTACTACTCTGCAATAAGGAGGGGACAGTCCTTTGTTCCAGCTGAACTGATCAACAACTCTTACTACATCACAGCAAGAAGATGTACGACAAAAAAATTATCATATATTGTGAACTGCACCAGGGAGAAGATATCCAAAGTAATAATAGAGGCTGAAGGAACAGTTCTACATTTTGTTTTCAAGAAGATAAAATGTTTAGAAAGAAGGTAACAGCATACAAAGGAAACAGTTCCTTTCCCTGCTGGTATGTTTTGTTGTTCACAGAAATCACCCAAGAAACACGACAAAATCCACTGTAAGATAACTTGCCCTTGGCTGTGGCCTTGAGACAACATAGCTGTAGATTCTGTGGTCGGCTGTATTGACTTGCAACGGCCGAGACGGAGGTGGATTAAAGACACTCGGGACACCCTCTTGCTCGTTCAGTCGGTCCTGTACAGCTGCCTGTGATGCAAAAAAGGGCAAAGGAATGCTTCAGACATTTCAGGGTGGCAGAAGACATCTTTGTTGTACTTTCAACACTAACAGTAGGTATTAGTTGTCCAGAGACCCAAAGCACCAGATAAGCACAACTCATTACAACGCACTGTAAACACCAATAGTCATTTCTATATGGAAAAATCTTTTTCAAGGCACTCTGCATGTATACACCACGAGGACTTAAATAATGTGTCAACCAAGCGATTGTTCACAGCCTTAAATTCTGCTGTGAGTTTCTGAAATCAGCTCTCTATCAATACCAAGATATTCTTATAAGAAGCTGATAGTGTAAATACACAGGTTAACAGATTAAATCTTACTGCAGGAACACCCCCCTCCCACTCCCCCTCACATACACACTCGGTTTAATCCAGGTACTTGGGAACAGCCAAAAAGCTAGTTTTAAACAGTACCTCTATGTTCCAGTTGTGCTGCTCCAGTGTGTGACGACATTGGTCCATGGACTCTATGCCAGTCAAGTCCTAAAGAAGTAGATAAGAATAAGTGAGTGCCAGGGAAGTGCTGTATTTTTACAGTTCCCCGCAACACTTCAGCACAGACAGGAGTTACTGCAACACAGTGTTAAGAAGCAGGGCTCCTTTCTAAGGCTCTCTGCTCTCAGTTCAGAACAGAACAGCTGGAGCTACTGTACCTGAGCCAATCTAAATCCACAAACACACAGGAAAGTGGCTGAATTCAAACAGGCCTTTGCACTCTTCTGACATTAGTCAATCCTCAGTGTGTGAGGTCTGTAACTAGAATTGCATTCAGCCCAGTCAAGAAGGCTATCCAGGTGATATTGGCTACAATTTTCACTCTGGAAGGTTGTGGCAAGCAAATACACTCAAATGTCACCTCAAAGCATCCCCTTAAATAGCACAGGCAAAGCATTTCTGAAGTCTTGCAAAGACCATTACTTCATTCACTACAAGTATGAACAGAGATTAAAAACAAAACAAGCCAAACACTAGTGAAGGTAGCATCTTCCAGCTTCACAGGAGATGCTGTAGTAAGAAGTCCAATGCAAACCAGATAGCACCTTCAACAGAAAACATAATCCAAACCCACCTGTAGACCTCAAAGTCTCTGTGTTCTCAAGTCAACATTTGGGAAGGCATATTTAACCCTCTGCCATCAGAACTTCCACACAAGTGAGCAAACAGTATTTATTATTACAAGATGCCAAGTCGGCATCTCTTAAATGGAGACGAATCTTTGCTGAAGAGAACATTTCTGTCATTGTGCCAAAGAAATACATCTCTCTCAACACCACTCACTGTAAGATCTTTCAGCAGGCATTTCAGGATTGTATATTGCACCCATCACCACAAAGCCTAAGCACGTGCTTTTATGGGAAAGCATAAAGCCACAAATGTGCTGCTGCTAACCTTTTAACAACCACCATTTGAACCAGTCAGTGAAAGTTATGTTCATTATAGGTGACACCATTAACAACGCCAGTAACTTTGAAAGAAACAGAATGAATGCTAGGCCTGGTTTTATTAAAAAAAAAAAAAAAAAAGCAGTAAAAAGTTTTTTCCACCGAGAAACAGAAAGCCAAGAAAACAGTTACATTTTCAGAAACAATTTAACCCGGATACAAGATGGCAGAAGGAATGATAGGACTCATTTAATTGTCACGTGCAATATAACAGATTTAATGAAAAAACGTGCCCATGATACAAGAACACTGGCAAAATATGACAGTTTCTCCAGCAAGGTCATTTGTGACAAGGCAACTCTAGAGACAAGGCTTCTTGTTCGGACCTGATGGATTTCTCTCAAGATACCCGCTAGGTCATGAATTTGTCTCTAGCTAGGTGGCTTAATAGTAAAAGAGGAGGGTTCATCTCCGTCAGCTGCTCAGGGACCAGAACTAAGAAATTAAGTAGTTGCTTTCCTTGAGCCACGCGTGCATACACAACTGGGTTGCTACACGTTACAACAGGTGAAGCCTGCTGAGCAGCAGAAGTTAACTAAACTACCCAAGAGCCTTGCCTGTTCTCCAACTGCCAGTTCTATGGACTCTTTTATAAAGGACTTGAGAAGCTCTGAGCCTTGCGGGAGCTCGGTGAAGACCAGGGAACCTCTGCTCCCTGCATCTGCCACCTGATATAGCACTGCTTTTCTGCAGGAGGCAGCTTGTGATGATTAGAACAGCACTAACTTGATATAAATCCTTTTGGGCAGCCTCTATTACACCTTTTGCTCTGGTCCATTGTTAGCACTCCCATTCAATTGTGCTTGCCATCTCCCCCAGCTTCTTGCCTCATTTAAAAGATTGTCAGGCTGTCCTGACAAGTTTTGGCTGACCATTTCAGAGTGCACCGCATTGGGATTTTAATTTCTCTACTGGAGAAGGATGGTGCATCTCTTCCACTCCTTCCCCACCCTGCCCCATTCAAACATTTCACATGCTATTTCCACTCTGAAGTCGCACCATGGACAAACACCTTATTCAATAGCTGAGTTCAAGGGAAGATTCTGCTACTTCCAAGCACTTCTTGGTTTCTTTCTCATGAAGTGTCCTCAAATTTCTACCCTCTCCCTAGTCTATTGGGCAAGAATCGCTGCTCCAAATCCGCTGCACAGAATTGGACTCTTCAAAGCATTACTGAGATTAACTCAGTGATTGTAGTCATTTAATAGAAAGAGATTCAGTTGTTGCCCAATGGTGCATAAATATTTATTAAAAAGTAAGCCTGCAGCACACATTGCACTGGAACACTACTTCAGACGAATTTCATAGAAGAAATGAAGCTTAGTGAACTTAGCTTTTGCTGCCAGAATACTTTAACTTATCAGCCAGTTTCATTATTAGCATTTCAGCTTACGGATCTTACAAGATTTGTTTCACTGAGTAAAATTCCATTTTTGTAGTCTGATTTTTTTTTACCCCAAACTTCTACAGAAAACCCTTAACTGTCCTTCTAAAAGGACATCTTTTAAAAGGCATCTGTGATTTGTTTAATTATTTGATTTTACAATGGAGTCTTACATCTTTGAAATACATGCATTGTAAGTCTTCTGATCACTGTTTATCAACACCCCAGAAATTCTGCTGGTGTTTGCAAATTTAAACAATTCAGAAACTCCTTCACACCTTCATCTCTAAAGATAAGAATTATTGCTAGGCACTATTAACAGGGCTTCATGACTGAACACTCTCCTTTTTAAATTATGCAAAATGCAGTAGCAGTTTTAGGTTAGAAAGCAGCTAACATAACAGTGGTACATAACTATCAACAAGCATTTAATGAGCACTGAATCTCTGCAGTATTTGCAAGATCTACTGAGCTTCACAGAAACAGACTACACGTTGGCTAACTTCACTGTTTCGACCGTCATTACACAATAACAGGTACAGTGTTTGTCAGATCTCACACACTTCTACAGTGGCACTTTTCAGTGTAGGTAAATTTACACTTTCCTTAGCATCTTGATACAGTTGCTCTCAACAATAGAAACAGTAATAAAACCACCCAGATGCCAGACAGAAACACTACAGTTGCCAGATGTTCTGAAAGACACTTACATTTTCTGAATAACTTGCAGTCAATATAAGGAGCAGCACGAAGACAGTTCATCTGTCAGTTTAAATGATACTTCCTGGTAAACACTGATACTGTTCATTATCACTCTCAACAACCACTTACATCATTCTCTCAGCACCTTCTACGGTTACTATTTCACCTTAGTCACAGGAACAGGTTAGAAAATTGAAGCAACACATCATTTCCACCTTCCAAGTTGCAGCATTTCTGGTGAATCTTGTGGCCGTTCTGCTAATTGCATTATTCAAACACAAGACAAATGAGCACATTCTTAATTTCCTCTAAGGTTAATAGAATAAACAGCATCTTCAAACTCGATCACCAACTACTAGCTTCTTGCTCACTTTCAGTCACTAGTTACATGCCTCAGAGACCACGTCTTACATTGACACAGTAAATGATAAAAAGATAAAGCGCATTGTAGAGAAAAATATAACTAATTCCAGTAAACAAGCATGCTCTTAAATGGAAGCCTCCAAATAAATGCAGGTCTAAACTGAACACAGTGGATAACAATCTTTAGAAAACAAAACATTAAGCACATAAAAGCCAGAAATATTCAACATTGTAAGAATGGTGTTTGAGAAGGCAAAGTGGAGCACCTTCCCAAAACATACTGAAGCTGGTTTTAGATATAATTATCTCTCACCTTTGAGACACTGCTTAGAATGCTGAAGTCTTCTTAATATTGAAGTAGTGGAAAGTGAGATTCCACATTTTAAAGGCCAAAGGAGTCCTCGAGTGGACAAAGTTTGTAAACAGGACTTACGAAACTGTTCCCTCTCCAGATATGAGCATATGTTGAAACATAACATAAAAGATGCAAATCCACACAACTGTAACTGGCGCTGTTCTTAATTCCAAACCCACTGCCAAATTCCAGAGAATTATGTTTCCAAGGGTAAAGAACATCTGACTTCAGGATGGGGGGGGGGGTGCAGGGCGGGACAAACAAAAAACCCACACACTTTACCATTAGAGTTTCTCTTTGAGTGTTACAGCAAATGCATTATGAGGGTTTTTGATCGATATGCAATGCACTACAAAGAAAAGCTGCTTCAAGTGTCTTATTTCCTCCAGCCTCTTACAGCTAGAGATGTTTTCCACCTTGAGTGTTCTGTTTTCCCCAGTTGAAGTTAGAAATGGTATCAGGAGTGCTGACTTTTCTCCCCCCTTTGCAAACAATACTGCATCGCTTTATATTAGCATATTCTAACTACAGTAGATACCAGCCCAAATATAACGCGCACAGATCAATACCAAGATCATACAAAAGCTGCTTTGCTGTTTCTTCTACCTCCCAAATGGAATTGCATCTCCACAGCTTTCTTAAGCTATTCACATCCAGTTTCTCCCTACAGATGTCAGGCAGCCAAGTCCTGACAGATGAAAAATTTAAATGCTTTTACTCATGTATATTAGCCAATGCCTCGGCAGTAAATGGGAGGCTGAAAGCATGCAGGAGTGCTTTTTGTTGCTTTTATTCCATATTTATCCCAATTATCTCTCCATATTGGTATGCCGCCCCCCCATTAACCTACCACACCAGGGTGGTAGATAACAGCCCTATTCCAGCCCTTTGTGTAAGAAAAGAGCTGCCACTTTTACAGTTTTGCCAGCAGAGCTGTTTATATGAGCACTCCCAAACATGTCAGGCAAACATCAGCAGGATTAATGCCCAAGTATGTATTTAAACCATACAGTAACCAAGCTAACTTGGGCTAGGAACAGGACAGCAGGCATCTACAACTCTACCTGAGAAGCAGCCATTTTCAGCAGAGGAAGGATAAACAGTCAAAGACAATAGTATCTTCAACCAAAACAGCTATTTACTGGGTGAATGCCAGTCTACAGCTCTAGCTCCATCTTTTTCTGCTTCGTTCTCCATTTAACTGAAACACTACAGAGGACTTTCTGCTATTGCTTTTCTCATCTTAGTTATCCACGCTCCCTTCCTTCCTAACCTATTTTCCTGCTTTATTTATATTGTAGTGGTATGCCTTCTGTGGGAACACAATGCTTTGTGATCACAAAATATTGCAAAAATTACTTATTATGATTGTGCATCACAATGAAAGCATAAAGCAACCTTTGAAAACATACAAAAAGTGTTCCCTGCCAAGAGGGTGTGAATCCCTGAAACCTTTGCAGTTTTATAACTGTAAGGCTGCTTTGCAACAATAGCAATGTACAAATGACTTTAGCAAGACATAAGTCTTCTCCAAACAGCACATGCTATTTAAAAGAACCCAGAGTTTCTCAGACAGCTAAAGGAAACAAAAACTGTTCCAGATGGACTGATTTACTCTCTCATTCCAGAGCAACAAGCAGGACTGCATGCCTGAGCACCTTCCAGCCAGGTATAAAGATAACACAGGAGATGGACATCACCAGTGAAGTCTGTCCTCAGCACAACCCTGGTGAAAAGCTATTCCTGTGTACCCTAGGCTATAGATGAATGAGAGGATCCTGGTATTGAAGCCTTCTAGATTACATCTTTCATATCAGGCTCTGGTCAGCAGCTGTCTTTTAACTGCAAAGCTTATTCCTAAGGAGCTTCTCCCTCCACCCCCTCCCTCCATTTCAAACCAGAGCTCACAAGAAAGCTGGACTGACACACAGAGCCCCCCTTTTGAATCCTTCTCCCTCCCCCCTCAGACACTTCCAGCACCCTAGCCTGCTACTCACAGCAGCACCAGGTAGCATTAGGAAATGGACACAATTCCTTACAGTTTCACTGCTGCCCACAGGGCTTTGAAAATAGCAGCAGTGAAACCAATGAGTGCAGCTGGTCCTATCTGTCTAGATTCAGCAGATGAGTAAGTATCATGATATCTTACATTGAGGAAAATAGACCCCAAAGTTGATTTTTCCATATACATTAACAACAATACGTGGCAGAAGTCAGTCTCTTAAACCCCACACACTTACCAGGGAAAAAGTGGCACTAGAAAAGCAATTGTTAATGCTATTCATGAACATTTGACTGTAAATTAAGACTGGCCAATCAGCTTAAATTACACTACAGATTTAGATGGGGTATCAGCAAAAAGTTAACCATGGAGAAACACTGTAGTACATTACTTCAGGAGGTTGTTTAATCCCCTTGTTCAGAGGTGTCAAATAGAAAGGCTAGGCAAATATCTGCCTGGAATGACCAGGAATACCTGCTCCTATCTCAGCAGTGGGAGGCAGGACTGGATGCTTCTGAAATCCCTTTAAGCTCTGTAATTCTACAGTTATGTTGCATTGAAAAAAACAAAGCACATTCCTAAGATGAACTGAACACAAAGGAACAAAATTAGACAAAACATCCTTGAAAAAAATATATAATATAATTTGTTGGAGGAGAAAGAAGTGATCAAGAAACTGCATGCAATGCCTACAATTCAGAAACAAACACAAGACACCTGACCACAATTTTCATTGGTCAGCAACAGTTTAATTACTTTCCTCTGAGCAGCCCAAAGTATTTCAATTCTGACTGCAACACAATTTTCTCCCCAAAAAGAAAATCTGCAATTTTTAAAAAATTGACTGCTGCACAGCCCCACAGACTTGGCAAACCAAAGGTTAAGTCACCCAGCCTGTGTTATGCAGCAGATAGTGCGATTAGATCATTACAATTCCCAGTGGCCTTCCCCCAGTAGCTATTACCCAACCATGAGGGTTAGAAACAATTTTGTGAGAAACCACGTTCTATAGAAACCTACTGGCCAATCCTCCTCACACACCAGGAAGGGTTTTCCATTCACCATTAACAACAACAAGGGGAATTTTTCAGACTAGACAATTAAAATGGCYGGAACAGACCGAGAAGTTTTCCCCGTGCGGAGGTGATGGGGTTTATTCACCAGTCACTTCCTGCCTTCCAAATTAATGATGACGGACACCATTCCTCATGAAGCGCCAGGAGCACGCAGAGCGCCGGCCGACCCTCAGCGAGGCAGGCCGCGAGAGCGCGAGCAGCCCCAGCCCCACACCAGCGGAGGCCGTGCCCCGATGGGAGGCGGCCCGCCCACCCCCCGCGGCGGGCACCCTCACCCCCACCCCGGCCAGGCCCGCGGGGCTCCCCTCCTCCGCCCCGCTCCCCACCGGGCCCGCTCCGGGCGGGGCCCGCCGCGGCTCTCCGGGCGCCCCGTGCCCGCCCCCCCCCCCCGGCCCGGGGCAGGCCGGCAGGACCCCAGCCGGCCCAACCGCTCCGCGCCGCGCCCGCGCGCCGCCCCGCCGCTTCCCCCGGCGCGGCACCTGGAACTGCAGCAGCTTCTCGGTCTGCTCCGCCGTCAGCTCCCGCTCCTCAGGCGCCGCCATTTTCCTGCCGCCTCTGACCCGCCGCTCCGTCACTCTCCGGAACTGACGTCGCCCACAGCACTTCCGCCCCGGCTCTCGGGGCACGCGCGCCCGCGCGCGCGACTGGCAGCCCAACGGCCGTTTCTCGGCCACAGCCGGAAATACTCGGCCGCGTTCCGGAGATGGCCGAAGCGCTCTCGGAGAGCTCCGGAAATGCCCGAACCCCATCTGAAGGGCTCGCAGGCCGACCCGCTCGGGTGCTCCCGATTGGTACACGAAGAGTTCCGAAGGGTGCCGAAAAGCGCTCGGGCATTTCCGGAGATGGCCGACGGCGGGGGCTGCCTCAGGCCTGCCCTGTGGCCGTGCGAGCCCGGCTCGGCCAAGGCCTGCGGCCGCGAGTTGACACCTGTCGCCCGGGGGGAACCGTGGCGGAGCTCGTGGGCCGGAGCCTACGGGGCGCTGGCTTGTCGGCCAGTCACCGAGGTGGTCCTTCAACCACCGCGTTGGTTTTGTCCAAGCACCTCCAGCCCTGTGAGGGCACCCATCCACAAGCAATGGCCCCACGCAAGATGGCGCATGGGGGGGGTCCCAACCAAGATGGCAGGTGCGGGGCTGCCAGCGCCAGGGCAGCGGCGGGGCCAGGGCCCGCGCTGAAACGAGACGGGCTGAAAACGAGCATGTGGCTAAGGCCGACGCAGCCTCTGGAGGGAGGTGGGGAGGCTCCTTGCCCTGCAAGGGAGCGCGAGTCCCGCGGGAGAGGACAGGGAGCGACCCAGAGCCTGGCTGTAGGGACCGCTCTGGGACCGAGCGCGGCCCGCGGCGGCTCCGGCGCTGGCCGGGGCAGCACCGCGGAAAGGCGGCGGGAGGCAGATAACCAGCAGGCTTAGCGGAGGCAGGACGGTCAGCGAGGGATGGTGCCGCGGAACGGGCAGGCAGGGTGCCAACGTCTGCGTGTGCCGCTCCGGAGGGAGGCAGCCCCCAACGCGGCGGCCCCCGCCGGCAGGGGAGCGGGGCACCCCC
>NW_020448307.1:9834466-9851903 GCF_003343035.1 Apteryx rowi
GCGCCGCGCCTGCAGCCGCAGCCGGAGCGGGAGCGGGAGCGGGGGGGGGCGCCATGGCCGACGACTTCGGCTTCTTCTCCTCGTCCGAGGGCGCCGCCGCCGAGGAGGACCCGGCCGCCGCCTTCCTGGCCCAGCAGGAGAGCGAGATCGCGGGCATCGAGAACGACGAGGGCTTCGGGCCGACCGACGGCGAAGCGGCCCCGGCCTCGGCCCCGCCGGAACCGGGTGAGCGCCACGCCGCGCCGGGCGGGAGGGCACGGCCGGGGGCGGCGGGGTCCTCCGGGCTGCACCCCGAGGGCGCGGGGGGAGGCTCCCCCTTACCCCCCCCCCCGGTGAGCCGGGAGGGCCCCTCCCCCCGGGCTGCAATCCCCACGGGCTTGAAGGAGGTCCGTCCCGGGGCTGCTCCCCCGAGGGCACGGAGGGGGGTTCCCACCCCCCCGCGAAGTAGGCACAGAGTGGGGGCTCCCCCGGGCTGCACCCCTCATGGATGTAAAGGAGGATCCGTCCCGGGGCTGCTCCCCCGAGGGCCCAGAGGGGTATCATCGCCAGGCTCCACCCCTGGCGGTTGCTGAATTGGGGTTCCTCATGGGCTGCACAGTACCCTCAGTGGGTGGTGGGGACCCCCCGTGTGCTGGGTCCATGCTGCACCCCCAATGGGCAGGCAGTGGGGTCCCCCCTGTGAACCACATCTGCACCCCAGTAACGACTCTCCAGGGGGCTGTGCTTGGCTCCCCAGCACTTGGGGTTCCCTCGCCTTGAACCTCAGGTTGTGGGGTGACCCTTGAGCTTGGGCTTGCCTGCTGTGGGGCGATTCCTTCTTTGTGCGGTCGGGCTAGGTTCCCCAGGCTGGACACCCCCTTTCCTCCCATGTCTCAGTCCCCCTGGCTGGGGCAGGGTGAGGGGGATCCAGGTGAGATTAGGGGACAGTGAGCCATCCAGGTGGGGCTGGGCAGCCCCTTCACTGGCCTAGAGACCAGAGAGTACTTCGGGGTGCAAAATGGAAGGCATTTCCAGTAGGGAATCAGTATCTCAGCCCTTGGAGGTAGAAGGCGCTAACTGTGATCTGACGCCTCCATTTGGGCCCCGCTGCTGCCACAGTCCTCTTGGCTCCTTCACCTGGTGGGCCTGCAGGGCCCTCTGGTGCTGGCTGCAGGGTGGTGGTTCACCTCTCCAGAAGCAGGGCCGTGGAGCCGGGTCTGGGGCCCGGAAAGGCGTTGGCAGCTGTGGCAGCAAATGCAGTCAGACAGGCTGAAGCTGGGTGTAGCCGAAGCTGTAGGCCCAGCGCTGCAGGGAGGGCGCTTGCCTGGGCTTCTCCAGAAGTGCGCTGTGGCTGCGCGCCTGCCTCTGCCCCTGGCTGGCCTGGCGAGAGCTCAGGGCCTGGAGTCTGCCTCCTTCTCTGCACAGCAGTGGGAGCTCCCATGGGGCTGGTCTTGTGGCCCCAGCGTGCACTCTCAGGGTGTTCTCTGGTGCCCCGGGAGGGAGGTGGTGATGTACTGGAGCCATGGACATCAGCAGTGCCTCATTCCCATCCCAAATCTTGCAGCTAGTCTTGCGCGCATTCCCCAGGCAGGCTCTTGAGGACCTCGGTATGCACGCCTGCCCTCCTCCCTGCTCACGGAGTGCACTGCAGCGTCTCTGTGGGCTCCGTTCCTGGCGTGTTTGCCTTCCTGTCGCAGGCTCAGAACAGCCCTGCTTCTGCTGGGGACTCAGCCGATGGCTGCAGGGCCACCAGTCCGTGTCCATAGGCAACCTCTGCCTGGCCATTTGTAGGTTGTGATTTACTCAGGTTGTCTCTCTACAGTCAAAGTACCGCCTGTGTCCAGCCCCATGCCTTGAACAGTCACCCTAATCTCCAGATAAGATAAAACACCAGTGAAAACACCATAAAGACATAAATGCCCAGGGAGACTTGTGTGGGAGGGAGAGAGGTGCTGGATGAATCCCACCAGGGACAGGAGACCACTGGACCCAGCCCTGAGCACCCTCCAGGGTGGAAGGAGACCCCAGGTACCAAACAACAGCAGCTCAGGGAGGATTTGCTGGGTTAGTGCCTCTGGACACCAGTGCAGACAGTGCACTTCCCCTTGCTGTCCCGGGGGTCTTGAGGCGGGCAGGGTGGGCTGTGCTGTCATGCTCTGCTTTGTTTGGGAAAGGGAGGGATTTGGGGTCCTTTTAGGAGCAGGTGGAGCTGATTAGGCTGGGAACCTGTCCTCCTCTGGACACAGAGACCTTGCTGGCCTCTGCTTGAGCTCTGGCATGTGGCTCAGCTGGTGTCCACTGCTTTGGTAGCCTGGTGGTCTTCAGTCTCTGGCCCATGTATGGAGGGCTGTTGTGGAAGGACGTGCTGGGTTGGAAACAGCAAAGTCACATCCCTCATGAACTGACTTGCTGCTGGTTCATGAACACCAGCCCCTGTGGGGTCACCTGCAGCTGCCATAGCTGTTTTTCTCTTCCTTCCTCTCTAGCTGGTTTCCATAACGGAGGAGCCACTGTCAATGGAGATGTCTTTCAGGTGAGAGCTCAGCCCCTTGCCCTGGCCCGTGGTGCCAAGGGTGGTTAGGTGGGTATGGGGCCAGCACTCCAGTGCCCTGTCCGCAGGATTGGTTGGACTTTGCTATCCAGCCCAGATCAACTGTGGTGCTCCTGGGAAAGTCTGGGTCTCAGGTGAGGGAGTCCTGGCTGCTCTGTTCTCACCTCTGTGTGAAAGAGAAAGTCTGGTCCCCCCTGCCATGGCCCATAGCCAGGACAGGGTTATTGTGGGGACCCCCCTTTGCTGGTACGTGGTGGTGGTCTTGCTGCCGAGCCCTGGCAACATCTCTCATGAAACCCACTTGCCCCGTGGCTAAGGGTGTTTCAGGGGCCTCCTGGCTGGGTCTCAGCTCCTTCTGGGAGCCCTAAGCCCAGCTGTGGTGGCTACAGGAGAAGCGGCACCAGAAGCTGACAAGCTTTTCACCCCACTCAGTGCCAAGCGCTGTGGCATGTGCGTTGCCCATGCTTAGTTTACAGGATGATAATCGCATCAGAGACGGGACAGACTTAATTAGATTTGGGGATCTTGGAGAAGAGCTGTAATCCCATCAGTGAGCTTAGCGTGGGGCTGGGCATCCTGATCAGTGGTAGGGGTTAGGAGAGGTGCTGATGTGGGCAGAGCGGGATGCTGGGCTTGGGGGGAGCTATAGAGGGCAGCTTGCTCTGAGGAGCGAGGGAGGCTTTGCCTGCGGGCAGGTCTCCAGGCGGGGAGTGCAGGTAGCCTCCCTTGGGCCCTGCTGCTCGCCTGGGCTCTTTCAGTCTGTGGCGGCCAAACCGCCAGACCTGTGGCGACGCTAATTCTGGGGGTTGCCCTACTGCTCCTGCCTCCGCCCCAAGCCAGGGCTGCGAAAGCCCAGCGCTGTGACCTCACAGCGAGGCCGTGAGGTCGTGGGCACCATGTCACAAGGCTGCCTCGCCAGTCTCTGCCGCAGAGAACTTGAGCGTCATGTTGGCAGCGAGCAGCCAGCCAAGGAGAGGGGGGCTGGTGAGTCCTGCCGCCTGGCAGGGCCTGGGCCCCGGGGCTGGGAGCTGGGATGGCAGCTTGAGCAGCGCTGTGGGGACACTGTGCTGGATGCCCTGGGCTGGTGTGTGGAGGGCTGTCACTGTCCCTGCCACCCGTTTCAGCCTGCCTCAGTGCTGGGAACGCAGAGCCCTCTCCTGCAGTGCCAGCCCTTCGAGGTGGCTGAGCTGGGCTGTAGGAGAAGCTGATGCTGACAGAGGCAATTGTGTCCTGCAGGAGTCCAACGGCCCCACGGATGCTTACGCAGCCATAGCCAAGGCTGACCGGCTCACYCAGGAGCCTGAGAGCATCCGCAAATGGAGGGAGGAACAGAAGAAGCGGCTGGAGGAGCTGGGTGAGACGCAAAGCCATGTGTGGCCACCCTCGTGGCACCTTGCGATGTGGCAGTTGAGGCCCTTGGGGATCCTCACCTGGCAGCCAACTTGCTGCACCCCAGAGAGGCCTCTGGTGCCCCACACCGTATGGATACCCCTTCCAGCAATCTGCTGTCCTTGGAGGCAGTGATGCCTTTCAGACAGTGCTTTAGTGGGGACTGGGGACAGGCCTGGGCTGGGGATCTGCAGCTGTCCTCCCTGCCACAGGGGAGCCCATCTGTCTGATGGGGTCTGTCTGTCTGGCCCTGGCGTTAGATGCAGCATCGAAGGTGACTGAGCAGGAATGGCGTGAGAAGGCCAAGAAGGACCTGGAGGAGTGGAACCTGCGTCAGAACGAGCAGATGGAGAAGAACCGCGCAAACAACAGGTATGTGGGAGTCAGCGCGACCGCTAGTGCTGAGGCCACTGTGGGGCTTGGAGGGAGCTGCTGTACAGCCAGATTTGCCTCCCTGGGATGTCTGGGGGTCCCTGTCCCCACGGTGGAGCCTAGCCCTGCAGAGAGGTAACTCTGCCAGACAAGGGGAGAGGCCCCCGTGCTTTGAGCAGCTCCAGTAGCTGTGCTGAGCTGCCCTGGTCCCAGCTGAAGGTTGGGCTACTGCTGGGCCTTACGCTGGGGCGAGGTTGGGGCACTGTTTCTGTGCAGCCCTATCATTGGTGGCAGGTTTTTCAGGTGCTGTGTGTGCCATGATGAGTTGACCGCGCTCTGTGGAGGACGCTAACCCCCTCTCTGTTTCTCTCTCTCTAACCCTCTGCCTGCCTGTCCGCTCTGCGCTCTCTCTCTATCTGCGCCTCGGGGGCTAGGATCGCTGACAAAGCCTTTTACCAGCAGCCGGACGCCGATGTGATTGGCTATGTGTATGTGCCTCCTACAGACCATATCCTGCCCCGCGAGGTCCAGGGGTCCTGGCCCCGGCACTTTGGCTGCTCGGCCAAGGGAAGGGGGGATGCTGGGAGGTACTGGGCTCCCATGAGGGCCCTGATGGGAGGGCAGTACAGCTGAGCATCTCCGAATGCTGGAGTCTTAGGAGGCAAGTGGAGCTCTTGAAAATGCCCCTCTAGGGGCTGGTTGAAGAGGCAAAGCCATGGGGTTTTGTGCCTCTAGGGGAAGAGCCCTGGGGGCAGAGGAGTCTTGGGAGCAGGCAGGGACCCCAGCGCCCCTGGATGAATGCTGTCTTGGGTGAGTGCAGCCTGCAGCAGCCTTGAGCATCTTGGGACCTCTGGATCCTGGAGGAAGCTGAGCTCATGGCCTGGAGTGATGGGACTGGGAATGGGGACATAGGGGTTCCCAGGCAGAGGGAAGGGTCTCTTTGGAAAGGGTTCTGCCAGTGACAACCCTCAACATCTCTGCAGGGCCTCGGAGGAAGCGTTCTTGAAGGAGTCCAAGGAGGAAGCCCCGGGCTCTGAGTGGGAGAAGGTGGCCCAGCTCTGTGATTTCAACCCCAAGAGCAGCAAGCAGAGCAAGGATGTCTCGCGGATGCGCTCAGTGCTCATCTCCCTCAAACAGACGCCCCTGTCCCGCTAGCTGCCGTCTGGCACAGCCAAGAGCACAGCCAGGCTTGCCGGGACCAGTGGCTTCACGGGGCCAGCCTGTGAGGGGTCCTTGCCCTGCCCGCCCCCCTGCTCCCTGGTGTGCACCTCGGCTGTGCTCGAGTCTCCAGTTGTAACTCTTCCCCATGGTTTTCCTTTGCTTAAAAGGTGCATTGGTCTCTTTTTACACTTATTTATTACTGTGGCATTTCCCTGGGAAGCAACACAAAGCGACAGAGCTGAGTTAGTGGGGGGCCCCCAGCCTGCACTCTGTGGGGAGGTCATGCCCAGGGCCTGGCTCGGAGAGAGGGGGAGCCACTGGGGTTCCTGTGTCCCCCGCTGTTCCCCACCTCGCACCCAGAGCAGTGCTCAGAGGCGGCGAGTGAACCTGCCTGCTTCCTGCCCTAGGCATGATAGTCCTGTGTCCAGGCCTGGGTCCTTGTCCTGAGGCAGCAATTCCTAGCGGGAACCTGGGCTCCAGTCTGCCTTTGCTGTGGGGTTTGGAGCAGAGCTGGCTACAGGGCTGAGAGGGTGGAGGAACAGCGCTGACTCTCATCTCCACACTGCAAGGTCCCACTGGGAGCATGACAGCAGCGCGATGCTACTGGGGCAGTAAGAGTGAGGAAGGTAAGTGTGGGCACCCAGGGTGGGTCAAGACGGCCAGCGCTCGGCACCAAGCACAGCAGAGCTCTCCCCAGCCTGGCTGTGCACCCCAAAAGGCTAGCAGGCTCACAGCAGCAGTTGCAACGTTGGAGTCCCATCTGTGCTGCGGGGCTGCTGGTGCCAGTCAGCACTGTAGTGCAGCCACTGGGAAGGAGCCAAAGGGGTGAGTGTGTGGGGCATTTTCTGTCCTTTCCAAAGGCCGCTGCCACTGGGAAGATGCTTTGGGGGCCTTCAGGTCTGCTCTGCTCCTTCCTCTGCTATCTGGAGGGGAGTTGGAGGCTGCGCAGCTTTAGGGAAGTGGGTAGGAAGGTCCAGTTGCTGTGGGGAAAGGTTGAGCCTCCAACCCTCTAACCCAGGGGGCCCAGAGCAAGATTGGGCAGTTCTAGGTGCTGAGGGTTGCTTTATCCCCAGAGAACAACCCCACGCTTCTGTTTGCAGCTGGAGAGCTGCTCTACAGCTCCTGTCTGGCCCAGCCCCCCACTGGATTTACACACCTAAGGCAGCGAGGAGAGATGCTTCAGTCCTGCTCCCCCACTAAGGCAGACTCCGCAGCCTCAGCACCTGCTTTCCCTCCCCTGCTTGGCTCTGTCCCCTCCAGCTCTGAGGCCTGGCCTTGGAAATCTGCAAAATCCGTGCTGTGCTGGATAGCAAAATAGGGGTGGGCAGATGTGCTTGCACCCCGCTGCAGGGCAGTCTTGAGCTTGTGCTCCACTGCCTGGCTCACTGTGGGTTTGGGGAGGGCTCGCAGCAGTGGGGAGGAAGCAGCGACCTAGAGCAAAATCCATAAACGGTTTGTCTGAGCTTCACTGCAGAGCCCTGCTCAGCCTGTAAAGCAAGTACATGGAGCTCTCCAGCTCTGCAGCCACAGCTCCACCAGGCAAGGTCATTGGCCCTACTCCTGCAGCCCTCATGGGGCTGCCTGGCTGCCCCAGATCTGCAGGGCACAGCCCTGGTGTGGCTCAGCGGTGCCACTGGAGCTGCCTGGCTGGTTTGGAGGATGCCACGGTCCCTGGCAGTGGGCTGGAAAGGGAAATGAGGTCTAGTGAAAGCAACTTGATGCTTTGTGCTGGGATTGTGCCCCTTTGTCCTTAAGGCTGATCACTCGTACTACATCCCCTTTTGCTCTGGCATGTCTAGACAGCTCTGCTATGGCATGGGATGGACACAGATGGCAGGATGATGTAGGGATTCAGCTGCCTGCCTCTGCCTTTCACTACAGAGCAGCTGGAAGCACCTCTGGCTGCTTTCCAGGGACAGGGAGCCTCCCTGCCTTCTGGCCTGGCAGGAGATCCCAGTCCAGCTGCAGAAACCAGCCTGAGGTTCCCGTGGGCTCAGGGCACAGCTCCTCCAGACCTAGCAGGCAGCCAGACCCCCCGATTCCCCTGACTGCGGCTGTTCCTTTGCAGAGAGGGACCCAGATGCCGCACGCCCTCCGTGCCAAGTAGGGACAGCCAGCTCTCAGGGAGCAGTGCCCACAGCTGTTCTACATCCCCCCAGCTTTGGTATATGTGACTGTTCAAATCACCTATTACAATAAACCGACATCTCCAAACTGACACTACGGGGCACTGTTTTCTTTATGCTTCAGCAATGCGTACCTGTGTGTTTAAGAGAACTCACATCTACAAAACCTTCTGCAGGAAGGACAGAGCTGTAGGAAAACCACATCCTACAGGAAAAATGGGAGCAAGGGGGAGGGCCATGAGATTTGCTCTAAGCTCACACACAAGCAGGGGCAGCAGGACTGGAGGGCAGTAGCTCTGCCTACAGAGCTGGTAAGTCAATACTCGTCAAGACATGCCAAGTGGAGCTGGGCAAGCTGCTCCTGAGCCGCCTCCAGTCATCTTCCAAGCAGCTGCTGTTCCGCAGGCCCCATCCTGCAAGGGAACAGGTGCCTTCAGGCTGTGAGAGCCATCAAGGGACTAAGCTCCCAGGGAGCTGCATATCAGCAGCTTTACACACACCCTATCCATAGCAGACTGGAGCTGGAAGTGCCAGTGATGTAGCCAAAACCAGAATTTCTTCTGGGAAAGATGTACTGAACAGCTAATGAAGGAAGAGGAGCAGCTCCAAAGAGCAGCTTGGACATGTTCCCCAGAGCAGGCAGAGTTCCAGACTCCTCTGGTGCTGAGGTACAGCTCACCCAGCTCTTTCTGCTCAGCTCYGATGATGGATCATCCCAGTGGGCGAGAAGAGCTCAGATCCATTCAAGTCTTCCCCCCCCCAAGCAATGCCCTCCTTTCCTTGTCAAGGCCCACTGGCACCACAGCACCCCGGAGGAGACAAGCCAGCGTTCATCTGCAGATGGAGGCAAGCTTACTTTGCACTCTGACTTCCAGAGCAGCTTGCAAGGACAGAGCAGGATTAGCAAGTTGCCAGGCAGCTGGCTGTAAAGTTACCGAAGGCCAGAGAGAATTTGGGCACGTGCRCTGACAGGCAGACACCCAAACAGCAAAGCTTTCTGCACAGCTCAAGGAAATGCTTTGGGCACGTGGGTGGTTGGAGGCATCATATCATACTCAGGGACACGGGTGCCCTGCTCTYGGCCTTTCCCCCTCGCAGACATATGCTCTGCCTAGCAGCAGGTCGCAGAACCTAATCGCAGCAGCCCAGTAACTAAATCTGATGGCCTCATTTCCTTCCTGCTCTGCAGCTCAGACATGAGAGTAAAACCCCACTACTCTTGTCACCCACAAAAGATCCTTGATGTGATCCAAATGATTTGGATGCAGACTGTGGGACTTGAGCCACCTGTGAAGATGTTTGTCATGACACAGGAAACGTGAGTCCCTTTGGGAACAGGATACTTGCACAGCAGTCAGTTCAAGTTCATGAGAAGCAGCAAGTTCTGCAGGAACTTGCTTCCTAGTAAATGCAGCTGAAATACCAGCATGTTSCAGAGAACGTAGCCAGACCCCATGTTGGGGATCTGAGTTCCCAAGTTGTTTTCACGGGGAGTTAACATGTCTTGTGCCCTACTTGCATCACCACAGCTTCAAGGCAGCAGTGCCTTCTCCCATTCCTTCCTACACTGTTTATGCTTCTGCCTTCTCACTGTTCTGCAACTCTGTATCAGTCACAATCTCGCTGCAATTCACTTTATTACCCACAGGTTGCAACTGAACAGATTACGTATTCTCTCCAAACAACTCATCCACTGCATATGAACTCTGTCCTGCCAGGATCAAGCCACAGACAGAGCTGTTCCTTCCTACCCAAGCAGTTCATTTCCTCAAACGTTTGTGCATCACTTGATTAAATCCAAGTATCAGTACAGACCATTATCCACCAAGTTACAAAGGAAACAATTTTAACAGACAGTGATGGCAACAGGCCTTAGTGAGACACAGCCTGTCAGCATTCTAGGAGAATAAGTTCTCAGGGAACCAAAAAAATGCCATGGCCCAGATTTCAGGTTAATAACACAGGTGTATTAGCTGCATTTCCAATACCTGGGAACACAAAGCATCTTTGACACTAGTTCAGCCACAATTGTCCCTCAGGGAGCTTACATGAGAACCCTCTCCACAACCAGAATCCATCCTGCTGACTGGGGCACAGGCTGGTGGGCGCACACTCACGGCTGCAGCTTATCTCCTCACCACTCGATGGTGGTTTCACTTCCTAGATTTCATCGCTGTGACCACCATGCCTCCCAAAAGGGCTGCAAAGGTGAAGCCCTGGGCCAGGATACGTGCCCTCATCATCAGCTGCGACCGGCGGATGTTGCCTCTCTTGAAGCTGATCAGTCCGTAGGTCAGGACGCCGACGGTGCAGAGGCAACCTGCCGAGGAAGAAGGACAGAGGAGCGGCGTGAGCGGAGCAGGGCCGCGAGCTGACAGGCAACACGCAGAGCAGGGGTTCCAAGGGGAGGTCGCGCCTCCGTCTCTGCTCCCTGCGCTTGAGCTTCACTGGCTCGTTGGACAACGTGTTCAAACCAGGGACAGCGGCTCCCGGCGCAGCCCCCTTGCTAACGGGGTTTGGGCTCCGGAGGGGCCCTGCCCTGCTCCCCCCGTCCCTCTCCCTGCACCACAACTCCCCTCGCCGCCCTCGGGCCTCCCCTCACCGCCGCCCCCTCACCGAGGGGCACCAGGGGGTTCTCGCGGGTCTTGCGCAGGAACTTGTCCCCGAAGCCCTCCTCGCGGAACACGGGCATCGGGCTCGGCTCCAGCGGCGGAGGGGGCCCCGCCGCCATGGCCACGGCCCGCCCGGGAAGGTGACTGCCCGCGACCCTCCCCGGCCGCCGTAGCCAGGAAGCGGCGAGCCCTCGCTGCCGTCAATGGGAAGCCCGCTCCCGGCAGGCTGCGCGCCCGGCCCTCCCTGCCGCGGGGCGCGCCGGGGACTGTAGTCCTCGTCCGGGTCCCCCGCAGGCGGCGCGCCGCTCGCGGACTGCGCTTCCCGTGGTGCCCCGCGGCGGCGGCCCGGACACCCGGACGCGCGGCGGCGGCGCGTGGGGGCCGCCATGCCGAAGGCGAAGGGGAAGAGCCGGCGGCAGAAGTTCGCCTACAACCTCAACCGCAAGCGGCTCTACCGCAGCGCGCGCCGCCGCGCCGCGCCCCGCATCGAGTGGTGAGGGCCGGGGGCGCCTGGGGGGGCCCGGGCCCCTGCCCGCGGGTGGGGGGCGCGTCGCCATGCCGCGGCCTGGCGTGACACGGGCCCGTGGGGCGGGGGGAGTGGAGAGGAGCCCCCGTGGGTGGCCTGGGGGACACGCGCCCGCACTGCGCCTGGGGAGGGGGGGGCAGGAGCCCCGCGGTGTGGGGTGGCCCCACGGGGGACGCGGGCCCGCGTGGGGGGCTGGGGTGGCCTCGCGGCGTGCGGGAGTGGGCGCGTGCCGGGCGGGGGGCTGGTTTCTCCACACCGGGGGGACACGCGTGGGCCGGGGCTGAGCCCTGCCCCTGCCCCCAGCTCCCACGTGCGCCATGCCTGGGACCCCGCCAAGTCGGTGGCGCAGAACCTGGCCGACATGGGCCTGGCCGAGGACCCCAACAAGGCCGTGCCCATCCCGAGGAAGAAGCTGCTGGTGAGTGCGGGGCCCGGGCCGGGGGGGGGCGAGGGAGGGAGGGCACCGTGGGGAACTGCACAGGGGGCAGGCGGCTCTGGGATCCCAAAGGGTTCTTTTGCCAGGATCTGGGCACAGGGATGAATGAATATATCGGAGAAAGCAAGCGGGCTTTAAAATCAGAACAGGTAAACCCAGTCTCCTGGGACTTGCCTAGAGAGCTGGGWTTGGGAATGCTGCAGCCAACTTGCTTTAGATAACAAGGAAACCCACTTAGTGTGAAACAGCGTGAGCGCAGCCTGCCTTCATCCATAGGTGAGGCTTCCAGCCTACGAGTGGCATCATGAAATGTCACTCTTGTGAGACAGAACAGAAGCGACCCTGTTTGCCGTGGACACTTGTCTCTGTTCACACTCTGTCCCAGTGCACAGAGAGGGGCTGTGCAGAGATTGCTCGTGACGGGCAGTGCTTTGCCATACCACGCAGGCTTGCCTATAGGCTAGCTTAATGATGCAAAAAAACCCTCTATTTAGGCCAGCTGAGATTCCCTAGTCTGCAGAGCCATTATGGAAGTAGTTAAGAGCTTTGCGAGCAGGGCGTAGAGGCCCAACCCTCCTCCAGATGGACTTTTCTCGAGTTGCCTTGTTTCTCATCAATGCAGGGGATGGAGGTGGAAATCGATGAACAAGAGAAAGGGAAGAAAACTGTGCGAAAGCCCTACGTGGTGAATGGTCAGTGCTGCTTTTATCCTCCTTGGGGAGCACAGCTTCACCATACGCAGCCGTGGCGGGTTTGCTGCTGCGTCTCACTGTTGTTATTGCATTTGGGGCTCTGTTCCCAAGGCCCTGTAGGTCATTTTGTTTCTCATCTTTGTGCTGCAGGACTGTCCTTAGCTGTTGTGCTGTGCCACTGGCAAGGAAGGCTATTAATTCTTGTATGTTCTTTGCTTTGCGTTAGAGATTTTAAGACTCGTAAAGGGGTACTCACCTGGCAGCCGTCAGCTTAGGGAGTTCCCAGCCGAGGCKGGAGCTGAGCCAGGAGCTAGCACGGTAGTCTCACTTTTCCAGTGTGCAGTCTCTCTCATGACTTTCCTTTCCCTCCTGTTTTGCCTTTTTCTTAAGGCTTTTGTCTGCAGCCCTTAGAGGGCTCTTGTCRCTCTGAGACTTGCTGATTTTGGACACTGGTGTGACAAGAAGCTGTGACTGTACTATCCCGAGTGTTTTAGTGGTGGCTGCATGGCTCCGAACAATCACACGCTGCAGCCTGGGCAGTAAAAGGTCCGTTCCTTCCTCAGAGTGTGAGCTGGGCAGGAGCAGCAGCACAGACCTAGACACCTGAAACGCAGGCAAAGGGCTGTTCTCTCATTCCTTCTCTTGCGCTGTCGTGCTGGTGAGCAGTCCAGTGTGTGCAAGCAGCTGAGCTGCGCTGCAGGAGCCAGCTCCTCTTTCTCCAGTGCTGATGGGGTCAATCTTTGGAGACAGCTGGCATACTTTGAGGTGCTGCTTGGTCCCCTTTGATGCCTGCCTGCTTCACAGTGTCTCTGTCCTCTGCCTAGAGATGGAATATGAGGCCAGTCTCCCTGAGAAGAAGTCAAACACACTCTCACGAGACCTCATTGACTACGTGCGGTACATGATACAGAACCATGGGGAGAACTACAAGGTAGGTACTGGCTGCCCCAGAGCAAGAGGGACCTGGAGCTTCTCACTACTGGCTTCTGTAGAGAGGGAAATGCAAAAGGGTCTTTGTCCTGGAACCTGTTTCCCAGCCTGGCTGATGGTTAAGGGGAGGCAGCACTTTGAACTGCGGCCAGGTCCTTGTCTGACTCAGGTGCTGAATCACAGCCAGCCTGGRTGGACCTGTCTTTGGAGGGTGGTTCTGATGACTGGGCTGGCTTGGGTGTTTGCTCATGTGGCTGCTCCTCTAAGTTATCCTCCTTTTCTCTGTCACAGGACATGGCTCGAGATGAGAAGAATTACTACCAGGACACTCCCAAGCAGATCAAGAGAAAGATCAATGTGTACAAGAATTTCTATCCTGAGGAGTACAAGGCTTTTGTTGCATCACTCAAGCAGGAAAAGATGGATGTGCAGTGACTGTTCTTGTTCTCAGGTTTGCCTGCAATTGCAGGCTTGACGCTATCACTTTCTGAGCCGAGAGCGGACAGGGACTGTATCTCCAGGTGATGGTCACTCACACGCTGTGACTCCTGGGCCAGGACTCAGTGCCTGCAAGTTGAACTATACAAAGTGTCTGGGGATGGAAGAAGGACCTTCATGAGACAGAGACGGTTATGGCATGAGAGACTCTTGGCTATGGCTTGCAGTCTTGGGGCTGAGTGTGCTGTGCCACTGCCCACTTCTTTTGCCTTGTTATAATAAATGGCTTTTTCAAACTGGTGTGAATGTCTGGCCCGAGGGCTTCCATTCCTGCTCTTGCCTGGAGCAGTCCCTGCTTCAAAGAGCTCCTCGTGCYGAGCTGCGGGGCATGGGCACTGGGCATGCGTGTCACTGACAGGGCCCCTCTGCAGCCTTGGGGCTGGGGTGCTTGCGGGTGTGTGGGACAGCGCCTGGGGCTTTGCTGCTTTGCCTGCAAGTAGCAGGGGTAAGAGAGGGGCTGGTGCTGCTTCCCCTGGGAGTGACCTCCCTGCCTCCAGCTGCAGGAGCCTGGCCTGGGGGATGCCTTCCATTCCAAGGAGCTGGAGGACAAAGCAAGGTGATCAATCTCTTTTATTGAAAGGAGGAGGAGTCACTGTACAAAAGATTTCACAGCAGAGAGCAGCCAGCACATGCCCCTTCTCCTTGATGTGTTCTCCAGCTTCCCCTATCAGTTTCCAGGGCTCAGTGTACTGTGGCCTAACCAGCAGCCTTTCCACAGGCAGGAAGAGCTTGTGCCGTCCCTGAGCCTGGCTCCTTCCCCTTCCCTGGGGCAGCTGAGAGGGAGGGAGACCAGTCCTGCTGGGTGAGGTTCCTACCAAACAACACCTTGTCCCCACTCAGGGTGAGGGGATAGTGCAGGGCTGCCCGATTCCTGCTTTTGCCTCTCTTTAGCAGGGCTTTAAGTACAAAGTCTGGGGAAGTGCCGAGAGCTGGGCCTCCCACCCCAGGGGAGCAGCAGACCAAGCTGGTTATTCCCACTGGTGTGTGTGATGCTGGCCCTGTCTGGCTGGGGTGGCAGGGCTGTGACACAGGGCTGTGTAAGCAGTTACTCAGCATGTTTTTCAGGAAGGAGAGTCCACACAACCTTTATCAGTTCAGGAAAGCTGCCAAGAGAGTTCCCCTGTTGGGACTGCGGCTCTGAACAGCCCTGGGAGCTGAGGGGTAGCGTTCTTCCCTAGAGCCTGGCTAAAACGGACCAGCTGTTCCCCCTGCCCTGCACCGTACGCTGCAGGCTATCATCTCTTCCCAGCCCTCGTGCGAGTAAGGGGCTGTGTCAGCCTGCCATCGGGTACGCGTCYGCACGGGGACCCAGCTGGTGCAAGAGACTGCGTCCAAGGGGCATCGCAAGCAGCGCTACCCAGGCAACTGGTACCGTCCCGCTGGGGTGAGGGAATTGCTCCCCTCCAGAAAAGCCTCCCTGTGGGTGCTGCCATTCTGCTCTGTGCCCTCTCCATCATCCTGGGGGAGCTGGACCGTGCTGGCAGTTGAGGGGGCTGGTTCAGTTGTTTAGCCCCATTCATTTACTRTCTTGCTTGGCTGCTGTGAAGGCACAAGGCCCTGCCCCGTGCTGCGCCCTGCCTGCTAACCTGGAGGTAAGAGCTGTGCTTGTGCCTCTGTCCCAAGGGAGACTTTGCCCTCAGTTGGGCGAGGCGGCTGCTCTCTCTCCTTGGCAGAGACCAGAGCCTGCTGCTCATGTTCCCCGAGGGCAGCTGGCACCTCAGCTCTACCCCAAACCTCCCAGGGTGCAGCAAACGTATCGCAGGGCCAGCAGCCTGCTAACAGCGCGACGAAGCCCCCCGGCTGCTCCCATCCCGCTGTCTCTGTCCTAGCACTACGGTCCTGGAAAGGGGAGCTCTTCTGGTGTTGGAGTCTCAGTGGGCACCCCGAGGACTCAGGGCTGGGAGAGCAGGGTGACCAGCAGGCTCTTGACGCGGAGGACGCTGGTGGCGGTGCTGAGGCTGGCCCAGGTCGCGCTGGTGGGCAGGAGGAAGAACTCCCGCTGGCCGCTGAGCGTGTGCAGGGCCAGCTCGTCGTGCAGCTCCGCCACGCTCAGGGCATTGCTCTTGTCCTGCGACGGGGAGAGGACACGGTTCAGGAGGGCCACCCAGCCGGATGGTCCCGCTCGCCCGCGGCCGTTCCTGCAGGCTGGAACCAGCACGGCGGGGTGCCAGGCCGGCTCCTGGCCAACAGGAACCCCGTCCTGCCTGTGCAGCCCTGGCAGAGCCTGTGCACAGGCAGGGCCTCTTTCCTCTTGCGTTCGAGTCACTTCAGTGCAAAATAATAGGAAGCAGCACCAGGCACGCGCTTGGCCGTCTGCCTGAATAACGTATTTCCCCTGTGGGTCTTTGCGCACTGCCGCATGCCTGGGTGCTTTCCCGAAGCTCATTAGCTGATGCAAAAGGAGCGGCTCACGCATTGGTAACGGCAGCCTCACCTTGTGATAAAGGCTGGAGGAGACAGGCCCCGAGAACGTGGATTTTGCGAGAGCTGATGGATATTGGGTGTCAGGCTTTCCCCTCAGGGCCCTGGGAGGGACGATTYCCCTGCAAACGGCGCGGGCAGGAGCTGGGGGACAGCGGCAGGGAGCGGCCACCCACCTGCTTGTTGGCCAACACGACCAGGGGCAGCCGGGGCTCCTCAGCCAGCAGCGCGTGCAGCTCCTGGCGCGCCGTGAGGAGGCGCGACCTGTCCACTGAGTCCACCACGAACACCAGCACGTGGGCCTGGCTCAGGTAGTGCGGCCAGTAAGCCCGCAGGTTCTGGCTGCCGCCCACTGTGGGGAGAGAGGCACGGTCAGACGCCCAGCGCGGGGGCGAGCTGGGCTGCGCCGCGTCCCCCCCAGCACCCTGGGAAACAGGGGCTCTCGCGGGGACGGAGAGCAGCCCCGGGTGCGCTGCACCCCCAGCCTGGTGTGGGTAGGCAGGGGGGGCTTTCAGGGGGCTTTCAGGGCCAGGCTAAGTCCTGGGGGGGCAGTGGGAGGACCAGGCCAGCCTCACCCTCCAGCAGGTCCATCTCCAGCCGCTCGGTGTAGAGCTGGGCAGAGTTGAAGCCCTGYGTGGGCGCGATGCGCTCCTTGGCCGTCTCGCTGCAGATGTAGTGCAGGACGCTGCTCTTYCCTGCTCCGTCCAGCCCCAGGATCAGCACCTGCCTCCAGTCCAGCTGCGGCAGAGGACAGCATGGGGCTGGGCAGGGGCCAGTCCCATATTCTGGAGCCCTCAGCCCCGTGCTCGGGCAGCGGGCGGTTCAGAGACCAGCCTGCAGCAAGGGGTCCTGCCAGCCCCCACAGGTATCCACACCCTGCGCCCCTTTTCCCAGACTAATGGGCTCCCAGGGGGATCCCAGGGGTTTCCAGACCCTGAGCTCTCTTCCTCACCCAGATAGGCTCGGGGAGGATCCTGGCAGGATCCCAGGCATACCCACACCCTGCACCTGCTTCTCCACCTGATGGGCTCCAGGGGTGATTCCGACCTGTGCCCCCTTCCCCAGCACGATGGGCTCCAAGAGGGCCCGGGGGGAGATCCTGGGGGGGAGAGGGTTCCAGGGGGATCCAGATCCTAAGCCCTCTTCCCCGGCCTGATGGGCTCTAGAGGGCACCATGCGGCGATGCTGACTCTGTACTTCCTTCCCCAGTCCGATGGGCTCGGAAGGGGATCCCGGTGGCGATCCAGACCCTGCACCCCCTTCCTCAGCCTCCTGTGCTCTGGAAGGGATCCCGGTGGGGATCCAGGCCCTGCACCCCTGATGATCCCAGGGACGGGAGCCCGACCCCGAGCCCCTTCCCTTGCTTGATGGTCTCGGGGAAAAGGGCTCCCGGGGCGGATCCCAACCCTTGTCCCTTCCCCACCCCGTTGGGATTGGGAGACTCACAGAGGGGGAATCCCGGGAGGATCCCGGTCCCTGCGCCTTCCCCACCCCGGGGGGCTCCCGGCGAGGGCAGATCGGGGTCCCGGGGCGGCGAGCAGGCTCCCCCGCTCTTACCGTGCCGTCGGGGGGGTCTCGGCTCTGCTGCTCCCGCAGCTCCCGCAGCTCCCGCTCCCACCAGCCGGCCCAGCTGGCGCCGGTGCCGGTGCCGCGGAAGTAGATCTTCCAGGCGATGAAGAGGAGGGAGCCCAGGGCGGCCACGGCGGCCCCCAGGGCCAGCGTCAGGTGCCGGAAGGCACCGGCA
>NW_020448307.1:9853693-9872854 GCF_003343035.1 Apteryx rowi
GCTGGAGCAGGGCGGCGGCGCCCTCCCGGGCAAGATGTCGCTGCCGCTCGGCGTGCCGCGGCGGGCCTTCAGCTACGACGACGCCCTGGAGGACACGGCGCCCATGACGCCGCCGCCCGCCGACCTGGGCGCCAACGTCCTCTGGAAGCAGCCGGTGATCCCGGAGCGCAAGTACCAGGAGCTCGCGAAGGTGCGCGACGCCCGGCGGGGCCCCGCACGCCCCGAGCGGCTCTGCCCCCCGCCTGGCCCCGCGGGCAGAGCAGGGCGGAGGGGCGCGTGTCCGGGCGTCTCCGCTCCCACGGGCGTTCGCGGCTTAAGAAGCTGCCGGTTACAAGCAGAGGCGATTAAACCAGTTCAAGCAACCGTGGGGATGCTCTGAGTGCAAGACCGGCCTTTTTTTTTTTTTTTTTTTTTTTTTTTTTAGGTTACAGACTGTTTTCTAAGTTTGCTGGAAAGCGGGATCCTGAGTAGAAGTTAAACACCTGTGCATCCCTTTGAGCTTAAACTCTGCTTTTCAGCTCATTCTGTTGTCATATTTCTCGTGTGAAAGAACATCTGAAATGGGGCTTTGGCACACAAAGCAAGCACTCCRGTCTGGGAACAGTAATTCCTGTGTTATGAGGAGGAAGTTTGTGTTTCGCTTTAGAGATCTCAAAGCAGTCACTGCGTTGTTCTTTGTTACGAGGGTCTCGTGATCAATGGCAGAGCCAAGTGCACTAGGTACACTTTCAGTAACAAGCTGAAAATATAAGAAACGAAAGAAAGTAAACTCTAAGCACCGGCCTCTAAGCTGTGTGGCTCTGTCATGTGGTAGACATTTTGTGGTTTTGAGCTGTCTGTGAAAGAGTATTCTTGCCTGCTTGACCTTGAAGTCCAGTTTTTGTTATGAGAACGGAAACAGACATGTTCTAGCTCCTTTCCTGTTGACCTTTTCAGACTTAGACCAATAACCTGTTGGCTCTGAGCCCAGCATAATTTCAAATGTTAGAAGAAAGTTGCTGGTTCATTGCAAAGACTTAGCAGGTTCCACCTCTAAATGTTCCTGGGCCACAGCTGGAACAGCACAAGAATTTTTCCTTTTGAGAAAGGCTAGTTGCTAGTGCAGCTTGGTCTTGTATCTCTTTCAGTAAAGAGGTGGCCTTTGAGGTACCTTCTCATCTTAAATTGTACCCTGCTTCCTCTGCACAGATTGAGGAGGGGGACGCTCACATGAATGCACCAGTCATAACGCCTTCATCTTCCACTGAAAGTGTGAACAAGGTACCCGTGGTGAAGGCCAAGGCCACTCATATCATCATGAACTCTCTCTTCACAAGTAAGCACTCTTGTTCTCGTATCATGCGATGCCCAACAGGACATGGGCATAGGAGCGTACTCCAGCTTGGTAATGCGTCTGGGGGACTGCCAGAGTTCCTGGGCAGTTTGATTTTGGACTAGCTCTGCTCTTGAACTGTATACGTTTTTGGAGGGTACTACTTGAAGGAAGTGAGGAACTAGGTAAAAAGCCTCACTTACTGCCTCTGCATTTTCAGGTGTTGGAGTTGGATGGTGAGGGAGGAGTGCGGTGACTGTTATCTGCTGATAGGGCATTGCAGTCCAGACCACCTTTTCGCTGAAATACAGGGGCTGGTGCTGCTGCTACCATATGTTTGCTTGTTAGCTTGCTGTTACTGACTGATAAGCAAGGCTCTAAATTAAACCAAAGTGATGTGGAGAGCTGGCATGTTTAGCTAATGGAGCACTTGCTGGCATTTATGTTAATAGCAGCAGCTGTCTTAGTAACAGTAACACTTGCTTTTAAAGCAGCTCATATAAATAATGAGGCTTTAAAATTAAATTGGGTCAGTTATGTGGGCAGAGAGCACCTGCCCATTTGCAGCAAGAGAAGTTATTCATGTGTTATTCTATACTTACTGCCTCTTCTTTTAACAGCTGGGATCTGAAGCTTCATTTTTCTTTTTCTCCAAGCAGAGCTTCCAAAGGCTATGAAGTTTTAGAACAGCATTTTGGAACATCTTTGAGCTTGCACTTGTTTGCCTTGTCTCAAAGATAACCAACATACCTGAAAGTAATATCTAGAAACACAGACCTTCTGCTGGAAAGCTGCTTCTGTTCCAGTCTAATGTAGTATTATAATCTAGTTAAAAACGTGATGACCTAGAAGGTTCTTGTGCAGTAGGAAGTCAGGAGTCCCAGCCTACATATTCCAGGAAAAACTTCAGGCAGTTTTGAAATAAACAGGCAAAGGTAATGTGTGTAAGCCCCCTACGTTTGTGATGCTTGCAGAGCTGGTGCATTATGTATAGCTTCAGCTTGGGAAGTGCTCTCCTTATCTATTACAAAAGGAGACATTAAGCTTTTTCAGTAACTTTTTTTCTGCCCAAGTCCTGTTAACTTTGTTCTTGGTTCCACTAGGGAGTGAACATCCTATGCTGATAGAAGGTCACTTAAAATATCCAGTCTATTGGGATCTCTGAGATTTAAGAAAGCTTTAGTCAGGAGTGATGCAGCTTCCTGGATCAGACGGGTTTAATTACAGGTGTTGTATTTGTGATACATCCTGTGATTTGGGAGCAATCATTGCTCATCTGACTCAGCCCTATGACTCAGGATACTTTTCAAGTCAAAATAACTCTGTAGTTTCATCTTGCTGCCTCTGTCGAGTCATCACGATGTGTAGGTATGAATGCTGAAAACTGGCTGGGTCTTACGTTTGGTTGCTTGGGCTGCCTTTGTGTTTGCTGGAACTGCATGTGGTGGTGGTTCTGTGCGAATATGTGCTCTTGTCCATTCTAGAGCAGACTCAGGAGAGCATTCAGCGCTTTGAGCAGCAGGCAGGGCTGAGAGATGCTGGCTACACGCCCCACAAAGGCCTCACTACAGAGGAGACAGAGTATCATCGAGTGGCTGAGGCAGTCCATGTAAGGCATACCACTTGTATTTTGCTTTTGTTTTGTTTTACAGYCTGTATACTGGCTTAATGCCTCTCTGGTGATGTAACTTTTGGAACTTGTTGCCAGGACTATCCTTAACTTGCTTACTCTGATTGCTTTTAGCTTTTTTTGTAAAAGGATTGCCCATTTTTATTTTGAAGTTAGTGTTAGCCTTTACAGTTTTGAAACAAATGACTTTCTCTGAAAACTGCCATGTCCCGCAGTCTCTTCAGACTGTTACAATCTTCTTTCCAAGTGGGGACATCTCCATACAAAATCTAGTTTCTTGCTGTGCTGTTGAATGGTGCCCAGCAATTGACTATTGCAGCTGTTTGTCCCAGCACTCTCTCTAAAGGGTTAACTTACAGAACATACTATTTTTCTGGAGTTTGGTGGCAAATCTTGGTACCAAGTCTCTCTCTAGGGGTATTTGTTTCCATTGCGATTTTTCTGTTAAGATTGGAAGAGCCTTGCTAGCTCAAAACATTTCTTTCAAAGAAACGTAATTTGAAGTTGTTCAGTGCGGTTTCTCTTTTCTTTCATGTGATAACATAACTACTTTGAAAGGAAGGAGGTATTTGCGAAGTGGATGAGGCACTCTCCAGCCTTCACTGTGCTGAACAATGCTAATATGGGGATGGGGAGGGGAGAAGACCTTTGACACTTATTTTAAAATCAATGTGTTTGAACTGTGGAAAGGCTTGCCAGTCTCATCCCTGAAGCAGGTAACTTTTAGAACTTTAAAGGTCCTGTTGACTTTTTCCAGCTGAAGCTTATTTTGATAATCTTGAACTTCCCTCATCTCTTTCCGTGCTACTTTCCTACAGGTTTTTAAGAAGCAAAGTACAGAAGGTTGTTCTTTATCAGATGTTTGCAGTGGTAGATAAGTGATGGGTGGACTGAACTTAGAACTCTCTTCATGGTTGCCTGAGTGGTGCCCACTCTCATTTGACTCTTGTAAAGAAACCAGATATTCCTGGTGCGCTTGAGCAGTAGTGCTAGTCTGGCTACCTTACTGCTAGAAGCAAACTAGAATGATAGCACTTGTAAAACATGCATTTCCAATGTGGAAGTTGGAAAATGAAATTGGGCTTGTTTCTAACTGCAGATAAAGTCTTAAATCAACATATTTCTGATGAACTCACGGTTGCCCACAGTAATTTTGCTGTTAGTTTATTAATCGTGAATCCTCTGAGTGTACTCCTGCAAGGTCAAAGTTACAATAACAATGTTGTTAGTGAATTGCATTAGTGTGGCTTGGATAGCCACAGGAAACAGTCTGAGAAAGTGCCTATGTAGTCATTGTTTGAATTGTAACTGCCCTTCAAGTGACTTCTTCAAAGTTCAGCTTGTACTGTCTGAATGACCTGTAATAGCCTGTTTTACGTACACCCAGTTCCTGATTTTTTTGACAAGGCATACCCTTGAAATGCAGTTCATCTGAAAGTGTCCCAGAGCAATGTTTTCGTCTTGTCATCAGTGAATTACTTCTCAGGGTCCAGTAGGTTTTACACTTGTTATACAAGGTCTGGTCTCATCTTCATTAGAATTTGTGGTAATGAACTGAAGTTGAAAGCTCTGTAGCTCTGAGAAGTGCTGCAGACAAACAGTTGTTGTGGCGTATAGACTTGTCACCAGCTAGCTGAGTTGCTGGGAACAGGGTGATATTGAAGCATTGCAGATATCGAAGCAGTGCACTGCTGGTGGGCAGCAGCTCTGAACTGCAGAGTGAACGGTGTTAGTTTGCTGCTTCTAGCTTGTAGGATATGTTTTGAGAGCATAGCGGACTTCCAGAATGTTTATATCTGACCTGGAAAGGAGCTCAAGGGCTGTATGGCAAGTGTTGTAACACTRGGTTTAAGCTTTAGGTGAAATAAGACTTAAATCCTTTATCGCCTGTGACATAAATAATTGTCCAGTTTTGACAAAACAGCCTACTGGCTATTTGTTCCTTACATCTTGTATTAAAGTTCTGTTGCCTCTGTGTTTCTCTTGCCCCTCCTAACAGAAGTTAAAAATGCAGAGTGGAGAGATGACAAAAGAAGATAAACAGACTTCCTCTGCTCAGTCCACTCCAAACAGCACTCCCCACTCCTCTCCCAAGCATAAAAACAGGTACTCTTGCTCCTGGCAGACTACTGCCTTGTTTGGTTTCATGCAGGATGAGGTGGGAGTTACTCGGATAATCCTCTTGCCCATGGGGGATTAAGGGGTGAAATTCAGAGCTTGCTGTCGATCCGTACTCGGATAGAATTGATCATGTTGAAAGCTTCTGGAACTTGAGTATAGCTTCATCCTGGGTGGTAACAAGCTTATTAAAAGATCTTTTAAATTGCCTATGATAACTACAGGGAAAGTTTCTGGCACAGTGGGACCACCTGAAGTATTTACTCTTTTCATGTTCCATGCATCTTAATGATTTTTCCCTAGGGGCTGGTTTAGTCAGGGAGCCTCCGCTTCTATCACTGGCCCAGACTTTGTTGCCATGGAAGCTGGTGGGGACAGGTTGCCATCTGAAAAATGGAGCTTTTTTGGACCCAAAGCTATCCAGAAATCCACCAATGATCCAGGTATGTCCTCCAAGATGTCTTAAACTGCAAGAGTTAGGGGAGAACTGTCAGGCAGCAAACTCGGTGGCTACTTCTGGAGCCTTACTTTCTGCTTCCCTTGTTATTTTCTGGGACCACCTTGTGAACATGTACCATTCATATCATTTCAGTACCTAAATGTAAAGCTGTTTGTTTAAAAAAAAAATAAAAAAAAAAATCAGTCAAGGGCTTGAAAGTGTCAATCACTTGCATTGAGCTGGAGTGAAGACCAGGGTGTGAAGGTGACAGCTTGTTGCTCAGCTGCTTTCTCTGTCTGGTGGAATCCAAACTGGAAGTGTCAGCCCCTGATGTGGAATAGGCTTTAAATGACATAAGGTTGCTGGCACTTGCATAAGCTTTTCTGCAGTGCTGAGTGTCAATGGTACTGTGCCCAGCATTGGCAGCAGTGGAAAGGAGCTTGGCTAGTTTCCCTAGCTCTTACTTGCTGTAATTTTTTTTTCTTTTTTTTCCCCTCCATCAGGAGGATTTACCATCCAATCCTATAAGGGTGCCCAGAAGCCATCCCCCATGGAGCTGATGCGTGCCCAGGCTACTAGGATGCCAGAGGATCCAGTGACCTTCAAGCCACCCAAAATGGACATTCCAGTCACAGAAGGGAGGAAACAATCTCCACGTTCACATAATATCAAACCTCGGGATCTGAATGTGCTCACTCCAACGGGRTTCTAAGAAGGAGCTTCTGGTGTCTTTAGTGGATTAAAGGGTGTCTTAGGCTATGCTTCCCTCTCTCATTGTGCTGCAGTAAAATAGGAAAGTCTCTCTCCCAGCTCTTCATCTCGGTAAAGGAAACAGCTGTCACTGTTCCTCTACAGCCAACCCTGAATCAGTCTTTGAAAAACTTCTGTGCTAGTACTAAACCAATGTAAACCATCTTGTCTGCTGTATTTGCACCAATTCTGTCTGCTAGGCTGCACTGGGAGACATGCTTCCCAGTACGGTACACTACAGTAAAACCTTGAACCACATTTTGTGGAAGAGGACAGCCTTGTGGTGTGCAAGTAGACTGGCTTGTCTACCTGTAGTCTAGTTATCTTGTCCTGCTCAGTGTTGAAGTATTCTCAAGAGGACCATCGTTCTGACTGGCACATGCCTAACACCAGCAGAAAACAAGGCAAACAAGCCAGGAATAAAATGGACCATTAACTCTCTGAAAGAACTTACTCTGGGAATGTGGTAGGTCAACTTTAAACATGGAGTTCCCTTATTTTCCAGTGTCACCTTATGATAGTTCAACACCTTGTGCTTATTTATTTGTTCTTGGATTTTTTTTTTAACAGGAAAAGCAGAGTAGTGACCATTATTATTAGAAAGTCAAGGAGCAGAACCTAGTGGGTTTGGCAGTAAAGCAGAAGAACAACTGCTTCTCTTCTAACTCTTAAAGTTCCTCCAAAAAATGGTGGAAATGACCAGAGTTGGTGTGGCTTGAACCAAGCAACCCTCCTCTTTCCTTTCTGGATTTCTGCAAAACAACTGTCCTGCCTTCCTGTATAGAACAGACTTAACAGTAGTTTTGACACTATGGATGCTTTTTGATTGTTTCTTAGCATCTTGTAGGAATCATGTATAGAAGTGTATTAGACACACCAGTGGCACTTCTCAAATAGGGTCTTTTGTTTCATCAGTCTTAGATGCAGTTTGCCAGCCTGGGGCAGGAGTGAGGGGCAGATTAAGGCTAAACACTCCTCCATGCTATATTGATAAAGCTATATATTATTATTTTGGGGGGGGCCTAATCTTGCAAACAATTGCTGGAACAGCTACCACCTACTATTCCTTTCCTGAAAACTGGGAAAGAAATGCTTATGTACCATCTAATCCCTTAAACAGTGTAGGGAGGGATGGGTATAATCTCTGCCTGTCTGTGGCAAGCAGGTCTCCTCTGTTTCTTGATCCCGTGTATTACACTGCTCCCTCAGCCAACTGCAGGCTTTCTGTAGCAGTGAGGGGGTAGTCTTGCATCTGGCATTAGAAGCTTTTATGTTACAAGCACATTATACAGAGGTAGCTTAACCCTACTGGTAACCACTGAGCTCTGGGGTTGCTGCCTGCTCAAAACAAGCATTCCTGCCTGGGGCGAGTGGCCAAGGTACTTGGCTCGCTGGTATCCCCCTCTGAAGAAGTATGTTTTGTGGCTCTGCTTCATCTCAAGCTTCAACAGCAGTACCAACAGTGTATTGTGTTGAAGGCCTCCCACCCAACCAAGCAGTTGTCACTGTCACTAATCATTCACACCTTTGCAATTGGAGAATCTCTGGTTTGACATTAATTTATTTGTGGTCTGTATTCATGTCTGTGTCCAATTTTGTTTGTTACAAGAAAATAAAATTCTTGTGAATGGAGATCCTTGGTGTTTGTCAGCACTGGTAACGCACCTGTGCAGGAACTGCGGGGCTGTTGAATTTTCACCAGACCTCTTGCTGCTGGCTAGTGAGYGTGGGGTTAAGGTTCCGCATAACAGCGCAGTGGTAGCACTCTTGCTGAGGTAAAATTTGCTGCATGAAATTCCCTTTTGACAGGGAGAATAGGTTTAAAGCCAGACTTGGTCCTGTCTTCTCTCAGGCCTTGTGTTGATGAAACTAAATCTGAAACTTTGTACTTTCTCAAGCTGTTCAAATACTGTTTTTTTTTTTTCCCTGTTTCTGAGATTGCTTCTCTTGCAGCTTGTGTGCTGTGTGTGTACCTGTATTGTGGAGGTGGATGCAGATGTGGGAAGCAGGCTAGTATTCACCTAGAGATGCCCYGCACCGCGTGGTGTAGCTACCTCTCTGCTTTGCTTTCCTTGATGATGTTGTGGCATTCGTATCTGCCACGACACCCCTTGTAGAGCTGATAAACAGGGGCCTGTGCACAGAGCCCTCCTGGAGTGAGGTTGACCAACCTGAAGTTCCTCATGTTCCAAAAGCATTAGCAGAGCTAAAAATGGTGAAATAGAGCCTGAAGCACACAGGTACACTGGTGCTGTCTGTGCTGTTGCAGGTCTCGGTTACACAAGCTATTCCTGTAGCCCTTTGGAAGGGCTTGGGTTAGAGGGTGACCTCTTGGTGTGATATGCTAATATGCAGCTTTCTGTATTTTGCTCAAGCACCCTTCCTGGTGGGTGGAAACCAGAATTAGGTAAATGATTAAAGGTTTAACTGAAAAATAGATTTAAATGAGCACACCATGGAGGAAGAGCAGCTTTCTGTAGCAAGGAGCACTTGGGAGTGTGCACTGTCAGTAACACTTCTGGCCTATTACTCCACAAACAGACTTCCTCCCTTCTTCCCCCTATGGCTTATTCCTGTGTTAGAGGGGAGATCGTGTACAGGCTTCCTAAAGAGCAAGGAGCAAACCCTCTAGCCCCAGGTCATGTCTGGCTCTTAACAGACTCTTCCAAACTGTTCAGGGCTCTCTGAAGCCAGGCTTCCACACGTGGCCTGGCTGCATACCAGGTGCCAGGTTTTCAATGTGTAAAACACTGAAATAAGGACTACAGCATTCCTGGCCATGGCTGCACTGCTGGATCTCCCTGGACTCTGGTCTCCTCATAAGGCTATTAATCCCAGCATCTGTAGAGTATGTGCTGCAAAATGGCTGGGCTGGACCACGGGTCACCTAGGCCAGGGGCAGATGAAGGAGTGGAGGGCAGGTAGAAATTGAGTCTTTCCTTTGCTTGCAGGGGGATCAATCTGTTACTGCTGAACTGTCCCAAGTGCCCTTCCATGGAAATGCTTAACTGCTGTCTGACCTCAGCTGTAAGTCTTGGCGTCTGAGTTGGGTGACAGTGGATTTGAATTTAGAGATTTGTGGTTCATTCTGCCTGCTGGATTGAATGTGGTGCCTGTTCTTTCAGCACAAGACCTGAGTAATGGTAGTCTTCATGACAACATGCATGCTTGTCTGCACTGCAGATGCTTGAGTGAACTCTGCAAGAAGTGCAGCCTTTTCAGCTGATCCCACTACCCTGACCTTCATCTTGACCTGGCTAACTAACTTGGGCAAAGCCACATAGATGTATTTGATTTGGAATGGGAAAGTTCACCCCCTGCCTGAGGATTGACCGGCATGAGTTGGGGATCTCTGCACTGTGAACACCCTCACTGCCCTGCACACATGGATTTCTCTGAAAAGAGTATTAACCCTGTTCCTAAATACTGGACAGGTCCTAGCATTTTGCTTGCCGTACAAACTGTTCTCAAAGTTTATGGCTGCTTTAGTCTAGTGCCATACTTGGGTACAGCTGCAAAAGTCAGAGCTGAGCACCTCCTTTGGACAGGGCTGGCACCAAGATAGAAGAGTCTCAGCAAATATGAAAATAATTTATTTTTTTAAAAGTGTACAAAGTGCCTTGTAAAACTGTAGGATGAGACAAGTTTGAAAGGAAGCTCTGAGACTGGGCAAATCAGAGATTTTCCATACAAATGTATAAACAAAACCATGTGATGGATGACAGTTGAGGTTGCAGCATAAAACAGAGGGTTTTGACTGCATAGCTTGTAAAGGAAACAGGAGGCTCTTTGTGCCCCCTGCCACAGTACTTGTCTCCATCATGTAGCAGTGATGATGAGGAGCAGCTCTCGGAACATGCACACTTTCTCCTTGATCTGCAGGGGGAAGGGCTCCCCCAAGACCCGCTGCAGTCGGCTGAGGAAGTTCTCTRTGTTCAGGTGAATGTCCAGCTGGGTGATGTCATCATCATCCTGGAGCTTGGGCTTGGCTTTCTTAATGATTAAGTCCATCCGCTCACTGAGTGCACTCCGTAAGTGCCCTACAAAAGGAAACGCTGGTGGCAAGAGGCAATACACAAAGGAGCAGTGTTTGACTTGTTCAGGGACAGAWAGCAGCATGCCTCAGGCAGTGCTGCCCTGTGGTGAAAAGCAGTCGGGGGCAGCGTGCAGCTCCTTTCCTGGTTAGCCTCGATGCTTCTGTACAAGACTAGCCAGGTGGAAGAAGGAACTGTCACCTCCTGGAGCTCAGTCTGGCACATGGAGAGGCCAAGAAATGGGGAGGGGGCTGTAACGTAGTTTTCTTCTATGCTAGTGGCAGACTGGACAACTGTCCAGCTGGAGAGGAGAGTATCTAAAGAGCTTCTCAACTACAGTGATCTTCTGAGGGCTTCAGGGAGCAAGGGAGGAATAGGACTCTGCCCACGTGTTTGTGGGTTCCTCTGCATTCCTCCACGAGAACCTTATCCTGGTCTCAAGCAGCCGAGGTTGGGAGGAGATTTGAGCAATTTTCCAGTAAAACTGAATTTTAGGGACTACCCTTTGACTGTGCCACTCTCCTGGAGTCAGAAATATTGCTCCTTCCAAGGCTACTGTGGGAGGTGCTCTCTTCCCACTCTGGTAAGTGCTCAGTGTGTCCTGGCTTCACTACCCCTTTGCCTTCTGCTTTTCCTCTTAAACGAGCCTATTTTTCCACTCACTCTGTGTGCAGCTTGGACAACAGCTGGTGCAAAGCACCCCCTTGCCTACTTCCCAATGCTGTGGTTGATCCTTTAGGAAGCAGGCTATTTCTTAGGTGCTAAACTTGGCAAAACAGGTTGTGCTCTCATCTTGATGTAGCCCCGCAACATCATTTCTTAACCCTGGCTGCTGGGAATAGCTACCAACAAGGATTGAGATACATCACCTTTCTAAGACTCGGTGGCTGTGAGTTCATTCAAGCATGATGTAAAGAGAGGAGGAAGTATATTTTGGGCTGTCCTGCTGCAGCCTCTTGATTAGATACTGTGCATTAAGGTCAGAACAGGCTGCTTACCCAATACTACGTTTTGATAACTCAGCAGCAGCAAACTCAAGTACTGCAGCATCTCATCCCATCTTTCCCATGTTGGTGCTTCTTCCTATGAGAGGAGAGAGTATTTGGTTATTAGAAGAGATTTTCTCCTGAGAAAAAAAATATAAGGGAGAGGATGGACTAGATACCTGGTATTGCAGTAGCACAGAGGAGTGGCTCAGGAAATACAGGATCTTGGCCAGAGACAAGGGCATGTTCGTGGGCACTTCGCAGCTGTGCTGGAACATCAGCTCTAGCACTTTGCAGCGCAGGAGCTGGCTGTCCATGGTGTTCAAGAAGGCTTCTCTGAAAGACAAAGGGATTTACCATGGGGGAGACAGCACAGCCTCACCAGGAACAACTGCTCCCGCAGGTTCCTGGTGTCCTGCTGGCGCTGCTCCTGCGCAGATGTGGGGTGACTGCAGGGGGCTGCCCAGCAGTGCAGTAGAAGCAAAACCACCAGATGTGATACAAAGACCTTCGTTATACAGCTTGGCCACAGACATGTTTATGTCGTTAGGTCTGACCTGTGACAACTTGAGGTCGGTACGGTCTGTGAAACAAGCTTAGCTGCCTTACTTCACCCTGCCCAACAGCCTGTGCAGATGTTATCCATTCCTGCTGACTCACAGGAAGCGCAGCCAAGCAAGTGTGAAGTGGGGTCAGCTGCCAACTGGAACTAGTGGATCTGTCCTGGGATGAGCAACAGCTTGGTTAGATTCAGTTTTGCTTGATTAGACCCAGTGTGTGCTCAGATAGTTGTGCTAAAGGATCTGAAAGGGTTGTCTGCTGGGGGGCTGCCTGCTGGGGTTGGCAAGCATGGGTTTGAAACGTCTGTGGATCTAGTGGTCTAATGTCTACACTAGAGCCAGTCAGGGTCTGGTGCCTTGGCTTCAGGTACTGCATTTCTTACAGAAAAAAACAAAAGCATATCAAGGCAAAGCTGTAGGAACTRCGTCATGTGCTGATGAGCTTCTTGGTTGTCCCTGGGAATCAGTGACATGTTTACTAGTAAGTGACTGTGCTGATGCTGAGTCCTGCTTTTTAAACTCTCTTTGCAGTTGTAAAGTCCTTCAACTTTAATGGGTGGGACAATCAACAGTTCTCAGCAAGGCACCAGCTGGGGAGGTGCCCTCAGTTACCAATGTTATATCCCCGTGGGATCTTTCTGTCCAACAGCCATGCTCTCACTGGCTGGGTCATAAATGAGTCTGTCTTTCTATACCCTGGAGTATTTTTGTGCATCCAGATTTGGATGTAAACCAGGAATAAGACTTGCCCACAATGGCAGATGCTGCCTTGCACTTGTTTGTCTTACCTTTGGCTCCTCACAGGAATATTCAGTATAAAAGGGAATATCACATCTGCGATTTTACAGGAGCTGCAGTTGGGAGATCTGTCCACTTCCACTGCGATGGACAACATCCGTTGGAGCAGGAGCATCACCCTAGGTTAGGCAGACAGTCAGTACTGGGAAACACTATCCCTAGACTTGCAAGGAAAGCAGTGGGGGTGGCATCTAGTTCAGATGCACGCCTCGCAKTGAGGGACGTAGGGGGAGCTAGCAGGTTAGATTTGGTTAGCTTCCTAGAAAGCCCCATTGTGTCTCCTAGTGATGTTTAAATCYAATGCTCTTGGAAGAAAAGCTAATCCTCAGATGGGTCCCAAGTAGGTCCCTGCAGTGTTGATGGGGCAACATGGGGCAGCTTGTGCTGTCCCTTGTGTGGGCTGAGGGCTCTGACCTTATAGTATGCGTAAGATGACGAAGCTTACTGAGCCAGTTTCCTGCCAGGTAAGCAAATCTCTCGCTCACCAAATCTATGTCTCCCGGAGGAAAACTTCAGATACCTTCAGGCAGGTAACCTGGTCACAGGTACAACGTGGCTTCCCTGACTGGAGACCCTGGCTTCTCCCTGTCTTGGGCCCCATGAGCTAACAGGAGGGAGCCAGGACTTCTGAGGCTTACTTCTGGGAGAAGGCGGCTGGTGGAGCCGCCTCTGCCTGGTCAGTGCAGTCCGGCCATGGTGCAGATGAGCTGTATTCGGCCCTTGCTTCTGCCGAAGAATATGTCGTTTCTTGTGGCTGCTCTCGGGGCTGGGAGAACCCGACTCCTGTAACTGCTGCAACCAACCATTCAACCACCTCCCTGGGACAGAAGCAGAAATGTTAGTGGGGATGGGCCTGGCTTTGCTGCGTTGTGATCTCTAGCTTCACTCAGAGCTCAAGGAAAGACCTTGAGGATGCAGGATGCGCCCCACCCATTTGCATAGGCTGGGGAATAGCTCTGTTGAGCAGCATAAGATTTATATGATTGTCAACAGGAGTGACTCCTCAGTCCAGAACTGAGCAATCCAAATCTGATCYAATTCCTGGGAAAACGCCTGCTAGGCTGTGGCTGGAAATGTTTTGCATCATCTCTACTGGTTTGCTGCCATAAACCTCCTCCTGTTCTTTACACCTGTGCCCTAAACTTTTTTTCTGTCTCCCATGCTTGTTTCCCGGAAATTCAGAACTGGAATCTTGACACAGATTCCCTGAGCCTCTGCCTCTCAGCATCTGGTTGGAAGCTGTAGGRGGGGAGGAGGTGTCCTTACTTGACATTACTGAAGCACATGTCACAGGAAAGCACTTTCTTAGCAATTGACTTCTGCAGGAGGTGCAGCCTCAGGTTCTGCTGGAAGTCATCCTCCAGGGTCTGCACCACGTACTCCAGGAACAGGAGTCGGCCAGGAGGCTTCTCCTGAGGAGAGATGCAGATGGTGTGAGCCTGACAAAGCAGGAGGGCTGAGGAGAACCAGGGAATTTTTCTTTCTTGGGAATGGGCTGATTTACATGACTGAAGAATAGCATGTTTGGCCCAGGTGCTTGGCTGGACCTGCTCTACCATTGCACTAGAGCTGTTGCCCTTGCAAGTCCCTCTAGTCCCTATGTTGTCTTCAGACTAGACAACCTGCCTACAGCTGTGCAGCAGTTTATGAAGCAACATGAATAAAACCAGGAGACACACCTGGTACTGGCTGCCRTCAGCGACTGCAATAAAACTAAATGTTGGACCAGCCCATTCTGCAGCAGAACAAGGGCATGGGAGGGCCCAGGGCAACGCTTAGCCCTGAAAACTGTGTACTGGTTGATCCCTGCTCGATGGTGACACATGCAGTCAGGAACTGCCAAGTACCTGGTCTTCCATGATGTATTTCAGCAGTGTCCAGTCCCATCCCACTGTGGCGGCGTTGGCCGGATGGAGCCTGCAAGGACAGTGCTGCCCATTTATGCTGAACTGCCCGACTGTCTGCCTGGAGGCAAGGTACACCCTGCCCCAGCCCTCCCTTGCCAGCCCGCTTGCCCGGGGGCCCRTACTGCCTTCTCTAGCATCATCTCCTCTCTGGCCTGGCCCTCTCCCTTTCTCCTGCCCTGTCCACGTTCATTCTTCAGAAGTGCCTGACTGGAAGTGTGCTCCACGGAGAGCACCAGCACTCCTGGGCCTGTGGCCTTGGGAAATGTTGTGCCTTGCTGCGGGAACCCTGAGTGCTGTAGGCGAACCGCCCCTGCCACCTCCAGCTCATGGACCCTGCTGCAACCCAGGGGAGGCATCTCTGCCATGTCACTGCAGCGAAGAATGAGATCTGTTCTTCAGGAACAAAGCACACTCCTCTGTCCCAGAGGACTCCCTGGTGTCACAGGCAATCCCTGAGCTGTGCTGGCTTGCTAGGAAATGATTTAAATGCTCTCATGAAATAGCTGGAGCTGCTCTCCCTATTGTCTCAGCATCCCCTGCCTCTCCCACCCTCATCCTTCCTCCATTTGGGACTTCAGAGGCTCCTATCTGGGCCAGTACTGGTCCTGACCGTTCCCCCCAGCCCCCAGACAGCCTGGGGCTGTGTCAGTTTTGGTAACCTCTGTGAATAGAGGGCAGGGGCAGAAGAAGGATCATCCTGGATTATAAGGGAAATTGCTTCCTGTTCTGTGGGTAAGGAATGCAGAGAATAACCTCTAAGCTGGGCCAACCCCAGGGAGCATCTACCCCGCCCCAGGGCACTGTAGCAGAGGGAAAACATACATTTGGATTTTCATCAGCAGCATGTAGGTGTCCTTCAGGATCTCCCCCCGGTGGGAGTTCAACAGGATCTGTCTGATCAGGTAGGACACGATGTCGTTAGGAGGGCAGTGCCGGCAGGAGACGAACTCGCTCAGGAAATGCAACGTGCCCTCGAGGAAGTTCTCCTCGATGGTGGTGTGCACCATGCTCATCTTCCCGCTGGGGATGAGCTCGGGTTTCTGCTGTGTGCAAGGCAAAGCAATGGGTGAAAGCCGGCTCCCTCTGGCCTGTGCGTAGCTCGTATCCGCTCTGCACCCACACCCACGATGCCCTCGCCCTGCACTGTAATGGCACACGGTTTGCCCAGTGCCGGGCAGTGCCCTGCTCCAGGGCTGCATTGATGCCTTCACAGGTAAGTCACAACTGCCCTCCAGTTGTGATGTGCGGCCCACCGTTAAGGGAACCGCACTAACCAGAGATCCCAGCTGCTCAACAAAGCCTCCCCCGAATGAGAAGCAGAGCCAGGGCTGCCCCTGCTTCCTCCTCTACCTCTCACCCACTGCAGGAGCCGTCGCTGAGCAGACTCCAGCTGGGCCTGGCAGYGGCTGCTCTGAACCTTGTTTACCTGCAGCCTTTCCCTGTCAGGCGCTATGTCTTGGAGGAAGAGATGAYGGACTCCGGTCCTCCTGAAGTACTGCAGTTTGTTCAGCCAGGCCTTGCTGTCAGCCCTGGTTCTGGCTGGGGCCATTTGCTGCACCGCTACACGCGGCGGCACGTCACATGCTTCCAACGTAGGCATTTTGGCTCCCGCCGGGGACATAATGATGCCGGCTGGAGCAGGGCTCAGCCTTGGGGGGAGGTCCCTTTGCTGGCAAACTGTGGGAGTCTCTTCCTCCGCACCAGAGCCTCTCCAGCTGCAGCTGCTGTTCAGGCTGGAGGGGGACAGGGAGAGCTGGTCTGAGTCCAGCTGCATGCTGGCCAGGGAGCCCAAGTCACTGTTAAAAGTGGTGGTGCTGCAGTTCTGCCCAGGGCTGCACGAAGAGCCCCGGCAGCTGGAGGCGGGAGAGAAGCCGCCTCCGCTCCCAGCGCTTTCCGCTGCGTCCACGGCGGCGAGAGGCTCTGCGGGGGCGCCGCTGGAGGACGCTGCAGGCCTGGGCTCCACCGACACCTCCCTTTCTTGCTTGGTGGGGAAGCAGAGCCTGGGCAGGGAGGCACGCGCTGCCCAGGAAGCAGGCGCTTGCCCGGGGTCCCGGTCAGCACAGCCTGCGGTGTCGGGAGGGCTGCATGGGTCCTCCTCCTCCTCCTCCTCCGTCAGGTCGATGATGGTGAGGCTGGCGCACGGCGCTGGCTCTGCGCTCACCTCCTCGCAGGTCAGGTCGATGATCTCCTGTGGGGACAGAGGGGTCAGCGCTGTCTGCAGTGGAGGCACTTGGGTGCCTTGGGCCTCCCCTGCCAGGAGCCTCTGGTGTGTCAGCACCGTCCTGGCCCTCCCTGGCTCATGAGAGAGGAAATGGAGGGGAAGGGACTGGTCTGCACCAGTGCAGGAAGAGAAACCAGGAGCAAAAACCCTGCTGCCTGGCCGAGGCAGCCCCAAGCTCTGGTGTCAGCCTCCCCCAGCAGCACGGCCGGGCCCAGGCCTGGCCTGGGCCCCTCTTCYCCGCTGCTGCCGGCAACAAGGGTCGCCCGAGGGTGCCTTACGGCTGCGTCCTCTGCTTCAAAAAAACCCCAAAATAAAAACAAACCCCCAAAAGCCTGGTRTGCAGCGTGGGACCCCAGCTGTGCTCGGCCCGCAGAGGTCCTGCTGAGCCCGGGGAGCAGGGGGACTGTCCCCTGCAGTCTGCTCTTTGGGGCCTGGCCAGCTCTAGTGGGTTTCTCCAGTGCCAGGAATGGCCCTTGCTGCTGCATTTGGCTGCAGAGCAGGGGGAGTTTGGGTTGTTCCCTCCTGCCCCCGTACAGCCGCAAGGCGGACGGGAAGCAGCCGGAGCGGGTGCAGGCGTTAGCCGTCCCCTGCTCGCTCCTGCGACAGGCTGGCTGACCCCAGCTCCCCCAGCCCACCCTTAGCGGGAAGCTTTGCCTCCACACCTCCGTCCTGGGGCCATGCAGCGCCGGGGTGGAGAGCTCTGCCCCTTCGTGGATCTGAACCTCAGCGTCCCCCGCGCTCTCCCCATAACGCTCGCTATCCCAGTCCCACGGGAGGGGGCTGCAGCTGTGTGACAGAACAAGGAAGGCTTCGGCGGTTGGTCCCACAGAAGAGCTGTCCCAAGCGTGGGACAACGGTGACATCCAGTGCCCCAGCGGGTCCCTCCCCGGCAGCAGGCGTTTCTGCAGGAGCCAAACCAGCTGGGCCGGAGCTCCTCAGCAGGGCACGGCACCGCAGCTCCCCTGGGGCCACGATACAGCACGTGCTGGAGACGTCTGCGAGCCCCACCAGCATCCCCCTGCGGCACAGCCTCACCCGCTACGCGGACACGAGTGGAAGGGAATAGAGCTACCTTCACGTCCATGACACCAGACCAGCTCTAGAGCAGCACAGAGACTTTGGGGGCTTCCCATCCAGGACTCGTCGGGCGATGCAGCCTCTTTAACCCCGAGCTCCAAGGATGTGCATCTACAAGGGGCCGCAGGAGTAGGCAGGGGGAACGCATCTGTGTCCGCACCAGCGGCAGGCAGGACACAGCACGTCTCAGAAGGTGCATGGGATCATTACATGCCCAGGAAGGGTCAGGGTCTTTTTGCTCTTGGAAAAAAATCACAGCGTCTCAAAACAGGAAAATGTTTTGAGAACATCTTCAAGAAAACCCATTTAAATCCATCTCTTTTTCCTGACTCAGACCCGCTGCCTTTCCCAAGCGAGGGGCTGCATTTGCTGTGGGGAGGTGACAAAACCCAACAGGTCTTGCTCCTTCAGGAAAAACAGCGGGGCTGAACAGGCGTGGAGATGGCCTGAGCTGCAGCCCGCTGGGGAGCCCCGCCGCGTCCTGCGGCCCCGCGGCACCCCCGGAACTGCCGGGCGTTTGAAAGCTGCATCAGAACCGGGGCCAACGGCTTCCAGCGTGGGGGCTGCCGGGCTGGCCTCCCTCACCGGCAGGGACAGCAGACGGGGGAGATGGCCTCTCCTGCCACGCCGCCGGCACGCAGACCCGTCCTTCGCCCTGCCGGCAGGGCCGTGCGGGTGAGCCGGACCCCGGGCGCCGGAGCACGGCCTGGTTCGTGCAGGGCTGGGTGCCGGGGGCGTGCGGCTGCGGGAGGCTGAGGCGGGACGAGGGGAGGCCGGGTCGGTCGGGGTGCTCGAGGGGGTGCTGGGGCTCCTTGGCCAGGCCACGCTCTGCGCGGGGGGTGTAACGGAGACATGGCCTCGCGCACGGCGATGCGCCCGCAGCACCGCCGCCTGGGCGGCACGCGGCTGCCCGGGGCGCGAGGCCGCGGGGAGGCCTCGGGGACGTGGTGGGGGGACGGGGACCCTGCTGGGGGGCTGTGGCTCGGGGGGGCTGGGGCATCCCGGGGGGACATGGCTGAGGGGGCTGGGACCCTTCCGGGGGGATGTGGCTGAGGGGGGCTGGGACCCTCCTAGGGGCCGGGTCCTCTTTGGGGACGTGGCTGGGGATGCTGGGACCCCCCGGGAGGCACGGCGTGGCCCCGGGCCGGTGTCCGTTGGGCCCCGTGGGCAAGGGCACGTGCCACGCGCCCGCCGCGGCGCCTCGAGGTTTTCTGTCCCCGCATGGCACCCGTCCCCGCCCGCGCCGCCAGCCGCGGCGGAAGCGCCGCCATGTTTGTGAGGGGCAAGCCGCGCCCGGTCCGGCGGGGGGAGGTGCCGCCCGCCGCCGCT